>NC_133532.1:31471017-31794989 GCF_048544455.1 Silene latifolia
TCATCGATCTATTTCAAAAACTTCAATTTATTACCAATACATCATCCCACCATATGATGCCCAGACAACCAATCTCACACTAGAACATACAAAGACTAATAATATAACTATTAGTGTATTCGCAATGCAACTAGTCGCCGAAATTTACATTAACAACTCTACATATAAATAATCACTCACATCTTTCATATATCACTCTTATGTAAGACACTAGTAGCCTAGTTACAAAGTCCACATATTCAACTCTACCATTGCCGCTACACCCTTCAAAGAAAAACGTTATACATTACTCTATAAGAGTTATCCTTACTTGATCACCTCAAATATGAGGATACCTTTCCAAATGTTCCGATGTGACCAATACTTGACCATATTTAGTCCCCGAATTAGCCTCGTTCCTATGCTTTTTAGTGCTTATTTGGGTCATTTACTATCTTTAGTCCTTTCTTTTGCGTATTCTTTGAGGTTTTGTTTCCTTGGTAGGAGAGGAGTGCAAACCTTGCATTTTCATGGCAAAATAGAGCTAAATTGATTAAATTCAATGACCAAGCATCAAAGTGAAGACAAGACTAGAAGGCCTTTTTACATATTGTAGTAGATGTGCATTGATAAAGAAATCCTTGCATCTCCGACAAGATCCCGGAGAATTGTGGAAGAAGAAAGAAGAAAAGAAGAAAAAGGAAGGCTGGGCCAGGATCCGCTCGTCCCACCACTCTGGACGCCCGTCCAGCAGCTTCCCAGGACGCTCGTCCAAGCTTGAAGGCCGCTCGTCCAGCCACCGGAGAATCCGCTCGTCCCGGCCCTTGGACGCTCGGATTGTGTTACAGGACAACACGTCCTCTTCTTCCCTCCATTGAAGATGCGCATATTTTTGGAAGACTAGCAAAAAGGAGACTGTAATACTACGGTTTTATGAGTCTCTGGGTACTCTATCGAGTGGGCCTTACTCTGTCGAGTAAGGGTGGTTTGCAGTTTAAAATAGTTTCTGACCTGTTGGATACTCGATCGAGTAACCTTGATACTCGATCGAGTAAGGGGGCACTCGATTGAGTACCTCGCCTACTCGATCGAGTGGCGGTTTCTGGGTGATGATTTGTCGGGTTTTGTTAATAATGCGATTGAATATATAAACAACTCCGTCATTTCCTTAATACATTTTATCAAACCTAATTACGTTCAAAGAGAAAGCAAACTACGTTCTTCGCATCAATCACATTATTGACAAATCCCGGAGCTTGAGAGGTCGGATTTCATCGTTCTTTACATCTTTGTGATCCTTGCGTCGAGGGTAAGATCTACGTATCGAATTTGTTATATTTAATTAAGTTTCGTTAAACCCTAATTTTGGGAATTGGGGATTTGTGTTAGTTTTGTGATTGTTAGTAATTATGTGATTATATGTTAGGAGGAGGATTCGTAGAAGAGGAATTTTGATACAATTTTGTTGAGACCGTCGATTGTGTTCTTTTGTTCGGTAGGGTTTCCTACTCAAGTATTAGTCCCATAATGCACTGTTGGTGTTTTGTAATTGCTGATTATCATCGTATTGGTTTTATGACGGTTGTTGATTGATTGCTGTTGATGGTTGTGATTGTTTGTCTCTGGTTCTCGAGATGCGTTCTCGGCTGAGTGGAGTCACTTGCGGGAGTGGCTTCACGCCCTAGTTTCGCCCTCCGTGGAACCCGCCACGGGAGGGGATGTGCACACATTGGGAAGGGTTATCGCTCGGTATGATGAGCGGGGATTTGGTGGGTACGATTGCGGTCCCCCACTGGCGGCAGGGCTGGTCCAGTGGACGATCGGTGACGGAGATTGATTGGAGTGGGTGTGATTGTGTGTGTGATTTGTTTGAGAATTTGTGTTGTTTGTTGTGTTGATTGGTTTATATAAATTGTGTGATTAGTACTAACTCCGTTTAAATGTTTTAAAACGCGTGGTGATCCATTCGGGGGTGGTGAGCGTTATTGAGCGAGGTATGATATGACGCGTATGGGATAGTGGGATGAGTCATCACGTGGCGATTAGAAGTCTTCCGCTGTGTCAGACGATGTTTTATAGCTTTGATAGTTTTAGCAGTAGACCGTATGAGTGTAACACCCCCATACTCCAAGTGCCTTACCAGGACCACTCAGGTATAAGGATGCCACCATCTCGATTCCCCGAGGCAATGATAATCATAAGACAATAACGAAACATACTTAAAAGTATATAATGTTTAAAGTGATTACATAGCAATTCCAAACTGATAAAAGAAATACAAGATTCTCAGACGGTCTACTGCTAAAATTATCAAAGCTATAAAACATCTTCGACACGGCGGAAGACTTCTAACCGCCACGTGATGACTCATCCCAACTATCCCATACGCGTCATATCATACTCGCTCAATAATCGCTCACCACCCCGAATGGATCACCACGCTTTTAAAACATTTAAACGGGTCGTACTAATCACACAATTCAATATATATATCAACAATAAGATAAATGAGACAGTTTAACCGTCACACACACACAACCACACCAATTCCAACAATCTCAATCACCGATCGTCCACCGGACCATTTGGACCCCGCGATGGGGGACTGCGCCTGTACCCACCAAATCCCCGCTCCTCATAATGAGCGATAACCCTGTCCATTAATGTGCACATCCTTTTCCGTGGCGGGTTCCACGGAAGGCGAAACTAGGGCGTGAAGCCACTCCCGCAAGTGACCTCACTCGGCCCGAGGACACGCCTCGAGAACCAGAGACCACAATCACAATCACAATCACAACCGTCACAATACAATTACTATATCAAACAATCAATCTCAACACATCAACAATCATCCCATTATGGGACTAATACTGAGTAGGAAATCCTACCTGGAACAAAGAACACAATCGACGGTCTCAACAATTTGTATAAAAAAGCCTCTTCTACAAATCCTTCTCCTATCATACATACACATAATCACTACCAATCATTATCTACAATAAAACCCCCAATCCCAAAATTAGGGTTTAACGAAACTTGACGAAATACTATAAAATTGGTATGTAGATCTTACCCTCGACGCAAGGATCACAAAGGTATAAAGAACGATGGAATCCGACCTCTCAAGCTCCGGGATTTGTCAACAACACGGATGAATGCGAAGAACGTAACTTGAATCTCCCTTTTAATGTTATTAGGTTTGTAAAAGTGTATTATGAAAGTGACGGAAAGATTTATATATTAATCCGTGTTATTAACAAAACCCGTCGAATTATCACCCGCTAACCGAGCTACTCGATCGAGTACCTTAGCTACTCGATCGAGTGCCCCCTTACTCGATCGAGTATCCTAGTTACTCGTTCGAGTACCCAACAGGTCAGAAACTATTTTAAAACGCAATTCACCCTTACTCGACAGAGTAAGGCCTACTCGATAGAGTACCCAAAGACTCATAAATATGGAGTATTACAGTCTTCCCTCCTTAAAAAGAACTTCGTCCCCGAAGTTCAACCCATACATAAAAACAAACATACTAACTCGGTCAAGACGCAACAAAGCTACTAAGAACTCAAAACAAAACCCCAACTTACAGAACATGAAACCATGAACTCTTAACACCAACTCTACCAACTATTCCTACCTCCACACCTCGCTCACGATGTCGTATCAACTACATCATAAACTCTCCCGACACTAACTCCATACATAACCAACTACATAAACATCAAACGGAATGTTACATTCTACCACCCTTAAAAGGAACTTCGTCCTCGAAGTTTACTCACACTCATAACCTCATCATCCAACTGTCAACACTATCGAAGTATTCTCGCATTCCTAACATCGAACTACTACAAGCACGTCCATGACCTTTTAACACTATCAACCACAACATATACAAATCCATATCTTATGCTACACCAACACTCTACTTCCAAATATACTACCATATGTACAACCATCAAAATCTCTTTTATCGCATCCTACTCCTCTTAAGATAAACGTTACGTCCTCGTAACTCACTAATACTAAATCCTAGATATATCTTTTCTTTATCCTCATCACCACCGCATGTCAAAGATAACCACCTAGAACCTAAACACTCGCCATGCACATATCCAAGGCTCTCTTACTTAAACAACTCTCATACTTCACTTCACTCGTCACACCACCTAACCTATACCACAAAATCCTTAACTTAATCCAAAACTTCACTTGTTCCCTATTACCGCAACATGACACACCTCTCTATATAAACTACATAAAACTCTTATCGTCAAAAGCATAACTCACGATCCACACTTGTTACGTACACTCACACTAGATCCTCAAGTTCTTTTCTTTATTACCGCAAAACTCATACAAAACTTAACATGACACTATTTCCCAACACCCTACACTCACCTTTGTCCCAAAATCGATTATGAACCACCGCAGCGTCAGATCAATACAACACATGTTCCACCGATCACTTACCATGACTATGTCTAAAGCCTCATCTTAAAACAAGATCAAAAGTATCAGAACAACTTCGACGATCGTGTCCCATCAAGAATGTCACTATACCATGACAACAACGAAAACATATACAACTCTCTTCATATCATACTCTACTCTCATACCAAAACCGAATCGGTAAGAAACATCAATAAACAAGACAATCGTCTATCTCGCACCAACCGAAACTCGCAGGAGCAACATCAAACAAAACAACAATCTATGTATAATCTGGTATGTACTTTGAAACTCGAATCATAAACATCCCGCCTACTCCACCACAACCGGTGACGGCATCACAACACCGCCACCAGCCACACCGCAGGTGCGAAAATACCCGCATCACAACACTAAATATCGTGCCCGGATCACCACCCGAGGCACCACTACCACATCGATAGTCATCACAACTTACACAATCCCATAAGTACTGGCTCAACATAACTTCTCGAACAAGAAAAACTTACTCAAATCCACTTTACTAAATTACAAGCAACATAATATATGAATTAAACAGATAATAACCTCGTGAATATCATCCTCTTACCATATCACAGTTTGACATGTATCATGAATACATACAAGTATAGCCAGTCATGCCAGATCACTCAAATTATTACCTTTTTGAATATCATTCAATTAGATTCGCGTACTCAACATGCATTACAGAACATTCAAATAACAACTTTATGATAATCACACCATACCGCGTCTTGTGAGGTCAAAACCTCACACAAACATTTATATATCACGGACCGTAATCACATCCAACCAACGGTCAATCCCGATCACGTAAGTTACCACCAGATAAAAGTTACCTCTCACCCGAGCTTAATTCGTATCCCCCTCATAACACATTCTCTCATTCGCATAACCATCACCTCATGCCAAATATAACCATACCATTAATACTCAACTACTAACAACCGCCTCATATAACCACATCCTATGCTCTCTCTCACAACCATACATATCAATCTGGTCTCTACAAAATCAACCTCTTTAGGATTGCTACCTTTCTAATATATCATCACCCTAACCACTAATCACAAATCATAACACTACCACTGTCCGGACATCAAACCTCTTACACCCATCTCTAAACATCACGATTTCTTTCCTATCTTTGGTTAACATCCCAAACAACAAACATCAAACCCATCAACAAAATTACCTCAACATTCTTTCCAATACTATCCTTAATTGTATCATCATCTAACTCTCCACCAAAAATCTCGTATCGTGCAAATACTCCACCAACTTCATACTCCCTTAATTCCTCTAAACTCATGATTAATCATGTTGTCCTGACACTTCTGTATATAACCATTAACTTACTTACTCTTAACAGTATCATACATCTCGACGATTCCTTACTTTTATGTCACATAACTCCGGTGAACATTTTTCTCAACTTACTTTTATCCTTCTTTTCTCCTTATACTCAACAATACCATTTAATAGTTCAACTCCTTATTACTTCTATCTAATTCTTTAGTGCTCCGGTTACCTTCTCATTCCGCCAAAGCTCAAATCCCATTATTTCATGTCGATATCATCTCACTCTTTCTTACCATGGATCTTCTCTTATTATGCTATCGCTCACACTTGTCACTAACCTATCCATAAAATCAACGTTCACTGTTTAAACAACTTTATTTCATGCCGTTAAATGCCCAAAGAAATCATACGTAGTTTCACCTCTTAATAAACCAAATCTCCCAAACTCACTCACTGTCTACAAATCCACCTCGCAACATGTCTCTATAAAGTTCACTATATACCACTCTTCTCAACCCCTTTAAAACGAACTTTCACTACATATATTCTTGACCCACACGACTCCTAACCATCTCACTCCATAATTCTTTACACATCTCAAGTTGCCACTATCCAAACCTTCCTTTCAATCTTTTCATTCTCACGTTCCTTAGACCCACATCATCCCTTACCCACTTTCACTTACTTTCACATCACTCAATTTCGCGAATAAATCACTCACCACGTCTCACCAAAACTTGCACCATGCCTCAATCAACTCATCAATATTCTTTTTCTTTTTCCACTTCTCAGCACAATCACATATAGCTCATCTCCTCCCACCAAACTCATACTCACCATAAGGTGCCACTCACCACCCCATAAGATTGGGTAACATACTTATCAAGACCAACGTACATGTAAAACAATGCATAAAGAAGTAAAATAACAACTTTGAATTAAACATAATATGCAACGAATGTCAAAAGATAAGCATATGACCCAAAAACAGGGTCACTAGATCGAGTATCAAGCCACTCGATCGAGTAAGTGACTTACTCGATCGAGTAGGTGAAGATCAGAAGCACGTAAAACAAATCACCAGGGCTACTCGATCGAGTAACTAACGTACTCGATCGAGTTCCCCTTACTCGATCGAGTACCAAGGCTACTCGATCGAGTACCCCAATTCTCAAGACTGTCCGGTTTTCCAGAAACAGTCATAACTCACTCATTTCTTGGTCGTTTTGGGCGTGTGACCTATCGTTAGAATCGTAAAAGGACAAGCTATCACCTCCAATTAGAATCACATCAAAATCATTTATGCATCTCAAGTTATAACAGTTTAAAGACAACCTCTTTATAAACGAAAAACACAACTATTGATTTTTACTTCCCAAACGACTTAAACAACAACAAGGTAGACAAAACGACTCAGTACACATAAAACCAGTATTGCTAATCTCATGTTACCATCTTCAAAAATCAAGCAACAACATCCATCATGCACATATATTATTTAACTCATTAGTCATGTACTAACCGCATACTTTAAATTTTATCACTTTTCGTAACACAACATTCACATACGTTACAAATCCTATTTCCATGTTACTAATACAACAACATTACAAATACACTTCGTGACCTAAACATATTCATAATCACAAAATTCATATTCTCATACAATTGCTACTCCATCTTTTCCAATCAATTCATCCATTTCCAACACATTACTCATCATTCTCATACACTTTTCTAACAATTCCAACCAACATTGTAAACCAACTATCATGCAACATGCTTTCAATCAACAACATACGAAATCACATTATCACCATCTTTTCTACACATTCCTCATTCTCCACATACATACGTCCACCGATTCATGCCACACATCACCATATAGGTACACAATTCACAAGATAAACACATAGCGATCCCGACTCATATCCCATGGTGACCGGTTCAAAATTGTAGGGCGAGTTCGCGACTTTAGGACGTCTCCCAAGCCTTTGCATTAGCTCCTACAACCTTTACCTCGGGTTCATTTTAATTGACTCCCTATATTCATTAGATTTATTGGTTACAGGTTTCAGGATCGTCGCTCTGATACCATTTGTAACACCCCCATACTCCAAGTGCCTTACCAGGACCACTCAGGTATAAGGATGCCACCATCTCGGTTCCCCGAGGCAATGATAATCATAAGACAATAACGAAACATACTTAAAAGTATATAATGTTTAAAGTGATTACATAGCAATTCCAAACTGATAAAAGAAATACAAGATTCTCAGACGGTCTACTACTAAAACTATCAAAGCTATAAAACATCTTCTGACACAGCGGAAGACTTCTAACTGCCACGTGATGACTCATCCCAGTTATCCCATATGCGTCATATCATACCTGCTCAATAACTGCTCACCACCCCCGAATGGATCACCACAGTTTTTAAAACATTTAAACGGGGTCAGTACTAATCACACAATTCAATATATATATCAACAATAAGATAAACAGACAGTTTAACCGTCACACACACAACCACACCAATTCCAACAATCTCAATCACCGATCGTCCCTTTGGACCACCCCGCCGATGGGGGACCGCATCCGTACCCACCAAATCCCCGCTCCTCATAATGAGCGATAACCCTGTCCATTAATGTGCACATCCCTTCGTGGCGGGTTCCCATGATAGGCGAAACTAGGGCGTGAAGCCACTCCCGCAAGTGACCTCACTCAGCCGAGGACACGCCTCGAGAACCAGAAACCACAATCACAATCACAATCACAACCGTCACAATACAATTACTATATCAAACAATCAATCTCAACACATCAACAATCATCCCATTATGGGACTAATACTGAGTAGGAAATCCTACCGGAACAAAGAACACAATCAGACGGTCTCAACAGCTGTATAAAAAAACCTCTTCTACAAATCCTTCTCCTATCATACATACACATAATCACTACCAATCATTATCTACAACAAAACCCCCAATCCCAAAATTAGGGTTTAACGAAACTTGACGAAATACTATAAAATTGGTATGTAGATCTTACCCTCGACGCAAGGATCACAAAGGTATAAAGAACGATGGAATCCGACCTCTCAAGCTCCGGGATTTGTCAACAACACGGATGAATGCGAAGAACGTAACTTGAATCTCCCTTTTAATGTTATTAGGTTTGTAAAAGTGTATTATGAAAGTGACGGAAAGATTTATATATTAATCCGTGTTATTAACAAAACCCGTCGAATTATCACCCGCTAACCGAGCTACTCGATCGAGTACCTTAGCTACTCGATCGAGTGCCCTCTTACTCGATCGAGTATCCTAGTTACTCGTTCGAGTATCCAACAGGTCAGAAACTATTTTAAAATGCAATTCACCCTTACTCGACAGAGTAAGGCCTACTCGATAGAGTACCCAAAGACTCATAAATATGGAGTATTACAATGAGAATCTTGTATTTCTTTTTATCAGTTTTGGAGTTGTCATGTAATCACTTTAAACATTATTTACTTTTAAGTATGTTTCGTTATTGTCTTATGATTATCATTGCCTCCGGAAACCGAAATGGTAGTACTTCCATGCCTTAAGTGGTCCTGGTAAGGCACTTGGAGTATGGGGATGTTACAAAATGGTATCAGAGCAACGATCCTGAAACTTGTAACCAATGAATCCAATGAATATAGCGAGTCAAATAAAATGAACCCGGGGTAGAAGTTGTAGGAGCTAATGCAAAGACTTGGGAGACGTCCTAAAGTCGCGAACTCGCCCTACAATCTTGAACCGGTCACCGTGGGATATGAGTCGGGATCGCTATGTGTTTATCTTGTGAATTGTGTATCTATATAGTGAGGTGTGACATGAATCAGTGGATGTACGTATGTGGATAATGGGGAATGTGTAGAAAAGTTGGTGACGATGTGATTTCGTATGTTGTTGGTTGAAAGCATGTTGCATGATAGTTGGTTTACAATGTTGGTTGGAATTGTTAGAAAAGTGTATGAGAATGATGAGTAATTTGGTGGAAATGGATGAATTGATTGGAAAAGATGGAGTGGCAATCGCATGAGAATATGAATTTTGTGATTATGAATATGTTTAGGTGACGAAGTGTATTTGTAATATTGTTGTGTTAGTAACATGGAAATAGGATTTGTAATGTATGAGTATGTTTTGTTTACGAAAAGTGATAGAATAAAAGCATGTGGGTAAGTCATGATTGGCAAGTTAAATAAATTAATTGCATGATAAATGTTGTTGCTTTGATTTCGAAAATAGTAACATGTGATTGGGACTACTGGTTTTATGAGTATTGGGTTGTTTTTGCTTACCTTGTTGTCGTTTAAGTTGTTTGGAAGTAAAATCAAGTAGTTGTGTTTTTTGATTATAAAGAGGTTGTATTTAAACTATTATAACTTGAGATGTATAAATTATTTTAATGTGATTCCAATTGAAGGTGATAGCTTGTTCTTTTACGGTTCTAACGATAGGTCACACGCCTAAAACGAGCAAGAAATGACTAAGTTATGACCGTTTTACGAAAACTGGACAGTGCTGAGAATTGCGTAGAGTACTCGATCGAGTAGCCTTGGTACTCGATCGAGTAGGCGGCACTCGATCGAGTACGTTAGTTACTCGATCGAGTAGCCCTGGTGATTTGTTTTACGTGTTGGGGCTGGTGTCCTTAACAGTTAGTGCAAGGACTTATAAATCTCTAAAAGGATCAAAGGGCATACTTTTGGTATTATTATCAGTTGATCCACGTTTATCAATAACGGTTGGCTTGCTAGATAAGTTTGACGTTATTTTCATACAGATGGCGGTGATCAACTGGTCCCTAAAAGTCACACCTATAGGATACGTTTGAGAGATGTGACGGTATGAAAATACAGTCATGTAGATGCCAAAATTGACTAACCAGTTAGTCTGAGTTATTTGACTAGTAATTAGTCTAATATGTGATGTTGAGATATTTTATTTAATACGGATTAAATAAAAATGGCTAAGGCAAATTAAGCAATTAATTTGTAAAATTGAATATAAGCGTTTTATATTTAATTAAATGTATATTGAATATAATTATACAATACTGTTTTGTCGGACATGTATTAATAATTCAACTAACCCGTATTATTAGTTGATGCCTTAATTTCCGATAACCGATAACAGTTTATAATGAAACCGCGTCATATACACTTAGCGAATTATGGACCGGACCACGAGTTTAAGTGAAGAGGAAATGAAAAGCCCATTTCTCTCCTCTCACTCGGTTTGGCCGAGGCTTGCATAGACAAAAGGGGAGTTTTTCCCTCTTGTCTAACCTAACAATTCATTTGCTAAAAATTATTAGGGTTTTGGGAATTGTGCCTCCCGAATTCCGGATCTCTCATCCAACACAAACTCACAAAACAATCCCCTCGATATTGCAAGGCAATTAGGGGATTCTCTCTAGCACAAGGGCATATCTCGGACTATCTTGGGTGCATCGTTTAGGAGGAGGTCTGCTTTGATCTCTCATTGTTCTTTTTACTAGGATAGGCCACACTAGGAAATTTTATTTACGTATTGCATTCATTTATTTATTTTATTGTAACGATAGTATGCATCATATTCCGCCTAAAAACCAAACCACCTAATAATTGCATGAAAACTGACACATATAGAGGTCACGAGTTAGTTTTCTTTGACATTCGCATGTCACACGATTTTAAGCCATCACCCAAATTAGTTCATTCACGCAAACGCTAGTTATTCGTTCACTTAATATGAATTATAATTTAGTTGATGGGATCTTCCTCGTATAAACAAAAATTGAGAATAGTCTTTATAGGTCAAACTCCAATGAGTCCCTTCTTCGTCGGTAGGCATAATATGACCCCTTCTACGTCGGGTAAGTTGGAACCGATTGACCTATTTTATCTCAACACTATTGTCACTCGTACGATCCTGTGACGATGGTGGACTATAGATAGGATTTACGGAAATCTATCGACCAAGAGTTCTTCCAGAAGAATTAGCTAAACAGTTGGCTTATCAATTTACGTAAATTGAGTCTTGGGATCACTTGTATCATTCTTGAGGGAGATCAATTATGCAAGTGCATTGAGTCTACACGTTAAAATGAATTTTAAAATAGACTTAAATCACCTCGATGAGTTGCTTATTTCGTTTTGTTTTTCCTTTCTTTTTCAAAGTGTAGATCACGTTCTTTAACCGCAAATAACAAATGGCTGGTTCTCACTGATAACCCAATGCCAAGTGCCACATTGGACCGTGAGTCCCGGCTTCGGATCTTCATGAATCAGATGAATCAGTCTACTAGATCGAAGAATGATGGATCCAACCGGAGACCGGGAGGCGGCATTACGGAATGTCGCCGCTGCCGACGGAAGCTCAAATATCTATTAGAGCCCCTCCCGCAAACCCAGTGTCCCACGGCTAGAGTCTTTGAAATCACCAAGTTTAATGATTTCGTATGGAAGCGGGTGCGATTAAAAACGTACTCATTTTTGCAATGGAATCCAATTTGCGGAAACGCTTCATAGCCCATGGTGCGAACAAGATTTTCACCACGCTCACTAAGGAATTCTCGAAAGCACCGAGAATCGTGACCTATGAGCATACCACTCGCTTCTTTGATGCGAGACTCGAGAAGGGCCAACCAGTTAGCCCACACATTCTCAGCATGATTGAGAATGTCGAGAAGTTGGAGACCTTTGATTGTAAGATCAGCGAGAACATTGTGATCGACCGCATACTTCACTCACTCCACGATGGTTATTCGCAATTTAGAGCGAATTACTATATGAATGATTTGAAGAAAACTCCCCATGAATTGCACTCCCTTCTCGTATGCACCGAGAAGGACATGAAGCTCAGTGGGATCATGAAAAGGATGTTCTCGTTATGTCAAACAAAGGGAAAGGTAAGGGCAAAGCTCAGGCAAACCTAGCAGTAGGTAAACCGAAGTTTAAGAAGTCGGGTCCCGGGTAAGAGTGGGCCTGGTGAGTCGAGCAACTCATCAGGCGCGACAAAGAGCAAAACCGAAAACATGGAATGCCATCACCGCCACAAGATCGGGCATTGGAGGCGGACATGTCCTGTTTATCATGAGGACATAAAAGCGGGTCGCGTTAAACCGGTTGGTATGTCTTCTTCTTCTACTTTTATTCATATGATTGAGATTAACCATGCAAGTTACGGAACTTGGGTACTAGATACTGGTTGTGGTTCTCATCTGCGTAATCATGTGCAGGGCCTCCGAAATCTCGAGCCTCTCGTAAAGGGTGAGGTTGACCTGCGTGTTGGGAATGGAGCAAGAGTGGCTGCCATCTCAAAGGGGACATATGTGATCCAGCTTCCTAGCGGATTTGAGTTGTCATTATATGATTGCTATTATGTTCCTAGTCTTTCGAAAAACATTATTTCGGTTTCGCACTTGACAAACTTGGTTTTTCATTTGTAATAGAAAATAATGCTTGCATTTTCTCTTTACACGATATGATTTATGGCAAGGCAGTCTCCATGAACGGAATTTATGTTTTAGATCAGACGACCGAAATATTACACGTAATGAATAAAAAGTTAAAGGTTGGTGACAAAGATCAAACGTATCTATGGCACCGCTGTATGGGACACATTAATGGGAACGCGTAAAACAGCTCATTAAAAATGGAGCTATCTCGGCTTTTGATTTTCAATCATTTGGCACGTGTGAATCATGTCTCATCGGTAAGATGACTCGTATTTCCTTCAAAGGTGTTGGAATGCGCGCTGCTGACCTATTAGGGCTCATACACACGGATGTATGTGGTCCTATGTCAATCACCGCACGAGAAGGCTATAGGTATTTCATCACTTTCACGGATGATTTAAGTAGATATGGCTATGTCTACTTAATGAAGCACAAAAGTGAATCCTTTGAGAAATTCAAAGAATACCAAAATAGGGCAGTAACCTACTTGGTAGAAAGATAAAAACACTACGTTCGGATCGTGGTGGCGAGTATCTTTCTCACGAGTTTGATCAACACCTTAAAGACCGTGGGATCGCCCTACGATTAACTCCACCGGAACACCTCACCTGAATGGTGTGTCCGAACGGAGAAATCGAACACTACTTGATATGGTTCGATCCATGATGAGTCACACCGTGTTGCCTGACTCGTTGTGGGGTTATCCTCTTTTGTCAGCTGCTCTAATACTTAACCGAAGTCCATCTAAAGCTGTTGACAAGACTCCATATGAACTATGGAAGGGAACGGTCCCTAACTTGTCCTTTATACGGGTTTGGGGCTGCGAGGCTTATGTCAAGTGGAGACATGAAGATAAGCTCGGCCCGCGATCGGTCAAGACATACTTTATAGGTTATCCTAAAGGAACACGTGGTCATTACTTCTATTCGCCAACCGAACAACGTGTTTTTGTCGCGGCTAGTGCGACATTCTTAGAGAAGGAATTTCTCGAGAATGCAAAGAGTAATAGAACCTTCGACCTGTCGGAGATTCCAGAACCAAATACCGAGCAACTATTGGAGGAACCTATTCCTTCAATCCCGGCTGCGGTTAACATTCCTGAGGAACCTAGGAGGTCGGGAAGAGTCTCTATTCCTCTGGACAGATACATTGGTCTGGTCGAGGAACATGACATAGATGACATTCTACTCTTAACGAGCAGTGAACCCGCAACCTATAAAGGTGCCATGACCAGTTCTGACTCAAAGCTATGGCTTGAGGCCATGCAATCCGAAATGGACTCCATGTATGAGAACAACGTGTGGGATCTTGTTGACTTACCTGCTAAGGTTCGTCCCCTTCAATGCAAATGGCTTTACAAGATAAAGCATTCTGTGGAAGGTCAACAAGATATCTACAAAGCACGACTAGTTGCTAAAGGTTTCACCCAAGTGCCAGGTTTGCACTACGATGAGATTTTTGCACCCGTAGTCATGCTGCGTTCCATTCGGATTATCTTAGCGATTGCCGCTTTTCATGACTATGAAATTTGGCAAATGGACGTGAAAACCGCCTTCTTAAACGGTTTTTTGGACGAAGAGTTGTACATGGTACAACCCGAAGGTTTCATCGATCCAAAACATCCTAAGAAAGTGTGCAAGCTTAAGCGTTCCATTTATGGACTTAAGCAAGCATCAAGGAGTTGGAATCATCGCTTCGACCAAGTGATAAAAGAAAATGGATTTACTCGATCGGTCGAGGAACCATGTCTATATATCAAGTCGAGTGGGAGCAAGATTGTCTTCCTAATATTGTATGTTGACGACATACTCCCGATTGGGAATGACATACCTCTCTTAACTTCGGTGAAAGTATGGTTGAAAAACCATTTCCGGATGAAAGATCTGGGAGAGGCACAAAGAATTCTAGGCATCCGTATCTATCGAGATAGATCACGACGGATGCTATCTCTCGATCAGAGTCTTACATAGACAAAGTCCTAGAGAGATTCAGATGACTAACTCCAAGAAGGGGTTCCTTCCTATGTCTCCAGGGGTGCATTTGAGCAAGTCTCGGCACCGAGACACCGGAAGAAAAAGAGCGCATGGCACGGATACCTTATGCCTCGGCAATAGGATCTATCATGTATGCCATGATATGCACACGTCCGGACGTGGCATATGCATTGAGTATGACAAGTCGATTCCAACAAAGATCCAGGTGAACCACATTGGTTGGTGTCAAGAACATTCTTAAGTACCTACGGAGGACTAAAGATTGGGCATTGACTTATGGAGGCGAACAAAAGCTATGCAAGAACCGGTTACGCAGATGCTAGCTTCCAAACGGATCGTGATGACTCGAAATCTCGGCCCTGGATTCGTTTTTACTCTTAATGGCGCTGCATCACTGGAAGAGTTCGAAACAAATGTTATAAAGCAGATTCTACGATCGAGTCCGAGTACTATGCGCGTCTGAAGCTACAAAGGAAGCAATATGGATGCGTCAATTCTTACATGGGCTATCCGTAGTGCCTAGTTCGAATGACCCGATCACCATCTATTGCGACAATAGTGGTGCCATCTTCCAAGCTAAGGAGCCAAAGTCTAGCAACAAGTCTAGACATGTACAACGGAAAGCTCATCTAATCCGAGATTACGTGGAGCAAAAGGAAGTAGTGATAGACAAGATTGCCACTGATGATAACATTGCAGATCCTCTCACTAAAGCATTACGACAAGATAAGCATGAAGGGCATGTTAATTCCATGGGAATTAAACGTGTTCCTAAGTTGTAGTACTCTTTTATGGATTAGATTCATTCCTTTTGTACTCTATACGACATCATCGTTTTGATATTTTATATATATATTTTGTTTTTCATGTGGATTTGTACGAAAAATTTTGAACACCACAAAGTGAATCGAACGAACATTATATTTTTTCAGTCCTTAATTGCCCACATGAGCTGATAACTCGGCAATTATTTTGTGACGTTGGTTGATGGTGGGTTCAACTAGCCATAAGTCAACAAAGTTGATCGACCAATCACAGAGGCGATTTATACGGATATTTCGTAGGACACATTTGTGACAACGACGTGGAGTCCTAAATGTTTTATAACATTCGGTGCCCGGTCGTGGATAGGACCTCCATGGTGATCCTAAGAGTCGATTCTTTTGACTATCGACTGTCTCTTGAGACTAAGGCAGATTTTGGGTGACTTTGGTTTCTTTCTCACGGTCATCCGTAACAGGGGGCCAAGTAGATTGTTTCTGGGTCATTTCATGCTGTGCTTCGATCGGAAGGAGTTCGAGTTGAAGGAAATATTCAGCCTTTATCAGGTACTCGATGTTTCTCAGGGCCACTCGAGGAGCTGTAACTGAAATGCATGGCCATGCTCGGATACGGATTCGTTTTATCATTCAAGTTACTCTCTAGTCGGGGAAACCACTCTAGATCCAGATCGATTGTAAAATACGACCTTTGTGGATCCAGATCTGCAAATTGTTTTACATTGAGTGGGAGAAATTTTAAATGAATATGAGAATCGGTTATCGCACATACACTTGTACGGACAAGTGGGAGTTTGTTGGAGCTGTGTCCTCCAGTTAGTGCGGATAACGTCATTGCACATACACTTGTACGGACAAGTGGGAGCTTGTTGGGGCTGGTGTCCTTAACAGTTAGTGCAAGGACTTATAAATCTCTAAAAGGATCAAAGGGCATACTTTTGGTATTATTATCAGTTGATCCACGTTTATCAATAACGGTTGGCTTGCTAGATAAGTTTGACGTTATTGTCATACAGATGGCGGTGATCAACTGGTCCCTAAAAGTCACACCTATAGGATACGTTTGAGAGATGTGACGGTATGAAAATACAGTATGTAGATGCCAAAATTGACTAACCAGTTAGTCTGAGTTATTTGACTAGTAATTAGTCTAATATGTGATGTTGAGATATTTTATTTAATACGGATTAAATAAAAATGGCTAAGGCAAATTAAGCAATTAATTTGTAAAATTGAATATAAGCGTTTTATATTTAATTAAATGTATATTGAATATAATTATACAATACTGTTTTGTCGGACATGTATTAATAATTCAACTAACCCGTATTATTAGTTGATGCCTTAATTTCCGATAACCGATAATGATTTATAATGAAACCGCGTCATATACACTTAGCGAATTATGGACCGGACCACGAGTTTAAGTGAAGAGGAAATGAAAAGCCCATTTCTCTCCTCTCACTCGGTTTGGCCGAGGCTTGCATAGACAAAAGGGGAGTTTTTCCCTCTTGTCTAACCTAACAATTCATTTGCTAAAAATTATTAGGGTTTTGGGAATTGTGCCTCCCGAATTCCGGATCTCTCATCCAACACAAACTCACAAAACAATCCCCTCGATATTGCAAGGCAATTAGGGGATTCTCTCTAGAACAAGGGCATATCTCGGACTATCTTGGGTGCATCGTTTAGGAGGAGGTCTGCTTTGATCTCTCATTGCCTTTTGCACTAGGACCGAAGGTTATTTCTAATCTTTATCGTTTCCTTGTTATTTTCGTTTTATGACTATAAACTACATATAAATTTTGCGTTATAATCCTATAAAGAAAGGGTTTTATACGGATATTACCCTACATTACGTGCTTCTGACCTTCACCTACTCGATCGAGTAAGTCCCTTACTCGATCGAGTGGCCAGTACTCGATCTAGTGACCCATGATTCGGGTCTTATGCTTATCTTTTGAATTCGTTGCATATCATGTGTAATTCCAAAGGTTTCATTTTGCTTCTTTATGCATTGTTTTACATGTACGTTGGTCTTGACGCGTAAGTTACCCAATCTTATGGTGTAGTGAGTGGCACATGTGGTGAGTATAAGTTCGGTGGGAGGACATGAGTTATATGTGGTTGTGATAGATAGTGGAAAACGAAAAGGAATATCGTTATGGCTTAATTGAGACATAGAGCATGTCTTATGAGATGAAATGAAATAAGTGATAGGATTGTGTGTTGAGTAACGTAAAAGTAAGTGAATATGGGCAAGGGATGATGTGAGTCTAAGGAACGTGAGAATGAAAGAATTGAGAGTAAGGACGTGGATAGTGGCAACATGAGATGTGTAAAGAATTATGGAGGGAGATGGTAAGGAGTCGTGTGGGTCAAGAATATATGTAGTGAAAGTTCGTTTTAAAAGGGGTTGAGAATAGTGGTATATAGTGAACTTTATGGAGACATGTTGCGAGGTGGATTTGCAGACACTGAGTGAGTTTGGAAGATTTGGTTTATTAAGAGGTGAAACTACGTGTGATTTCTTTGGGCATTTAACGGTATGAAATAAATTTTGATTTCTAGAGATGTACGAAGGAGATGCAATTGTTTGAACAGTGAACATTGATTTTATGGATAGATTAGTGGCAAGTGTGAGTGATAGCATAATAAGAGAAGATCCATGGTAAGAAAGAGTGAGATGATATCGATATAAAATAATGAGATGTGAGTCTTGGAGCAATGAGAAAGTAACCGGAACACTAAAGAGTTAGGAAGAAGTAATAAGGAGTTTTATGGTTAATTGATTTTGTCGAGATTAAAAGAAAAGAATGAGGGGAGTAAAACTAGGAAAATGTTGACCGGAGTTATGTGATATAAAAGTAAGGAATCGTCAAGATGTATGATACTATCATGGGGATTTGAGTTAACGGTTACATAGGAGTCTCGGGACAACATGATTATTCATGGGTTTTGAGGAATTAAGGGAGTAAGAGGTTGATAGAGTATCTGCACGATATGAGATATTGGTGGAGAGTTAGATGACGATACGGTTAAGGATAGTGTTGGGAAGAATGTTGAGGTAAATTTTGTTGGTGGATTTGATGTTCGTTATTTGGAATGTTAACCAAAGATAGGAATAAAACCGTGATGTTTAGAGATGAGTGTAAGAGGTTTGATGTCCGGACAGTGGTAGTGTTATGGTTTGTGACTCATGGTTAAGAGTGATGGTATATTAGAAAGGTAGCAATTCTAAAGAGGTTGTTTTGGTAGGGACTTGATTGTTGTGTATGATTGTGAGAGGTTATAAGATGTGGTTAGATGAGGCGGATGCTAATAGTTGAATAGTAATGGTATGGTTATACTTGGCAGGAAGTGATGGTTGTGCGAATGGGGGAATATGTTATGAGGGGCATATGAGTTAAACTCGGGCGACAGGTAACCTTTGTTGAGTGGTAACTTATGTGATCAGGATTGACTGGTTGGATGTGATTACGGGTCTGTGATATATATAAATGTTTGTGTGAGGTTTTGACCTCACAAGAAGTGGTATGGTATGATTATTATAAAGTTGTATTTGAATGTTCTGTAATGCATGTTGGGTACGCTAATCTAATTAACTGATATTCAAAAAGGTAATAATTCGAGTGATATGGCGTGACTGGTTATACTTATATGCATTCACGATATATGTTATTCTGTGATATGGTAAGGGGATGATATTCATGAGGTTATTATCTGTTTAATTCATATAATATGTTGCATTGTGATTTAGTAAAGTGGATTTGAGTAAGTTTTTCTTGTCCGAGAAGTTATGTTGAGTCAGTGTTTATGGGATTGTGTAAGTTGTGATGACTATCGATGTGGTTGTGGCGCCTCGGGTGGTGATCCGGACACGGTATTTAGTGTTGTGATGCGGGTATTTTCGCACTGCGGTGTGGCTGTTGGTGGCGGTGTTGCGATGCCGTCACCGGTTGTGGTGGAGTGGGCGGGATGATTATGATTCGAGTTTCGAAAGTACATACCAGTTACACATAAATTGTTGTTTTGTTTGATGTTGCTTCCTGTGAGTTTCAGTTTGTACAGATAGACAGTTGTTTTGTTTATTGATGTTTCTTATCAGTTAAGTTTTGGAATGAGGGTAGAGTATGATATGAAAGAGAGTTGTATATGTTTCGTTGTCGTCATGATATAGTGATATTCCGTTGATGGGACATAGTTGTGAGAAGTTGTTACAGTAATTTTGATCTTGTTTTAAGATGAGGCATCGGTAGTCATAGTCATGGCAAGCGATTCGTGGAACATGTGTTGTAATGATCTGAAAGCGGCAGGTGCTTCATAATCTTTTGTTGAGACAGTGAGTGTAGGATATTGGGAATTGGTGTCATGTTAAGTTATGTATGAGTTTTGCGGTAATAAAAGAAAAGAACTCGAGGATCTAGTGTGAGTGTACGTAACAAGTGTGGATCGTGAGTTATGCTGTTGACGATGGGAGTTTAATATAGTTTATATAGAGAGGTATGTCCTGTTGCGGTAATGTGGAAGAGTTGAAGTTTCGGGTTAAGATAAAGATTTTAAGGTATAGGTTAGGTGGTGTGACGAGTGAATTGAAGTATGAGAATTGTTTAAGTAAGAGAGCCTTGGATACATGCATGGCGAGTGTTTAGAGTATTGGTGGTTATCTATGACATGTGATGATGATGAGAATAATGAGAAGATATAACTAAGGATATAGTATTAGTAAGTTACGAGGACGTAACATTTATCTTAAGAGGAGTAGTATGCGACAAAGAGAGTTTAATGGTTGTATAGGTTGTAGTCGATTTGGAAATTTGAGTCTTAATGTAGAATAAAAGATGGATTCGTGTTGTGGTTGATTTTGTTAAAGGCTATGGCCGTGCTTGTAGTAGTGTGATGTTTAGGAGTGTGAGAATATTTCACTAGTGTTGACAGTTGGATGATGAGGTTATGAGCGTGAGTAAACTTCGAGGACGAAGTTCCTTTTAAGGGTGGTAGAATGTAACATTCCGTTTGAGGTCTATGAGTGTCTTGATATTCGATTTGGTAGTGGATGATATATTATGAAGCTAGCAGCGTTAGAGGATGGTAGTTGGTAGTGTATGGAGTTAGTGTCGGGAGAGTTTATCATGTAGTTGATACGACATCGTGAGCGATGTGTGGAGGTAGGAATAGTTGGTGGAGTTGGTGTTAAGAGTTCATGGTTTCATGTTTTATAAGTTAGGATTTTGTTTTGAGTTCTTAGTAGCTTTGTTGCGTCTTGACCAAGTTAGTATGTTCGTTTTTATGTATGGGTTGAACTTCGGGGACGAAGTTCTTTTTAAGGAGGGAAGACTGTAATACTACGGTTTTATGAGTCTCTGGGTACTCTATCGAGTGGGCCTTACTCTGTCGAGTAAGGGTGGTTTGCAGTTTAAAATAGTTTCTGACCTGTTGGATACTCGATCGAGTAACCTTGATACTCGATCGAGTAAGGGGGCACTCGATCGAGTAGCCGGTTTACGGGGTGATGATTTGTCGGGTTTTGTTAATAATGCGATTGAATATATAAACAAATCCGTCACTTCCTTAATACATTTTATCAAACCTAATTACGTTCAAAGAGAAAGCAAACTACGTTCTTCGCATCAATCACATTATTGACAAATCCCGGAGCTTGAGAGGTCGGATTTCATCGTTCTTTACATCTTTGTGATCCTTGCGTCGAGGGTAAGATCTACGTATCGAATTTGTTATATTTAATTAAGTTTTGTTAAACCCTAATTTTGGGAATTGGGGATTTGTGTTAGTTTTGTGATTGTTAGTAATTATGTGATTATATGTTAGGAGGAGGATTCGTAGAAGAGGAATTTTGATACAGCTGTTGAGACCGTCTGATTGTGTTGCTGTTCCAGGTAGGGTTTCCATACTCAGTATTAGTCCCATAATGCACTGTTGGTGTTATGTAATTGCTGATTATCATCGTATTGGTTTATGACGGTTGTTGATTGATTGCTGTTGATGGTTGTGGTTGTTTGTCTCTGGTTCTCGAGATACGTTCTCGGCTGAGTGGAGTCACTTGCGGGAGTGGCTTCACGCCCTAGTTTCGCCCTCCGTGGAACCCGCCACGGGAGGGGATGTGCACATTAATGGGACAGGGTTATCGCTCGGTATGATGAGCGGGGATTTGGTGGGTACGGCTGCGGTCCCCCACTGGCAGGGCTGGTCCAGTGGACAGTCGGTGACGGAGATTGATTGGAGTGGGTGTGATTGTGTGTGTGACTGTTTGAGCTATGTTGTTTGTTGTGTTGATTGGTTTATATAAATTGTGTGATTAGTACTGACCGCGTTTAAATGTTTTAAAAACTGTGGTGATCCATTCGGGGGTGGTGAGCAGTTATTGAGCAGGTATGATATGACGCGTATGGGATAGCTTGGATGAGTCATCACGTGGCAGTTAGAAGTCTTCCGCTGTGTCAGACGATGTTTTATAGCTTTGATAGTTTTAGCAGTAGACCGTATGAGAATCTTGTATTTCTTTTTATCAGTTTTGGAGTTGTAATGTAATCACTTTAAACATTATTTACTTTTAAGTATGTTTCGTTATTGTCTTATGATTATCATTGCCTCGGGAAACCGAGATGGTAGTACTTCTGATGTGACCATAATTGGCGCATATTTAGCCCCCGAATTAGTCTTGTTCCCATGCTTTTTAGTGCCTATTTGGGTCATTTCTTATCTTTAGTTCTTTGTTTTGCATATTCTTTGAGATTTTGGTCCCTTGGTAGGAAAAGAGTAAGAATCTTGTATTTTCATGGCAAAACGAGACTAAATTGATCGAATTCAATGACCAAGCATCAAGGACAGACAAGATTAGAAGGCCTTTGTACATATTATAGTAGAAGAGCAAAGTTGAGAAAGGATCCTTGAGTCCCCAAGGAAATCCCCAAGGAATTTGTGAAGAAAAGGGAAGAAAAGAAGAAGATTTGTTGCTGACTGACAATCCGAGCGGATTGTCACCAATCCGTCCGTCCCGCAGCAGCACAATCCGAGCGGCTTTGCCTTAATCCGCTCGGATTCCACCTCCACAATCCGACCGGATTCCCCTGAATCCGCTCGGATTCCAACGCCAGAATCCGCCCGTCCCGACCCTATTCCGCCCGGATTCCAAAGACAAAGACGGATTGTCTTCTCCAAGCTACGAAAAAAGAAGCCCTTCTCTCGGAAAATACCGGCTCCTCCTTGCTCAATCTAAAAAGTGTAATTACTAGTTTAGCCCTTAGTTAACCCTAATGCATCCTCCCTAATTTCCACTATAAATACCCCATTAGTCTAATTAGAGGAGCATGTTCTTCTTATCAATAATTAGTGTAGTTAATATCAATCAAATCTCTCTTTAATATTGTAATCAAGTATTAATCAAGTTTTAATCCAAGTTTTAGTTCTTTAATGTCTCTTTTGTTCATCCTTTATTTTGGGTAATTGAAGATTATTTGGGTTATTGTTGGGAGATTGACAACCTTTCAATCAAGCACTCAAGTACTTCTTTTATCTTTGCTTTATTATTGGAATCATTAGTAGGTATAATCTCTTAATCCCTTTTAAATTATTGTTAATTACTTTCATTTATTCATCATGTTTCATATTGTTGGTATGATTGACAACCTTGCTAGCATGATCAACATGATAATGAGTGAGTAGTCTCTTAGCTAGGGTTAATGGGTGATTAGGGTAAACCAACATGGGGAATGATTCATGCTTAAATTAATATGCTTTCATGTTTTATTTGCTTGCTTGTTTTGATCTCAACTCATGCACATGTTATATTTGATGAAATGCTAAGCCTAGGAATCCTTGCATTTACTATCATCTTCTATCTTTTCAATGAGACTTGTAAGACATAACCCAACTCGAGTCTCATTAGACCATGCATGTTGTTGAGTAGGGAAGATTAAGTCGACTTGTAGGTGTTATACAATCTAATCGATTCGGCTCCGGGACCCAAACTTTCCTAGGATTGTAAGATATAACCCAACTCAATCCATCACAACAATAATTGCTTGCTTATAATTTGAGAACATGTTTGTATGATCATATCCCATGATTCCCCTATGATCCCATGACACCCTACTGCCTTTAATCAATTGTTTACACCCCTTTAATTCATCTTGCTTGTTTATTTTCATTGATATTTTAGTTTAGTGACCTTCTACATCAACCCAATTTGTGACACCCCTTAGACACCACTAGTTGCAATAGAATTCTCATTTCAATACCCGTCCCTTGGGATCCAACCGTTACTTGCCTCTTTACTAATTGTAGAGTTGTTTGTGAAGCTATAAATTGTGTTTTGATTCGACCGTGACCCAACGACCACATCTTAATTTGTGAACACTTAGCGGGATCGCATCAACTTCCATGCCTTAAGTGGTCCTGGTAAGGCACTTGGAGTATGGGGGTGTTACAGAGACCCGCATCTTTTCTGAGAGGAGCGATTCCTCAAGGACTTAATTGTCATTTAAGCCCTTAGTAAACCATAATTTGTGCACTTAATCCCCACTATAAATACCGCATTAGTCTAATTAGATTTACATCATCTTCTTATCAATCCTTAGTGTAGTTTATATTATTCTAATCTCTCTTTAATCTTGTAATCAACTTCTAATCAAATATTAATACAAATCTCATTTCCCTAATTTCTCTTTTGTTCATCTTTTATTTTGGGTAATTGAAGATTATTTGGGTTTATTGGCAGATTGACAACCTTCCATCAATCATCAAGTATTTCTATTATTCTTTGCATTATTATTTTGGCATTAGGTATAACTCTCTTAATCCCTTTTTAATCATTGTTAATCATCTTCTGTAACACCCCCATTTATCTAGGAGCCTTTAGCTAGACTTTCCTAAATAAATAGAACTGTTACCATCTCGGTTTCCCGAGGTAGTGAATAACAAAGTCCAACTCACCAAAGTACTTTAAATTAAAACTTTAACAATTACATGTTTATTACAAATTTACCAACTAAAACTTAATATAAAATAATTACAATTCGCAGCGGAAATAAATATAGTGATTAAATATTATATGTGATCTAGATTTCTAGGTAGACTGGGCAAGTTCTCACGCATCCCATAGCTCCCAAGTTAGCTAATCTTTAGTACCTGTCAAATCTGCTCCCCATTAAGGTTCACCACAGGTGTTCACGAATACACTGTCAACCATGAGGTTGAGTAGGAATAGCCAAACAACCTCAATAAATGGATACAAGAACAATATTAAATGCAAATGCAATGCATGCTCATGATCAATCCTCCGACGCTCCCATTCATCCCGCCAATCCCTGGCCGGGGTAGTCTCATCATCCCAACCGAAGTTGAGGTAGTCTCATCATCCCAGAAACAAGTCCTGCAGAACCAGTTCTGAGGTATCCAATGCAAGTGCTCATGATATGAAAATGCAACAATTGAGCAACACAATTTCTTACCATCTTAGACACGAAGCTAAGGAATCCAATAATCAATATAATCATCTCAGACACGAGCTGAGGTAGTCAATAATCAAATCATCTCAGTCACGAGCTGAGGTTGTCACAATCAATTCATCTCAATGCAATCATCCAACAATCATATATCATCCATCCAAGTAATTCAACAAATTCAATCAGATAATATCATTCAAGTAAACATTAAAGTAGTTGAGTAGCTATCCTACCTCAATAGCAAATCCGAGTCCAAGAAATATAAAAATAATAACAATTAGAACGATCTCCTTCTACGAATCCGTCACCTATCAAAGTAATAATAATAGCAATAATTATAATTATGCCCCAAATAAATTAATTAACTAACTACGTTTCAATTTACGATTCAAATATTAAAACCCGTCACCAAACCAAAATATTATAATAATAATTACTATATCCATGCCCGAATAAACTAATTAATTAATTAAAATAAAAATTCCCATACGAATTATTAATATTACGATTTACACTATTTGAAACGGTTTCAACAAATATACTAACCCTTCTCCTCAAACCCGGTTTCCCCTTGAACCCGACACCAATACAACCAAGTCACCACCACCTAGTCCCCACCAGGCCGTGGCAGCCACCCTTTGCCACGCCTGCCACCACCTGGTCGAGCCAGGACCACCAGCCAACACCTACTACAACCGCTAAAAACAACACTGAATCCCTTCTTCAACAATCAAGCAATAAATCCCCTCCTCCCACCTTCACCAACCTCGACACAACCAGACCCGCCACCAAGGCCACCACCATGGCCGACCACTTGACCCACGGTAGAGCCCATAGGTCGGTCATGGCTGCGTCGAAGTAAGGCTGATAACTCGACCTACAAACACCAACACCACCACGCACAGTAACAGCAAGAACCCGACAATACACGGCCTGCGACACCTCCTGCCACCACGACAACCACCAGTGATAGCCCTAGCATCAACTTGAACCACCCTAGTTAGTCGACCCACCAACCCAGTACGTATGGGTCACTAAAAAAGGATCTGATAGTTCATGTTTTTAAAGCAGCAACCAATCGACACTAACCCGTAAAACAGACTGCCACAGCCTACTATCACCTTAACCTCCGCCAAAAACACCACCGTCACAAACCCCATACACCACCCTAGCCCTGCCCTTAAGTCACTTGGGTCGAAATAGTCTATGGGTCGGGTTTTGGGGTCTCTTAAGATGGGTCCAAGTATAAACAACAACAATAATATGCTTTGATTAAATCCTAAACTAAAGCGGGTCAACGGGTCATGGTCAACGAGTCAAGGTCAGTCTAGGTCGAGTCCCTGGTCAAAGTCGGGTCTTGGGTCGAGTCAACATATTATTTAAATAAGTGAATTATAATATAAAAGGTTTATGAGACGGTTACCTTAAGACGGTTATAAGATAGATATATAGCTCCCTTTTTCTTCTTATTTCTCTCTCTCACTTTTAATTGTGATTTATGTATATAAGTGACAAAAGAATAGCCAGAGGGTCCTATTTATACTAATAGGTAGGTGGAGGAACTTTCCTTATCTTATTAGGTAATATTATTATTATTATTATTATTATTATTATTATTATTATCCCATCTTATTACCGTATTAATACCGTATAAAATACTAGTTACCTTATATATCATATAATACCGTCACCATATATATTTATACTAGTATGCATCATATGTATACATCCTCCGTCATATATTATTATGTATTATTTAAATATTATTTCCTGTCTCATAATTACACGTCTCAATAATTAATAATAATTAAAATATAAAATATCCATTTTCATAAATCACATTTTAATAAAATATCGTTGACTAAACCTTTGACCATCCTCTAAAATACAGAGTATTACAGTCTTCCCTCCTTAAAAAGAATTTAGTCCCGAAGTTCACTCAAACATACTCAAGAAACCTCCAACGATACAAATTCCCAACATAAACCAACAAACTTAGCAGAGATCAAAACATACCTAAAACGCGTATCCAAGTGTATTATTAATATACTCAAAATGTATCACCAAAGTGTATCAGAAATAATAATAAATAAACATTAATAACAAGAAATAATGGAGTATTACATCCTACCCCCTAAAAGAAAGGTTACGTCCCCTAACCTACATACCTAAACAAACAACATCATTAGTCTTAGCTCCTCCCTGCCCTGTCCCACTAGATCCAGCTACGCTCTTACCTGCACTCTGGTGATTCCCATCATTTCCTTGCCTCTGGTAAGACCCATTCCTAGAGCTCTAATTTATATAGTTGTTGTAACGGTTCTGGTTAGAGTAGTTGTTGTAACTCCTCTGGTTACTCCAACCTCTGAATTGTTGGTCGCTCCTCTGACTAGGTTCAGGTGTATGGAAACCTCCTCCTTGGCTCCTATGCTCTCCACTCGGACCATCCCTAACCACTCTACAAGTAAAGGCTTTATGTCCCATCTTCCCACATCTAAAGTATTGAATACCACTAGGCCCACTAAAAGCACCTCGACTCTCACCATGACTAACACTACCTCCAAATGTTGCACCACTACTAGTGTAAGCTCTAAACTGGTTAGTGTTTGCCTTCTTACTTCCCCCAGCTCCCTCCCTCACAACCTCAGACTTCTTCTTCCTTTTTCCTTCTTCTTTCTTCTCTTCCATTACCATCTCCTTAATACTCTCAGTATGACTTGCTCTCTGGTATACCTCCTCAACAGTGGTAGGTACACCTGCAGTAAGTCTCTTTTTAATAGCCAAAGTCAACCCCTTCTCGAATCTCATTGCCAACACTTCATTATTATAATTCAAATCTGCCACATACTCAGCTAACTCTATGAAGTTGTTATGATAATCCTCCACTGTCATTTCATCGGTCATCTTAAAAGAATCGAACTGAGCTCTTATCTTACTCCTAATGTTTTCAGGTATAAAGGTATCTCTCAAAATGTTTTTGAAATTCTTCCATGGTACATATGGTTTCTCACTCAACTGAAATGCCTCTCTTATAGTCGCTTTATTCTTGGTCCACCACCTCCCAGCTTTCCTTCTCAAATAGAATACAGCCTGGTCAACTTGCATTTCCTCTGGACAAGCTATCAACTCAAAAATATTATCGAACTCCCTACACCACTCTCCTAGCAAGGATGGTTCCCCAACTCCCTCATACTTTGTTGGCTTATATCGAGCCACTGATGCTCCCACCTTAGAAGGATTCATCTCATCTTTCTTTCCTTTTACAATCTCTAATAATGCAGCATCCAGGTCCTGCATCCTCGCAATCTCCTCATCGGTCATGGTAGAAGATCTAGCTGTCTTTGGTGCCATATTGTCTATAAAAGTAAAACAAAGGGTATAAGTCTCCATACTATGAAAAGTTATAGGGTAACAACTAATTCCTCCAAAATAAGCTCATGTGACCACTTGAATTGAACTAAGGTCATCCTACCACCAAGGTCTTAGTCAACATTGTCACCCCTCTTAGGTCAAAATTTAAATGCATGGTTTATTCTCCCCATTTATGATCCCATATCGTCACCACCATCCTAATATAACATGGTTCCGGATATGATAAAATAATCTTGTTAAAATCAGACAAAACGAGTTCAGCTCTAGGTCATCCTTTACCAAGTCACAAGTCCTTACAAGTATCCTCCTATACCCAAATTATCGTAACTCATTCATCACACTCTACACATGGCTAGGCATCTAACTTTAGCATTCCTTATATTACTCTTATTTCTTATATCACAAGTACACAAATCTATATTCTATCTAATCATTGCAAAACATTGTAAGAAGCATGGTTTCGGGGAACATGTACCGCATATCACTAGACATGATTTCTAATTCATACAATCATCACAATTACATCCATCATCAATTATCCATCATCCCTCATATGTAAAAAAAAAAAACATCTCATACAATTCTCAACCATTTTACATCTTATCCATTTTACTTACCTTGTAATATCTTTCACCTTGCAACAAAGTTAGTAAATAACATACAACTGACTCATAAATATCTTACTACTAACTACCCATTCTCTTATCCTTTCCCTAGGTGACCGGTTTAAAACTGAGAGGGCCAGGATACGAATTAAGGCGCTCTTCTTAACCGCATTAGAGGCTCCTAACAGTTTCGACTCGGGGTTCATTTTATTTAGACTCATCCTAAGTTCATTGGGTTCATTTGTTTAGGCCTGAGGATCGTTCGCTCTGATACCACTTTGTAACACCCCCATTTATCTAGGAGCCTTTAGCTACACTTTCCCAAATAAATAGAACTGTTACCATCTCGGTTTCCCGAGGTAGTGAATAACAAAGTCCAACTCACCAAAGTACTTAAAATTAAAACTTTAACAATTACATGTTTATTACAAATTTACCAACTAAAACTTAATATAAAATAATTACAATTCGCAGCGGAAATAAATATAGTGATTAAATATTCTATGTGATCTAGATTTCTAGGTAGACTGGCCAAGTCCTCACGCATCCCATAACTCCCAAGTCAGCTAATTTTTAGTACCTGTCAAATCTGCTCCCCATTAAGGTTCACCACAGGTGTTCACGAATACACTGTCAACCACGAGGTTGAGTAGGAATAGCCAAACAACCACAATAAATGGATACAAGAACAATATTAAATGCAAATGCAATGCATGCTCATGATCAATCCTCCGACGCTCCCATTCATCCCGCCAATCCCTGGACGGGGTAGTCTCATCATCCCAACCGAAGTTGAGGTAGTCTCATCATCCCAGAAACAAGTCCTGCAGAACCAGTTCTGAGGTATCCAATGCAAGTGCTCATGATATGAAAATGCAACAATTGAGCAACACAATTTCTTACCATCTCAGACACGAAGCTGAGGAATCCAATAATCAATATAATCATCTCAGACATGAGCTGAGGTAGTCAATAATCAAATCATCTCAGTCACGAGCTGAGGTAGTCACAATCAATTCATCTCAATGCAATCATCCAACAATCATATATCATCCATCCAAGTAATTCAACCAATTCAATCAGATAATATCATTCAAGTAAACATTAAACTAGTTGAGTAGCTATCCTACCTCAATAGCAAATCCGAGTCCAAGCAATATAAAAATAATAACAATTAGATGCGATCTCCTTCTACGAATTCGTCACCTGTCAAAGTAATAATAATAGCAATAATTATAATTATGCCCCAAATAAATTAATTAAATAACTACGTTTCAATTTACGATTCAAATATTAAAACCCGTCACCAAACCAAAATATTATAATAATAATTATTATATCCATGCCTGAATAAACTAATTAATTAATTAAAATAACAATTCCCATACGAATTATTAATATTACGATTTATACTATTTGAAACGGTTTCAACAAATATACTAACCCCTCTCCTCAAACCCGGTTTCCCCTTGAACCCGACACCAATACAACCAAGTAACCACCACCTAGTCCCCACCAGGCCGTGGCAGCCACCCTTTGCCACGCCTGCCACCACCTGGCCGAGCCCAAGACCACCAGCCAACACCTACTACAGCCGCCAAAAACAACACCAAATCCGTTTTTCAACAATCAAGCAATAAATCCCCTCCTCGCACCTTCACCAAACTCGACACAACCAGACCCGCCACCAAGGCCACCACCATGGTCGACCAATTGACCCACGGTGAAGCCCATAGATCGGTCATGGCTGCGTCGAAGTAAGGCTGATATCTCGACCTGCAAACAACACCACCACCACGCACAGTAACAGCAACAACCCGACAATACGCGGCCTGCGACACCTCCTGCCACCATGACAACCACCAGTGACAACCCTAGCATCACCTTGAACCACCCTAGTTAATCGACCCACCAGCCCAGTACATATGGGTCACTAAAAACGCGTCTGACAGTTCCTGTTTTTAAAGCAGCAACCAATCGACACTAACCCGTAAAACAGACCGCCACAGCCTACTACCACCTTAACCTCCGCCAAAAACACCACCGTCATGACCCCCATACACCACCATAGCCCTGCCCTTAAGTCACTTGGATCGAAACAGTCTATGGGTCGGGTTTTGGGGTCTCTTAAGATGGGTCCAAGTATAAACAACAACAATAATATGCTTTGATTAAATCCTAAACTAAAGCGGGTCAACGGGTCATGGTCAACGGGTCAAGGTCAGTCTAGGTCGAGTCCCTGGTCAAAGTTGGGTCTTGGGTTAAGTCAACATATTATTTAAATAAGTGAATTATAATATAAAAGGTTTATGAGACGATTACCTTAAGACGGTTATAAGATAGATATATAGCTCCCTTTTTCTTCTTATTTCTCTCTCTCACTTTTAATTGTGATTTATGTATATAAGTGACAAAAGAATAGCCAGAGGGTCCTATTTATACTAATAAGTAGGTGGAGGAACTTTCCTTATCCTATTAGGTAATATTATTATTATTATTATTATCCCATATTATTACCGTATTAATACCGTATAAAATACTTGTTACCTTATATATCATATAATATCATCACCATATATATATTTATACTAGTATGCGTCATATGTATACATCCTCCGTCATATATTATTATGTATTATTTAAATATTATTTTCCGTCTCATAATTACACGTCTCAATAATTAATAATAATTAAAATATAAAATATCCATTTTCATAAATCACATTTTAATTAAATATCGTTGACTAAACCTTTGACCATCCTCTAAAATACAGAGTATTACATCTTCATTTATTCGTCATGTTTTGCTTTGTTAATATGATTGACAACCTTGTTAACATGTTAAACTTGATAATAAGTGAGTAGTTTTGCTTAACTAGGGTTAATGGGTAATTAAGGGAAACCAACATGGGAGATGATTCGTGCTTAATTTAATATGTTTTCATAATTTATTTGCTTGCTTGTTGTGATCTCAACTTATGCACATGTTATGTTTGATGAAATGCGAGCCTAATCCTTGCATTTTTTACCCATCACTTACCTTTTCAATGAGACTTGTAAGACATAAACCAACTCGAGTCTCATTAGACCATGCACATAGTTGAGTAGGGAGGATTAAGTCGACTTGTAGGTGTTGTACAATCTAATCGATTCGGCTCCGGGACCCAAACCTTCCTAGGATTGTAAGATATAAACCAACTCGATCCTATCACAACAATAATTGCTTGCTTATAATTTGAGAATATGTTTGTATGATCAATTCCCATGAATCTCCTACGACCCCATGACACCCTAGTACTTTTAATCAATTGTTTACATCTCATTTTAATCATCTTGTTTACTTTAATTGCTATTTAGTTTAGTGATATTCTTATCTCAACCCAAATCGTGACACCCCTAGACACCGCTACTTGCAATCGAAAATCCTACATCAATACCCGTCCCTTGGGATCCGACCTTTACTTACCTCTTTACTAATAGTAGAGTTGTTTGTGGAGATATAAATATTGTTTTGGTCTAGGTGCTCCTAACGACAAGCAACCGAAAACTAAGCTCCAAGTGAGTCCGACCAAAAATGGCGCCGTTGCCGGGGACGGTGTTAACTTGATTTGATTTTCTTAGATTGTTATTAGTTGTGTCTTTCTTTGCCTTGGGGAAGTAAAACTCCTCAAGGTTTGTTCTAATTATGTTCAAGTTGTTTGATATTTTGCATGTCTAGAAGATCACAAGGTAACTTGTTACCTATTGATCACGAGATTGAAAGGACTTTGACAACCAATAGAAGACTTGCTAGAAATACTTTGAGAGGTATTGGTGAGTTTGTAGATATTCAACCAAATACTATTGAGTTCATCAATCCTTTTGCAAGAGAAGGTGAGGAGAACCCAACACAAAATCAATCACACAATCAACCCACAATGCCTAAGTGTTCATCACATTCCGTACCAACCGAGGAGAACCTACCCAATGGAACTCCCACACCACAACACTTAACCGGAAATTTCATTGCAAAATCCGCATTTATCCAATTAGTCGAAAGAAGCCAATTTGGGGGGATGCCTAGTGAAGACCCTCATTCCCATATGGAAACTTTTGTGACTATTGTGATGCGATTTCACAAACCGGAGTGACTCAAGACCAAATTTGATGGGTATTATTCCCTTTTTCTTTAATTGGTACTGCAAAACAATGGTTGAAGAGCCTTGATAAGGTCACTCTTAGAATTGACTCTTGGAAGAAGTTGGCTCTAGCTTTCTACAAAAAATTCTACCCTCCGGAAAAGACTAACATGCTAAGAGCTCAAATTACGGGTTTTAAGCAAAGGGATGAAGAATCTTTGTATGAAGCTTGGGAGCGATTCAAAGGAATTTGTCGCTCATGTCCTCATCATGGACTTAGCGAGTGGTTCTTGGTACAACAATTTTGGAATGGTCTCTATGAAGACGCAAGAAACATTCTCAACATGGGATCAAATGGTATGTTCACCGAAGTTGACGACAATCAAACTTGGAACAAGATTGAGGAAATGGCGGTCCATAATTCACAATATAGTAGACCTCGCAAGGCTACTAGAGGAGGAAATCATGAAGTGGACTCTATTACTCAATTGGGTGCTCAACTTAGTACTCATATTGATACCATCTATGGCTAAATTTGAAGAAGCCTCGAAATCACCAAAGCATCATGTTAATGCCATGGTAGCATCTTCATCAATCTCAAGTGGGATATGTGAGAATTGTGGAACTTTGGGACATGACCAAAATGAATGTAGGGGAACAAATGAACAAGTGAATGCTCTTCAAGCATACAAAAGTGGTACCCCTTATTCCAACTATTACAATGAAAACACCAAATTCCACCCAAATCTCTCATACAAAAGCCAAAATGTTCAAAACCCTCAACCAACATACACCCCACCTCCCATGAGAAACCAAAATAAAGACCCTTTTTCAACCAAAACCAAGGTTATCAAAATCAAACTCCATACAATCAAAAAAATAACCAAGGTTTTGATGTTCAAAAAGCGGTCCTCCAAATGCAAAAGAATCAACAAGAATCTTTCACTCAAATGCAAAAAGATAGCCAAGCAAAAGACATCACCATCAACAACATCCTAGCCCACACAAAAATGTTGGAAACTCAATTGACCCAACTAGAATCTTCAAACTCTCAAAGACAAAAGGGGAAATTACCACCTCAAAGTAATCCCCTAATACATGAAACGGTTAGTGCCATCCACTTGAGGAGTGGTACGAGATATGAAGGGCCAAAGAAGCAAGTTGAGGATGAAGTTGTGGAAGCTAGTGATAAAGAAGAAATTGTGCAAAACTCTAAGGAAGGAGAACCAATCAAACAAGAAGTTTCAAAGAAAAGTGAATAAAAGGCCAAGGAGAAGGAGCCCATTGTGATTAGACTTCCATTCCAGAGTCGTCAAGCTAAGCCTAAGTTTGATGACCAACTTGGAAAATTCATGGAAATTGTGAAGAATTTAGAAGTCTCGATTCCTTTCACGGAATTAATCAATCACGTGCTGGCCTATGCAAAGTACATTAAGGACATCCTTACGAAAAATAAGTCAATCCGGAAGCTTGAAACTATCGCCTTCACTAAGGTGAGTAATGAAATCCTTCAAGGGAGTTCACCTCCGAAACTTAAAGATCCGGGAAGCTTCTCAATACCGTGTACCATTGGCGACACCACGATCAACAAGGCTTTGTGTGATCTAGGAGCAAGTGTGAGTGTTATGCCGTATTCGGTTAGTAAAAGGCTAGGGATGGGAGAGCTTAAATGTACCAACATCACACTCCAAATGGCCGATAGAACAACGAAGACACCGTTAGGGATATGGGAAGATGTTCCCGTGAGAATTGGCAAATTCTTCATCCCGGTGGACTTTGTCATTGTTGACATGGAAGAAGACTCCAATATTCCGATCATCCTAGGAAGACCTTTCTTGCACACCGCGGGTGCGGTGATAGATGTGAAGCACACAGAGCTTACTCTAGAAGTGGGAGATGAGACCATAACTTTTAATCTTGACAAGACCATGAGAGCTCCCCGTTTGCATGAACCATGCTTTATGGTTGATCACTATAGCCGGAAGGATGATAGAAAGAAGTCGAAATTCCAATGGAAAAAGAAAGTTGATGATGCTCCATCAAAAGAGCAAGGAAATAGCAACAATGAGAGCTTGAAAAGATCACCCATGACAAGTGAAGAGGATGGCCTTATTGGCCAAGACAAGAAAGAAAGAGAGTTGTCTCTATCAACTCAAGAAATTTTAATGATCAAGTAGGCGAAGTTTGCGTTCTTTGGGATGATGAGTTCGAAGGGATATTCAATCCCTATATTGGTAATGCTATGAATCAAGACCATCAAGGAGAACAACAAGTGCAAAGATCTATTGAGGATCTTTATCATGATAATGAGCAAGCTTTTGACTACTTCTTCAAGGTGTTGAGTAACATCAACAACACCTTGAACATGCCCCCTTGACATCTCAGATTGGATGAGAGTTTGGTGGAGTCCACCTTAAACCACCATTTGTAAATATTCTAACTCCCTAACTTGCATTTCAATTTTTACATTGCATTTTTGTCATTTTTGGATTTATATTTTTATGCCTTGATCAAGATATTCATCATTTTGAGAGAAGTGAGGGAGGGACTTATAATTTTATTGATGTGTAGTGCTTTACCTTAGTATGAGGATAGCAATTGCCTAGGCTATTCATGCCTTTGTAGTGCCCCTATAATGAAGAACACGAGAATTGAAGAATGAAAATGACACGGGTTACGAAGTACTCACGGATGGACCTGAATCCGTGTGGTCAAGGAGGAATCCGATCGTCCAATCGGATAATCCGCTCGTACTGTAGAATCCGAGCGTCCAAAGTCACCCGACGCTCGTCTGGTAGAGCTGCAGAATACAAAAAACTGGTCTGTAAGAGAATCCGAGCGTCTGAGCTGAGAATCCGCTCGTCTCATTCTGGACGGCCGTCCATCACAAAAGACGCTCGTCTTTTCAGTAGAAAAAATCTGGGGATTCCTCTGTAAAGGAATCCGGGCATCCCTCAAGAAAGACGCTCGTCCCTCTAGGAAGAATCCGCTCGTCTTAGAAGTAAGACGCTGGTCTTGTGGCGTCTTTTCCTAGGTTAAACATTGAAGAATCCACCCGTCCCGATGGATGGTCTGCTCGTCCTCTGCTGCGTTTTCAAATATAACGGGTCTTTTTTACCCTCTTCCCTCATTCATTCTCATTTCTTCTACATTCAAACGCTACCCAAAACCCAAAAACCCCAAAACCCTCATTCTCTCCATCAACAAAAATCAACCAAATTCAACAAAATCAAATCCAAACTTTCTCGCAACAAAAATTAATCACTCCTTTTGCAACAACAATTGATTCAAACACCAAAGTCTTCAACTTTTGAGTCTATTTTTTAGGATACCAAGCAGCATTCATTCATCCTAAATCGATTTGGGTATCACTAAAAATTGAAGATTTCAATCTTTCATTGGTGTAATCAAGCAAAGGAGAATGACAAGAACTAAAAGAGGCAAGAAGGCACCCCCAAAGAAGACACTTTCCAAAAGGCAACAAGCTCTTCAAGCAAAACAATTGTCATAGGCATTGGTAGTCCATGAGGCTGTTAGAAATCTATATCTCATTATTACAACATATTCTTATATGCTACAATTTAATTTGGTCATAAAATTAATTTGGATCTTATGCATGCAAACATGAATAAAGATAAATAAGAAATCGTTTTCCTTACATTGAGAAATCGAATATATGGGCACAAATGAGTTCTCCTACTCACTTGTTCTTGAGCTCTCCAAATATTGGATGAACAAAGGATTCAAGTATAGAATTCCTCCCAAGGAATAATACCCAAGATAACCTCTTAATAAAATTAATATTATTGGTATTAGAACAATATTAATTTTGAATAAAATTAACCCAAAATAATGTTTTTGGTCTCTTAATTTTCGGTTGAGAGAAGGGAGAAAATGGAGTAATTTTATCTCTCTAAAAATATATATTTTTAATGTTGTTTGAATGAATAATCACTAGTATGAATGTAGTGAATTATTAGGTAAAATGAGCAAAAGACCCTTGGCCTTTTTCACAAGGAAAACCGGGTAGGGTGGGGTGGTGTTGGCCAATGCATGATCAAAGTGCTCTTCACAAAAACAACTAGGTATGCATGGCTAGTTTTAGGCAAATGATTATGCTTTCCACTTAAGATTTAATTAACACAATATTTAACCTAAATCACCCCATATTTCGGTCCATTTAAGATAAAATGGATTCCATTTTATCTTTGTCAATTTTGTCAATTTGTCACATGTCACAAGTCATGTAAAATTGTTATGCATTTTTAACATATTAAAAAATCAACGCATTAATAAAATACGTCATGTACAAAATCGACTTAGTAATTCATAATTACTTGTACCAAAATAATTTACCAATTATAAATCACAACATCTTGTATTTATAATAAATTATTCATTCAAATGCAATTGTTTCCTTAAACAATAATTTCATCTAAGTAATAAAACAATTCGATCACTTAGACCGTATCTTATTTAATCAAATTATAATGAGATACGTAAATATTACTTCCAAAATCGTCCGTCAATTTTAAGTAATTTAATTAACCCGTATCGTCATACGATCAATTAAATAATCAATTAAGAGTGTTACCCTTTAGGTATGACCTAAGGGGATCAACTGATCACTACCGTCGCACGTTAGTAATGTCAAACTCTAGTCAGCCAATCATTACCGATATGTGTAGACCAGTTGACAGTAAAATATTACTTCCCAAATGTATTCTTAAAATGAGACATAAACATGTGATCATCATGATCGACAGTTGTGATCGCATTATTGTCGGAGGACACATATTTCAACAATCTCCCACTTGTCCTCGACAAGTGTGCGTCACCAATTCTCTTGTCCTATTACTATCTCCCACTCAATGCAAGGTGTCTTTCAGGTCATACTTGCAAGTGATCATATCGAGAGTGGTTTCCTCGATCTGGAGAATAACTTATTGACCGGAATTATCTACCATAGATACCTTCCGAGCGTGGCCACGCATTTCCAGTTCATTACTCCTCGAGTGGCCCTGAGATATTTTATAACCCTGACTAGGGGTGGACAATTCCTATTGCACTCATTCCCTTCGACTAGCCACAGCCATCATAACCCAAAATATGCCCATTTGACCCCATTTACGAAGGTCGTAGTAACACAAATCAAAGTTAATCTTAAACTGTGCCATCTTAGGCGAACAGTCTTTAGTCAAAAGAATCGACTCATTAGAATACTATAGTAGCTCTCGCCACGACCAGGCTATATAAATTTGCCAGAACTCTATAAGCGGTCATAAGGCCCGACAAAGTGTTCCTAACAGTCTGCCTATGTGATCGACTAGTCATCTCACATGACTTCATGGCACTTGAACTTGCCATCAATCGCATCACATTCTTGTCACTTCGAGATGTCACCTCATGTAAGTAACTATGGGCGAATACAATGCTAATTGATACGGTCGTTTTGTACCAAAAATAAATACCTAAGTTACTACTAACAGAAGTCAGCGGTAAGTAGGGTCGATCTCCACAGGGAGGCTAAATTGCTATCTATCTGTTAAACTCAGTCTGTTAGGGTGTCACAGAAATGGGGGTTTTTAAATGTGATTTTCTAAACTAATAAGAGTAAGGAAAAGAGAATAAGAGAAAGGGATTAAACAGATATAGAGAAACAGCTAAGACAAACGGTTCACCATAATCATCCGGTCAAGTAATCTAGGTCTCAGGTCAATGCAAATACGGTCTAAGGGGTAACGAACGTCACCTTTCGGTCCTTAATTCACCCTAAAGTGTAAAAGCTTAACTTTCGCCCTCACTGCAATACTCTATTGTTCGCTACTAGTCTCGCCTTTTCCAACCTTTCGGTCCAGGTCGAGGATCACTTAGAATTATAGGTCTAATTGCGTCGACTCAATCAGACGGATACAATTAACTGCAGCATTTAACCAACAAAAACAATACCAGCATTAACCCAATAAATCAATTACTCTCCCTTCATAATTATGGATCCCCTATGGTCTTAGCATAATGAAAATTAGCTACTCATGGCCAACGAATTAACAATAACAGTCATATACGAATAAACTAGATCAAGAGGCATAATAAGGGAATTAATGAGATCTACTAGCATAAGAGAAATAATTAACAGTAGAGAAATTAAGGGCAATAAGAAGGGAATTGAGAATAAAACTAAATAGAATTAAAGTCTAAGAGAAGAGAAGAAGTTACAAAGGGATCCGACGGAGAAGCGAAGAACGCCGCCCAAAACGTTGTAACGTGATACTGAGTAACAGGAATTATATTTGATGTTCTCTTAGGTCTAGGTATTATCTTATTTATAATCAGAGAACTTATTATTTAAGATAAAATAAATATAACATAACATAAATAAAGTCTCGACATAAGCCTTCTCGATCGAGTGACAATGGGCTCTCGATCGAGCTTCCTTGCGTTAATTCTTCTCGATCGAACAGACAGGGAGACTGTTCGATCGAACATCTCCGTTGGAAGCTCCTTCGATCGAACAGACAGGGAGACTGTTCGATCGAGCATTCCAGTAGCAGCTTCCTTTCGATCGACCTGTTTGAACACTCAATCGAACATACTCTTCAACGCAGCTACTAGATTGACTTTAACGCCTTAAGTACAACTTCACGCACTCCAATGCAGCGACATTTCCACTTCAAATCTACTCTTTCTCCAAATGCATGCAAAACGAGCGGTAAAAGGCTTGATTTCACTACTTTATGGCTCATTCCTGCAAATAAGACAAAATAACCCAAAGTAGCATATTCGGGGCATTTCGTAGCATAAAACCACGATAAAAGCATAGAAATACGTGCATAAAATAGGCTAAAAAGACTATACATTAGGCACATATCAAATCTCCCCAAACCAAACCTTTGCTTGTCCCCAAGCAAATATGAATGCAACTAAGAAACAACAGTGGAACGGGATCAACGCATCAGCTACAAATCATCCACGAAAACCGATTTAATGCAACAAAATGACAAAGTGGCAAATGAGAAGTACAAACGAGTTAAATCAATGTTTCAAACTTACTGAACCGTCGCCTTGCAAGATTCAAAAGATATCGGACTCTCACGGGTCGCTCGTCACTCAAAATTAGGCACAAGTTGAGTATATATGTGAAAGATAGGAAGAAGTAAGACACTCACCTAACTCGACCAATAAGAACATGCATGCAGTTAACATGAATAAAGTCTCTACAACCGTACATATGCATTCCAACCATACTAATGACCAAGACACATGCCGAGGACTTACATTTAGGTAAGTGAGGTAATGGGTAAGAAGGGGCTAAAATGAATTTGGATATGTGGGGTTAATAGTCAGGCTAGCAACAACGAATCCAAATATAAACTGCATCCCAACTTCGTACTCAATATAGCAAGATGAAACGGTGCAAAATCATGCACTAAACTCACAAAACACCAAGAATCGTCAACTCCCCATAAGATATAGATAAGACTTGGGAGTGAAAATCATAACCAGTTTCTTTTCACAAACGATTTTTTTTCTTTCTTTTTTCATCTTTTCTTGTTTCGTTTTTTTTTTCTTTCATTTTTCGTTTCATTTTTCTCAACAATTCTTTTATTTCATTCCCTTTGATTCTTCCACCATCCTCTGAAATCAGATAAAATAACCCTATTGCAATAAAACATTCCAATAATTACTCGTCACTAGCTCGGCTAGGGTAGGAAGTATTATAGAAAGTAGTTAATAGGACAAAAAGGCAATTTGGCTATGTGAGGCTCATGGGTAGAATGAAATAAGGGAACTGGCTCTCCTAACATGTGTCACCATCCACAGACCGAATGCATACAGGTATTAAGAAGACTAGACTCATGCTTATGCAAATTAATGTTACATGCCTTAAAGAGAGCACTACTCACATCCTAAATGAAACCGGTCATGAATGTCACCAGTTTATAAAGCTCTAACCTCAGAATGTAATGTAGCTTGCCAACATAATGAATCAAGTCTATTCGTTCAGATAAGAGAGAAACAAAAACTCGTAGATTATGCACATAATCATGCCAACTAAATGTCAAGAATATGCAGGGCTCAAGTAAGGATTCAAAGTCAATGTTCAAACGTTCCGACTTAATTTAAACATGAAATTTTTGAAATTTTTTTGAATTTTATGATTTTTATATGATTTTTTTGAATTAATTAAAACAACAATGCATGCGAGAATAAATAAACGTGCAAGCAAAAATGCAAGAAACATGCAGACACAGATATGGATGCATACCACCCCAAACCAAACCGTACAATGCCCAAAAATAGGGAAAGAAATGCAAACTGAAGAGGAGAGGGTGAATGGAGTTGGAAAACTTACAAAACGTCATATAGGGGGACCTCCCCAAACTGACCATGAACATGGGAGGTCAAAGAAAGTCAAACAGTAGCTCCATAGACGGAAAACAGCAGTTGGGAGTCAAAACTACTCGATCGAGCACTTGGAACAGCTCGATCGAGTGAACTGGTGCATTGGAAGGACTTGATCGAGTAGAAAACCACTCGATCGAGTAAGCATGATTTTGGTTTTGGTCGATCGAGGACAATATCACTCGATCGAGTGAAAACTGCCTCAAAAAAGTGCTCGATCGAGCACAACACCATTCGATCGAGTACTTTGACCTGCAAAACACGCATTTAAAGCAAGGAAATACATGGGAAGTTCGTAAAACAGCGTATAAAGTTCAACAATAAGCTAAGGAAAAATAAATAGTTCAACAAAAGTACAATAAAACGATCGGCCGCTGCCTCCGGATCATCCAACAAAGACAAATCGATTTGCCTACTACTAGGCCTCGATCGTCTGTGTAGCTTCAAAGAATCGTCAGCGGACATCCGGCCTCCACTTGGCTATGTAAGAACAAAGACTTCCCACAAACATCCGGTCCCAATCTATCACCTCATCACGCAGCTTTTTCCTAGACGGTGTAGCTTTATCAACACCTCCTCCTGGGTCGTCTATCCAGGCAGTTCCCGACTTCATGCTAAGAGCACCCATCTCACCTCCCGGGTCTTTGAACTTGTCAAGACCTGTAGAAAGAGAAACAAAGACATGTTCCTCCAATTCGCTCCCAAAATGGGGCGGAGGCGTCATAAAAGCAGCAATAATATGTGACTCAGAAGGGCTACCAGACGGTGTATCAAAGGACTCTTCATGAGGGACATCATCACATGGCGTGATGTGCATGGGTTCCCTAGGGTCATCAGACTTAGTAAAAACCAAGTCCTCCCCTCCGACCTGAAGGGTAAGTGTCCCAACCCCGACATCGATAATTGCGCCAGCAGTGCACAAAAATGGTCGTCCCAAAATAATGGGAACATTGCGGTCTTCGGGTATGTTTAAGACAATGTAATCTGCGGGAATATAGAAATTCCCGATCCTAATAGGTACGTCATGTAAAGATCCTTTGACCCGTACATAGGAGTAATCAGCCAACTGGACAGTCGTTCTAGCACGCGTAAACTTAGTCAGTCCCAATTTCAACGCCAGCGACAAAGGTAAAATGTTGACACTAGAATCGAGGTCACATAAAGCATTATCAAACGAATGGGTCCCTATAGAACATGGTATAGAAAAACGAATCGGGTCGACATTTTGGGCGGGGTCCCATTTCGAAGAAGTGCGTTGCACTCTTGATCATAGCAACATTCATTACCGCCTTAACATCACTAATATCCTTCTTAGACCAATTAATTTGACCAATAAATTCAGAATAAGAGGGTACCTGGGCAATCATCGCTTTGTAGTGATCAGCGACATTGAGATCTCGTATACGGTCCAGGAATGCACGGTGTGGTAGCAATTGTTGTGGATAAGGCACTTGAACAGAATAGGAGTTGACTATATGTTCCTTTTTATCGTCATTAGAAATAGGCATTATTGACGTATCAGTCTTTGTCCATAGCAAGGCAATTCGATCGAGGTATCACAAGACTCAATCGAGAGCTTTCTTCACTCATATTGCTCGATCGAACGATCCACACAGACTGTTCGATCCAGATCTTGTTCTTTCAGCCGTGCTCGATCGAACAGGCTTTTTGTGACTGTTCGATCGAGGTTCTCCTTCTCAGCAGATGATCGATCGAACAAAGATTCGAGTCTTTTCGATCGTGGTGATCCCTTCCGACTTCGTTCGATCGAGTGATGGGATGAAGAAGTTCACTCGATCGAGTTGATTTTTCACTCGATCGAGTGTCTTCATTGCACGCAGCAAGTATTAATTCCAAAAACTCGTCTAAATCATCCTCCGGGGTATCTTCATGAAACGGAATGGTGTCGGTGTTGATAGCATACACCGTCTCACATTGCTCTTGCTCGGTAATTAATTGATCATACCGAGCCTCTAGCTTCTTCATACGGCTATCAAATTCCGCACTAGAATTATGACACTGTAGTGCAAGTGCCAATATCAGTGACTTAACTTCTTCAGCCTCATCATTCCTAGCAAGTGGGGGAATTGGTTGCGGTGAGAAAGAATAACAAGGTGGTGGGTAGCCTTGTTTGCGAAAGAACGGTTGTGGTCTAGGCCTCGGTGGAGGAGCAGCGTCGTAATGATTACCACAACCCCAAGATTCTTTCCTCTCCCAATTAGTAGATATTTCAGTTTGAGCTTCAAACTGAGAAATAAGTCGAGAGACGGACGTCATCTTGGCAAAAGAATCGAAGGTACTCAAGCCTTCCCTTCGATAATCTCTTTCTAAAATCTGTCAAATAGACCTGTAGGACCTATCAAAACAGCACTAAAGAAAAAGATAAGGACGGCCTCAAGGTACTTAGTCTTCCCTTGAGGTGAAAAACAAACAAAATAAAACAGATAAAAAGCGTCGCCTCCCCGGCAACGGCGCCAAAATTTGATACGGTCGTTTTGTACCAAAAATAAATACCTAAGTTACTATTAACAGAAGTCAGCGGTAAGTAGGGTCGATCTCCACAGGGAGGCTAAATTGCTATCTATCTGTTAAACTCAGTCTGTTAGGGTGTCACAGAAATGGGGGTTTTTAAATGTGATTTTCTAAACTAATAAGAGTAAGGAAAAGAGAATAAGAGAAAGGGATTAAACAGATATAGAGAAACAGCTAAGACAAACGGTTCACCATAATCATCCGGTCAAGTAATCTAGGTCTCAGGTCAATGCAAATACGGTCTAAGGGGTAACGAACGTCACCTTTCGGTCCTTAATTCACCCTAAAGTGTAAACAGCTTAACTTTTGCCCTCACTGCAATACTCTATTGTTCGCTACTAGTCTCGCCTTTTCCAACCTTTCGGTCCAGGTCGAGGATCACTAAGAATTATAGGTCTAATTGCGTCGACTCAATCAGACGGATACAATTAACTGCAGGATTTAACCAACAAAAACAATACCAGCATTAACCCAATAAATCAATTACTCTCCCTTCATAATTATGGATCCCCTATGGTCTTAGCATAATGAAAATTAGCTACTCATGGACAACGAATTAACAATAACAGTCATATACGAATAAACTAGATCAAGAGGCATAATAAGGGAATTAATGAGATCTACTAGCATAAGAGAAATAAATAATAAAGAGAGAAATTAAGGGCAATAAGAAGGGAATTGAGAATAAAACTAAATAGAATTAAAGTCTAAGAGAGGAGAAGAAGTTACAAAGGGATCCGACGGAGAAGCGAAGAACGCCGCCCAAAACGTTGTAACGTGATACTGAGTAACAGGAATTATATTTGATGTTCTCTTAGGTCTAGGTAATCTCTTATTTATAATCAGAGAACTTATTATTTAAGATAAAATAAATATAACATAACATAAATAAAGTCTCGACATAAGCCTTCTCGATCGAGTGACAATGGGCTCTCGATCGAGCTTCCTTGCGTTAATTCTTCTTGTTCGAACAGACAGGGAGACTGTTCGATCGAACATCTCCGTTAGAAGCTCCTTCGATCGAACAAACACGGAGACTGTTCGATCGAGCATTCCGAGAGTGACTTCCTTTCGATCGACCTGTTTGAACACTCAATCGAACATACTCTTCAACGCAGCTACTAGATTGACTTTAACGCCTTAAGTACAACTTCACGCACTCCAATGCAGCGACATTTCCACTTCAAATCTACTCTTTCTCCAAATGCATGCAAAACGAGCGGTAAAAGGCTTGTTTCACTACTTTATGGCTCATTCCTGCAAATAAGACAAAATAACCCAAAGTAGCATATTCGGGGCATTTCGTAGCATAAAACCACGATAAAAGCATAGAAATACGTGCATAAAATAGGCTAAAAAGACTATACATTAGGCACATATCACTAATCCGTGTTCACTTTAACGGGGTTCAATTGTCTCTACAACCCGTTTGGATGTAACAAAGTATAAGGTAAGTTAATAATAACTCAAACGACAAATGTCGACATCACATTCAGGTAGTCAATACCATATTACAACCTTGTGATGCATATCGTAAGTGTGTAAACACTAGTCAATTTCAATAGAAGTTTAACATACCATGTGTCCATGTGTTCAAACTTCATATATTGTATTATCCTTTATATTCATGTTATCTCTCATAGCATGAACCTTACCAAGTACACATATAGGTTCCCAACCTTGGTTTAGGTTCTTTATCTTGAAAGAACTTTCTTGTTGTTTATCACAAAACCAACAAATTTGCGGTGGATGATATAACTTGCACTGATCAAGTGTTCTACCATTTCGCAATGCACTAGGTATACGTTTTGCAGGGTCTTGCAACAATTTGTCAAGATGATTAGCCTAGCACTTCTCATAAGTCCTAGCATATTAGAAAATATCAGTTTTGAGTAACTTCTTACTTTAACTAAGTATTTTTCAAAGCTTCTTATTTCTCCTTTTAGCTTGAATAGCTTAGGATTTTCATAAATCCTTACGTGTGATCGAACTTCAAAACGTGCAACCTCTTGGCACATAACAGAGTGTTCTGTCCATCACTGGAATCGCTCATTAGTTCTCCTCGAGAATTCATGATGATTCTTCTATGGCTTGCCAATGAATCATCATGCTCTTATGCATATGATTCATGATTGGACATGTGAATGATTATTCTAATGGCGGAAACATTAGCAACTAATAATCATGTGATCAACCATTCTTAGGTTCAATGAACGACCATGACTGCTAATGGCAATTCCATTTTCATTGACATGAATAACCTACGTTTCTCGTTGATTCGATGTCTATATCTCAATACCTATCCAACATCTCATGATGTGATTGGATTCATCATAGTCCATTTTCTTCCAGAATTGAAAACTCAAATACTTCTTTGTGAAAGATAGTATCAGCTCGTCATTCTCAATGAGTAATGAGTTATAAATTTTACAAGATGATTGCTCCCACTAAATTCCATGTCTTCACATGATAATTTCCAACTCCCACTTAATTCCACATGTTTCGCAATTGACTACTCAATCGAAATATTTCAAGAATTGAAATATATTTTGCTTTGCCAAATTATTAAGATAAAACCATAGATGTTCCCAGCATATCCTTTTAAAATACCTGTTTTGAAAAGGTTTCAATCTTAACCTTATGGAAAGAGATTTTATCTCTAACTCATTCATTTTAATAATGATGCGTAGCAAATGTCATTATTTAAATGTGAATTTCTTTTAATGTACGTCCTTCTCAAAATATCCTTTTCTGGAAGGAGGTTTAACCATTTCATTTTCATAATGAGGTTAAGTACTGACACTAGCGTGGTTAACAATTAATTTAGCTTTTGTAGATATCGGCATATCTTTCTTTGCAACTTTTAGTCATAATTCATATTTATTTTCGAAGATGCAGCTTTGTTTCATTTAGGCTCTTAAGTAAATATAAATATTGAAACTATTTGTCAAAAGTCGTTCATATACTAGCCAAATCTCTTGATAAGACTTTACATTAGCCATTCTTCTTCCAAAACTTTCTTTTGGTCTCCTCGTGTAGTTATCTTGAGAACATATTCTTTTGATTACTTCACTTGGTCTCTTTTGTCATGTAGATTTCATCTATTCGAGACCATAGATCTCATCTATTCGTGTACACTATCTATATAGGTATACAAATCATTCTTTCTTGCGTAGATCTCATTTACACAAGTATCCAAATTTACTTTGTGTTCTTTGTGTCTTCATTTTTCTCCCACTCTATCTTTAGAATAAATACACTAGAGATTCAAAGATAGCTTATGAGACACAAATAATGATTTTTTAAGTGTAAGGAGGACTAATAGTTTTAGATTTGATAAGTGTACTTGGTGATTGACATTCTTTTAAGAGAGTTCATCAACTCATCATCACTTCATAATTGATCATACACAAGCCTTAAGCTGGTAGACATATAATGAATCCCATCATTATAGTTGTCTATTAGATCACTTTAAGTGGATGATCATATGTTTCTATGTGCAAGCATATATAGACGAATTTTTAGAACAAGAAAAATACGATAAAACGGGTGACTTGGGTTGCAAACCAAGCCACCATAATCCAAAATACAACAATTTTTTAGAAAGGATCAAACATTTCCATGTCGAACACGGAAATCAAAATAGTTCTAAAAATCCGAAACATAAATTAAAATAAGACAATAAAAAGCCAAGCTTCATGGAAGCTACTCCTAGCTTCTTGATGATTTCTCAAGCTTGCTTTTCCTTTCCCTTGTCGTTGCTTGGTGGAGGCCCTATTTACAATAAAAAGGGGATACATTATCACAACTTTGTATCACAATACCATAGTTGAATTAGAAACATAAAAGAAAGGATAGTCATTTACCTACTGGAGTGCTCTTTCCAGCTTTGATGTCACCAAGATACTTGGAACAATTCCTCTTCCAATGTCCAACACCATTACAATAATGGTATTTGTCAAGAGGACCCTTCTTGGTCTTGGAAGTGCTAGCTTCAAAAGTCTTAGCCTTGGTAAAAGTGGAAGCTTGCTTCTTACCCTTCTTCCCATTCTTTTTGAACTTCCCCTTGCTCTTTGTGCTTATGTTAAGCACATCCTTAGGTGGGTTAACATTTAACCCCATGTCTCTTTCGGCTTGCACAAGTAGCTTGTGCAACTCTTCAAGAGACACGTCCTTGTCTTGCACGATAAAATTCACCCGGAATTGAACATATGCCTTGACTTTGGATAAGGAGTGTAGAATCCTATCTACAATGAGTTCTTTGGGGATTTCAACCTTTTGAATCTTCAAAGTCTCGACTACCTCCATTAATTTGAGCACGTGAGGGCTAACCCTTTGGCCCTCCTTAAAGTCGAGATCAAAGAATGCCGCGGCCGCCTCATATTTGACGATCCTCGGAGTTTGTGAAAACATTGTCACAAGCTTGGAATAAATTTCATTAGCGGTGCCCATTTTAAAGGCTCTCCTTTGGAGATCCGCCTCCATCGCAAAAATCAACACATTTTTCATTGCGGCGGACTCCTTGTGGTAAGCCTCATATGCTTCCCTAGTGGCGGCACTCGACCTAGCATTAGGTTCGGGTGGAGAGGCCTCGGTGAGGTAATGAAGCTTGTCGTCACCTTGGGCGTCTAATTTGAGTTGGGCATCCCAATCGGAGAAATTTGACCCATTCTTTTCAAGTTTACAATGATCCATGAAGGATCGGAGCCATGAAGTATTAGTGAGAGGTGTGGCGTTGGTGTTTGGAGTGGCCATTTGTTATGAGAAATAGATTTGATCTACAAAACGAGAATTGAAGGAATAAAACATATGTCGTTTTCAAAATAATAATACTCGTAAAAATTTAATTTAAACCAGTTTTATTGCATTTATCTAGTGACCTCTACCCAACTTGATAAATGATTCCAATATCCAAATTCATATTAACTTGGGTACGGTAGGGCCGATTCATCCCTTATCAATATAACTCGGTGGATTAACGCTTTAATCGATTCTACTTTTAGAACTCTTGGTCGATAAAATTACATTAACATCTATCTTTAGCCCGGAACACATGCGACTACGGTCACGAATACTTCCGTTGAGCTCAATCCAAATTTCGAATAAATGTGTCCATGATCCAAATCCACATCAACTTGGGCACGGTAGGGCCGATTCATCCCTTATTAACATGAATTCGGTGGATAGACATTTATCACCCACTTTCCCTACGTAACAAGGTTTGTACCCCGGTAGGGCCGAGTGCACTCCCTCGCGAAATAGGTTTTCATGGTTTCTACTATTTGGTAAGGCTAAGTCTCAATTGTTTATTTTAGCGAGAGGTCATGTCAATTTATTATCTATCACGTTTTAAGTGAACTAAAGCGGTGAACTACGATAATTATAATTGACACGGTCGATATACTCGATTAAAAGATGATGCATGTTTTAGTTATGGCGATTTAGCGATGCATGCAACATATAAATAAAATGCAAAACATAAATAAAATCCTAGTATGGCCTTCCTAAAATAGTAAATCTAATAAACTATTACAAATTCGGAAACCAACTCCATTGGTCCCTTGAACTTCGGTTTTGGCACGCATCTCGAGGTAACACCATCTTTAATGGATCGCCTTCTTGAGTGGCACCGTTTTCAAGGAACTCCGGAATAAATAAATTACATAACAAATTACATAATTTCCTATTATACATTTGTAATTAAAATAAAATAAATCTATTAAATTACAAAACGGTGATACGAGATCACAATAAATTACAACCGAATCGATATTCCCATACATTTCGGGTAATACCAATTAAAAACTAAGGTCATACTAAGTAAAATTACATAAAATAAAATTATGACAATCATAAATAAAATGCAGCATTATAATATGTATGAACATGCCCAATTTTATGCTAAATCGCCTTTAAGGAGCCAATATCGTATATTAAACGGTTTTTACGGATTGCGTGATTCAACCTTTTAAAATCACAATAAATTACATAAAATCACATTTATGTATTAGTTAATTACCCTAACCATATTAGGACTCAAAATTAGTCTCCACTAACATATTGACAATAATTAACTTATATTTCTTAAAATTGTTCATTAATGGACTCAAAATTACAATAAAATGCCAAAAACTCCAAGTAAATCATAAAAATTTCAAATAAATTCAAAATTTGAAATTTAAACTCATGAACATTTTGGAAAAATACCATGACACTCATAATGTTCAAAAACTTAGGTTAAAAATTTTGAAATTTAACGGGAAAAACAATGTTGCGGTTCATCAGATTTATCAATTATTATCATAAAAATATGAGAAAAATTATATTTATTAACTTTTCAATTTTAGATCTGAAATAGGTAATAAAATGCAACATGTGACGTTTTTCCTTAGTCATGAAGTATGTTTTAGCAATTATTCACTAATTAAAGTCACTATTTATGCTATTTTTCATCAAAAATTCATAAATTATGCATAAAGACTTCATTATAGCCTTATTATTTTATACACATCTTGTAAAATTGTATGTGACAACATACTAAATTTTAATGACCAGATTCGAAATATTTATTATATTAACCTATTTTATCATTTAAATACGATTTTATCATGAAAAATCCATATTTCGAGCATAAAAACTCATAAAATTATGAAACTTTACAGGTCATCTAAAAATAATATATGTGAAAACATATCCAAAAACTACTGGAAAAATCGAAGTTTAGCTAATTCTAGTCCGAAATTGACATTTTAATCATAAAATCACATTTTTAATGCCATTATTATATAAAATGAACAATAAAAATCCATAAATTAACCAAAATATCCTAAATATATTTTAGGATCAGAAACTTTAACATGCATAATAGATTTCATGATATATCATAATAAACACAAATTTACAAGTTTTATATGTTAATCGTATAACTTCGAAAAACTATAACCGATTTGCATGCAAACAACCTAAGGCTCATGATACCGCTTGCTAGAAATCTATATCTCATTATTACAACATATTCTTATATGTTACAATTTAATTTAGTCATAAAATTAATTTGGATCTTATGCATGCAAACATGATTAAAGATAAATAAGAAATCGTTTTCCTTACATTGAGATATCGGATATATGGGCACAAATGAGTTCTCCTACTCACTTGTTCTTGAGGTCTCCAAATATTGGATGAACAAAGGATTCAAGTATAGAATCCCTCCCAATGAATAATACCCAAGATAACCTCTTAATAAATTAATATTATTGATACTAGAACAATATTAATTTTGAATAAAATTAACCCAAAATAATGTTTTTGGTCTCTTAATTTTCGGTTGAGAGAAGGGAGAAAATGGAGTAATTTTATCTCTCTAAAAATCTATATTTTTGATGTTGTTTGAATGAATAATCACTAGTATGCATGTAGTGAATTATTAGGTAAAATGAGCAAAAGACCCTTGGCCTTTTTCACAAGGAAAACTGGGTAGGGTGGGGTGGTGTTGGCCAATGCATGATCAAAGTGCTCTTCACAAAAACAACTAGGTATGCATGGCTAGTTTTAGGCAAATGATTATGCTTTCCACTTAAGATTTAATTAACACAATATTTAACCTAAATCACCCCATATTTCCGTCCATTTAAGATAAAATGGATTCCATTTTATCTTTGTCAATTTTGTCAATTTGTCACATGTCACAAGTCATGTAAAATTGTTATGCATTATTAACATATTAAAAAATCAACGCATTAATAAAATACATCATGTACAAAATCGACTTAGTAATTCATAATTACTTGTACCAAAATAATTTACCAATTATAAATCACAACATCTTGTATTTATAATAAATTATTCATTCAAATGCAATTGTTTCCTTAAACAATAATTTCATCTAAGTAATAAAACAATTCGATCACTTAGACCGTATCTTATTTAATCAAATTATAATGAGATACGTAAATATTACTTCCAAAATCGTCCGTCAATTTTAAGTAATTTAATTAACCCGTATCGTCATACGATCAATTAAATAATCAATTAAGAGTGTTACCCTTTAGGTATGACCTAAGGGGATCAACTGATCACCACCGTCGCACGACAGTAATGTCAAACTCTAGTCAGCCAATCATTACCGATATGTGTGGAACAGTTGACAGTAAAATATTACTGATGCGTGTCTTTTATATAAGGTTTTCACCTCATTTTACACGCATTTCTGTACTTTTTATGTGGCATCTGGCTACAAATACCCCCGAATATTCTACTTTGGTCCGTTTATTGTAATCTGCAGGAATTGACCGAAGAGGAGCTAAATCGAACCTAATCCGTCCCATTTGTATGCATTTATGGAGAATAAGGAGCCGGAGCTTGGGAATCTAACACTTGGAAGACGCGTGAGCTGAATTCGGGAAGCAGTTCAAGGTCTAACGTGCCCATATAGCTCGATCGAGTAGTAAGCCACTCGATCGAATGCTTTATATACTTAAGACTGGTCGATCGACCAGTTTAAGGAACCAATCAAGGAGTTTTTGCAAGAGGTGCTCGATCGTGTGGTTTGTCACCACTCGATCGAGTGGTTTGGTGATGAAGTGCTCGATCGAGTAGATTATTTCTACTCGATCGAGTGGTTTCTTGCGCTTTAGTTAATTTCCACCTAATTATTTCATGGGCTTTTGTAATTAGTCCATAGATTAGGTTTTAGGATGGATTTCAGTATAAGACTGAGGAGTGAACTACGTTGCTCTCTCTCTCTCGCACGTTGGTTTTACTGTAGTTCTTGTGACTGTTCTTTGGATTTTATTCTTCCTCTATACTTTGCTACTCGGATTTGGATTCTGCGATTGGTATTATCATTCTAGTCTTATTCTTAATCTCATTTATTGCTTTAATTCTTCTTCTCCTTATTGTCATAATTGCTTAATTGAATTATTATTAGTTTCATCATCATGTCTAGTTTTAATTATCTGTTTGTTGTCATTGATAATTCAATGATTATGAGTAGCTAATTTTCTTATGCTAAGACTATAGGGGATCCATAATATGAAGGGAGAGTAATCGATTTACTAGGTTAACGCTGGTACTGTCTTTGTTGGTTAAATGCTACAATTAATTGTAATTGCCTAATTGAGTCGACGCAATTAGACCTTTAATTCCTAGTGATCCTTGACCTGGACCGAAAGGTTGGAAAAGGCAAGACTAGTAGCGAACAATAGAGTATTGCAGTGAGGGCGAAAGTTAAGCTGTTTACACTTTAGGGTGAATTAAGGACCGAAAGGTGACGTTCGCTACCCGTTGGACCGTATTTGCAATGACCTGAGACCTAGATTACTTGACTGGATGATTATAGTGAACCGTCGTCTTAGCTGTTCTTCTCTATCTGTTATTTCCTCCCTTTTATTTCTCTTCTCCTTATTCTATTTAGTTTAGAAAATCACATTTATAAACCCCCAATTCGGTTACCTTGACGAACTTAGATTTAGCTGACAAATTCCTACCTCTCTGTGGATTCGACCCGACTTCCCTAGCTATATCAGTTAGAGCAAGTTGGTTATTTTTGACAGGTACGCGACAGCCGTGTCAAATTTTGGCGCCGTTGCCGGGGAGGTGGCGCAATTTTGTTGCTTTAATTAAGTTTGTCCCTTGTCTCAAGGAATTTATTCCTTGAGGCTGATCTCATTTCTGCAAAGTTTTGATTAGTTTTGCAGGTTAGTTGTTGCTTTGAAAGTTTACTTGCCAAGATGCCTACGATTACAGAGCATACAGAGCCATGTGGTAGATGTGGCATGGAGGGGTACGATCCGATCTTGTGCATGGAAAGTATAGAGCGCGTTCTAGCTTATCAGAAATACAAGCAGGGAGTTCCTTTCTCTCAGCTATATGAAGAAATAAAGAATGTCTCTACCCCCTCCACGCCAACTCCACTACCGATCCTTCCGTCTGCAAGTGAAGAAATTGCCGAATTAAAATCCATTATGATGAGTATGTCACGGCAATCCGAAACGGTTATATCGGAATTGAAAGAACAAGTCGCGCAGTTAACACTCGCGACAGACCAAGCTAAGCTTCTTCTAATTACGATCCAGTCAGTGCAATGAATTTTCAAAATGACCTTACTCATGAAGAAGACGAGGTTTTGATAGCTGACGATAACTCGGATGATGATTTAGACGAGTTTTTGGAGGAAATACTTGCTGCGTGTGCTGTAAACACTCGATCGAGTGACTTTTCTACTCGATCGAGCAGTTTAACTCATCCTTTCACTCGATCGAGTAAAAATAGTGGTCGACCGAGAAGTGCAGAATTCAATGTTGGTCGATCGAGTGACAATCTTACTCGATCGAGTAATTATGCTGAAGAAATCACTCGATCGAGTGATAAACATGGTCGATCGAGTGAAACAGAAGAAGCAATTGGTCGATCGATTGATAAAAGTACTCGATCGAGTACTTTAAGTGGCGGGGATCTTAATTTACTATCTAATACCGCCACCGTGTCATCTTCCCCTGCTGTGGAGACGTCACGCATTGGTAAGGGTAAAGAAAAAGTTGCGGGGCCACTCATTGCTACCAGGGTGCCCTTCCCAAGTCGTCTGAAGGACGCAAAGATCGAGCAACAGTACGGTAAGTTTGTGGACGTCGTGAAGAACCTCCTGTAATCTTGTCCCTTTTTCCGAACTTGTTACTCAGGTACCCACTTACGCCAAGTTTATGAAAGACATTTTGACGCGTAAGAGAAATTTGAGTGAATTTGAGACGATTTCACTCATGGAAGAGTCCAGTAACTTACTTTTGAATAAGAGTCCGCCTAAAATAAAAGACCCGGGCAGCTTTTCTATTACTTGTGTTATAGGCAACATGGTTATTGATAAGGCCCTTTGCGATTTAGGCGCCAGTGTTAGTGTCATGCCCCTTCCTGTCTGCAAGAAACTGAAGATGAGTCATTTTAAAGTGACTAACATTACCCTACAGATGGCTGATAGATCTGTTAGGAGGCCCTTAGTTGTCTTAGAGGACGTGCCCGTGAAAATAGGCAAGCTTTACATCCCAGTAGATTTAATTGTTTTGGATATAGCTGAGGACACTAGGACCCAAATTATTTTAGGAAGACCATTCCTTTGTACAGCTAGGGCCGTTATTGATGTCAGACAAGGCCGTTTGACTCTTGCAGTAGGGGATGACGCCATCACATTCAGCCTGCCTAGTACTTTAGCTCACCCAATGATAGAGGACACTTGCTATTCGGTCGATATTATTGACGAGTCTGTTTATGACTTCTGGTCGGGTTCTTTTATGAAGGACCCACTAGAAGCTCTTATGCTTTTTGATGAGTGTGCAGATAGCCCAGACGACGATGACACTGCGTTGGATTTGCTTGTTGATGATTTAGATGAGCACGAGGGAGAGCAAGTGGAATAAATGATTAGCACTCTTTGCTCCATTGAGGTAAAGGTACCGGAGCGTAAGCCTCTCCCTTCTCATCTTAAATATGTTTTCTTAGACGATACAGAGCAATATCCAGTCATTGTTAGTGCCAAGCTTAGTGATGATCAGCTGACCTCTTTGTTAGCTGTACTTAAGAAAAACAGGAAAGCAATGGGCTATTCATTGGACGATATCACGGGGATTAGTCCCGATATTTGTATGCACAGGATAGAGCTGGAGGAGGATCACAAACCTTGCAGACAGGGTCACCGCCGGCTGAACCAGAAGATGCAGGATGTCGTGATGGCTGAGGTAATGAAGTGCTGGATGCGGTATTATTTATTCGTCGGTAATTCTAAATGGGTGAGTCCGAAGACAGGTAGTCCCGAAGAAATGAGGGACAATCGTAGTTAAGAATGAGAAGAATGAATTAATACCTACTCGAGTAGTGATTGGTTGGCGGATGTGCATAGATTTAGACAAATTGAATGCCGCCACTAAGAAAGATCACTTTCCCCTTCCTTTTATTGATCAAATGGTAGAAAGGTTAGCTTCTCATAAATTTTTCTCCTATTTAGACGGGTATTCGTGGTTCTTTCAGATCCCTATCCACCCGCACGATCGGCTAAGACTACTTTTACCTGTCCTAAGGACGTTTTTGCGTATCGCAGAATGCCTTTTGGTTTGTGCAATGCCCCTGCCACCTTCCAAAGGTGTATGATGGGGATATTTTCAGAGTATATTGAGTCTATCATGGAAGTTTTTATGGACGATTTCAGTGTATATGGAAGTGATTTTTCTAACTGTCTGCCTAACCTTGAGAAAGTGTTGCAGCGCTGTATTGAGGTTAACCTTGTGCTGAACTGGGAGAAGTGCCACTTTATGGTCAACGAGGGAGTTGTCTTAGGGCACTTAGTTTCTGATAGGGGAATAGAAGTTGACAAAGCAAAGGTGGAAGTGATTCAGCAATTACCACCTCCTGTTAATGTTAAGGGGGTGAGGAGCTTCCTTGGTCACGCCGGCTTTTATCGCCGGTTTATCAAGGATTTCTCCAAAATTGCTAAACCACTTACGCAGTTGCTGCTTAAGGATGCCCCTTTTGTGTTTACTGACGCTTGTCTTTCTACTTTTAACAGGTTAAAGCAGGCCTTAGTCTCTGCGCCGATCATACAACCTCCCAACTGGGACTTGCCGTTTGAGATTATGTGTGACGCGAGTGACTATGCACTAGGAGCGGTGCTAGGCCAAAGGAAAGACAAAGCTTTGAATGCTATCTACTATGCAAGCCGAACTCTGGATGAGGCTCAAGTGAAGTACACTACCACTGAGAAGGAGCTTTTAGCTGTAGTTTATGCCTTAGAGAAGTTTCGTACTTATTTAGTTGGGTCAGAAGTCACTTTTTTTACTGACCATGCAGCTTTGAGGCATCTCCTTGCTAAGAAGAAGGCCAAACCACGGCTACTGAGATGGATACTCCTCCTTCAGGAGTTTGATTTGCAGACTAAGGATAAGAAAGGAGCTGAGAACGTTGTAACTGATCACTTGTCGCGACTGATGCGACAAGAAGGGGAAGATTCTCTACCCATTGATGATTCTTTTCCTGACGATACTTTAATTGCTGTTATATCGTCTATTGTTAACCAAGAACCTTGGTATGCAGATATATCTAACTTCGTTGTCGTGGCAAGTCGCCCGACCTTTCTCATCCCAGAAAAGAAGCGTTTTCTGTATAACGCTAAGCAGTACTTCTGGGATGATCCTTACTTGTTTAAGGAATGTGCAGACGGTCTCTACAGATGATGTATTCCGCGGTGGGAGACCAAAATAGTCCTGGAAGGCTGCCACTCCTCTTCATATGGTGGTCACCACGGTCCATCGCGCACCGTGGCTAAGGTACTTGATCTGGTTTTTTACTTGGCCTTCTTTGTTTGGCCGACGCTAAGTCTTTTGTTTCAGCTTGTGATGCTTGCCAACGATCAGGGAACATTTCAAAGAGACATGAGTTGCCACAAAACGGCATCCTAGAGGTTGAGGTTTTCGATGTCTGGTGCATTGATTTCCAAGGACCGTTCCCATCCAGTAAAGGTAACAGGTACATCTTAGTAGTTGTAGACTATGTGTCAAAATGGGTTGAGGCAATTGCTTCACCTCATTGTGATGCTAAGACCGTGATAAAGATGTTTAAAAAGATCATATTCCCCCGTTTTGGTGTCCCTAGGGTCGTCATTAGTGATGGGGGGATGCATTTCAAAGAAAAGAAACTAACTTCCATACTGTCTAAAGTTGGTGTCCAACACCGGCGTGGTTTGGGGTATCATCCCCAAACTAGTGGTCAGGTAGAGGTCTCTAATCGCGAGTTGAAAGAGATCTTGTCTAAGGTAGTTTCTAAATCACGGAAAGACTGGAGTCTTAAGCTAGATGACACATTATGGGCTTATAGAACTGCCTTTAAGACACCAATTGGTGCATCACCTTATAGGCTAGTTTATGGGAAATCGTGTCACTTACCTGTTGAATTGGAATGTAAGGCTTGGTGGGCAATTCGTGAACTTAACTATGATCCTAAGTTGTGTGGTCAGAATCGTCTTTTGCAGCTAGATGAATTGGAAGAGTTTAGGCTTAATGCCTATGACAGCTCGCGCATTTACAAGGAAAAGACGAAGAGATGGCATGACAAGAGAATCCTACCTCGTGAGTTTCATGTTGGGCAAAAGGTGCTGCTGTTCAATGCCCGATTGAGATTATTTCCTGGCAAGCTGAAGTCCAGGTGGAGTGGTCCTTATACGGTGACAGCTGTTACCAAATTTGGATCCGTGGAGCTTGAAGATTCCGAGGGTCACAGATTCAAGGTGAATGGTCAATATGTGAAACATTACCACGAGGCGAGTGAAGCAGACAATCGTGTTGAAGTCTTGCGCTTCGACGAGCTTGACGCGCCAGTTAATTGATGCCAGAAAGGTCGTGCGGGACCTCTTAAACCAGCGCTCTCCGGGAGGCAGCCCGGACTGTTTTATTGTACTTCTGTTGAACTATTTATTTTTCTTTAGCTTTACGTTTAACTTTAGACGCTGTTTTATGAACTTCCTATGTTTTTTTCCTTGCTTTAAATGCGTGTTTTGCAGGTCAAAGTACTCGATCGAATGATATTGTGCTCGATCGAGCACTTTTTGAGGTAGCTTTCACTCGATCGAGTGATATTGTCCTCGATCGACCAGAACCAAAACCATGCCTACTCGATCGAGTGGTTTTCTACTCGATTGAGTCCTTCCATACGCCAGATCACTCGATCGAGCTGTTCCAAGTGCTCGATCGAGTAGTTTTGACTCCCAGCTGTTGTTTTACGTCTATGGAGCCACTACTTTACTTTCTTTGACCTCCCATGTTCATGGTCGGTTTGGGGAAGTCCCTCCTTATGACGTTTTGTAAGTTTTCCGACTCCACTTCTCCTTTTCCTTTTAGTTGCATTTCTTTCCCTATTTTTGGTACAATGAGGGCATTGTACGGTTTGGTTTGGGGAGGTATGCATCCATATCTGTGTCTGCATGTTTTCTTGCATTTTTGCTTCCACGTTTATTATTTCCGCATGCATTGTTGTTTAATTAACTCCACAAAAAAAAATCATATAAAAATCATAAAATTCAAAAAAATTTCAAAAATTTCATGTTTAAATTGAGTCAGAACGTTTGAACATTGACGCTACTTTAAACCCTTACTTGAGCCCGGCATATTCTTGACATTCAGTTGGCATGATTATGTGCATAATCTACGAGTTTTTGTTTCCTTCTTATCTGAACGAATAGACTTGATTCGTTATGTCGGCAAGCTACATTACATTCTGAGGTTAGAGCTTTTAAACTGGTGACATTCATGACCGGTTTCATTTAGGATGTGAGTAGTACTCTCTTTAAGACATGTAACATCAAATTGCATAAGCATGAGTCTAGTCTTCTTAATACCCGTATGCATTTGGTCTGTGGATGGTGACACATGTTAGGAGAGGCAGTCCCCTTTATTTCATTCTACCCATGAGCCTCACATAGCCAAATTGCCTTTTTGTCCTATCAACTACTTCCTTTATTTCATTCTACCCTAGCTGAGCTAGTAACGAGTAGTTCTTGGAATGTTTTATTGCAATATGGTTATTTCATCTGATTTCAGAAGATGGTGGAAGAATTGAAGGGAAAGAAAGAAAGAAGAAACAAAAAAAATGTTGAATTGTTGAAAAAAAAAAGGACAAAAAAGAGAAGGGAAAGCGAAAAGAAAAAGAAAAGAAAAAAAAATCATATATGAGAAAAAAGAAATGAGAATTGTATAATGATTCACACTCCCATGTCTTATCTATATTTTATGGGGAGCTGACGATTTTTGGTGTTTTGTGAGTTTAGTGCATAATTTTTGCACCGTTTCATCTTGCTGTTATGAGTACGAAGTTGGGATGCAGTTTATATTTGGATCCGTTGTTGCTAGCCTGGCTATTAACCCCACATATCCGAATTCATTTTAGCCCCTTCTTACCCATTACCTCACTTACCCAAATGTAAGTCCTCGGCATGTGTCTTGGTCATTAGTATGGTTGGAATGCATATGTACGGTTGTAGAGACTTTATTCATGTTAACGGCATGCATGTTCTTATAGGTCGAGTTAGGTGAGTGTCTTACTTCTTCCTATCTTTTACATATATACTCACCTTGTTCCTGACTTTGAGTGACGAGCGACCCGTGAGAGTCCGATATCTTTTGAGTCTTGAAAGGTCGACGGTTCAGTAAGTTTGAAACATTGATTTAACTCGTTTGCACTTCTCATCTGCCACTTGTCATTTTTGTTGCATTAAATTGGTTTTAGTGGGTGATTTGTAGCTGATGCGTTGGTCCCGTTCCATTGTTCACCTTAGTTACATTCATATTTGCTTGGGGACAAGCAAAGTTTTGGTTTGGGGAGATTTGATGCGTGTCTTCTATATAATGTTTTCACCTCATTATACACGCATTTCTGTACTTTTTATGTGGCATCTGGCTACAAATACCCCCGAATATTGTACTTTGGTCCGTTTATTGTAATCTGCAGGAATTGACCGAAGAGGAGCTAAATCGAACCTAATCCGTCCCATTTGTATGCATTTATGGAGAATAAGGAGCCGGAGCTTGGGAATCTAACACTTGGAAGACGCGTGAGCTGAATTCGGGAAGCAATTCAAGGTCTAACGTGCCCATATAGCTCGATCGAGTAGTAAGCCACTCGATCGAATGCTTTATATACTCAAGACTGGTCGATCGACCAGTTTAAGGAACCAATCAAGGAGTTTTTGCAAGAGGTACTCGATCGTGTGGTTTGTCACCACTCGATCGAGTGGTTTGGTGATGAAGTGCTCGATCGAGTAGATTATTTCTACTCGATCGAGTGGTTTCTTGCGCTTTAGTTAATTTCCGCCTAATTATTTCATGGGCTTTTGTAATTAGTCCATAGATTAGGTTTTAGGATGGATTTCAGTATAAGACTGAGGAGTGAACTACGTTGCTCTCTCTCTCTCTCGCACGTTGGTTTTACTGTAGTTCTTGTGACTGTTCTTTGGATTTTATTCTTCCTCTATACTTTGCTGCTCGGATTTGGATTTTGCGATTGGTATTATCATTCTAGTCTTATTCTTATTCTCATTTATTGCTTTAATTCTTCTTCTCCTTATTGTCATAATTGCTTAATTGAATTCTTATTAGTTTCATCATCATGTCTAGTTTTAATTATCTGTTTGTTGTCATTGATAATTCAATGATTATGAGTAGCTAATTTTCTTATGCTAAGACTATAGGGGATCCATAATATGAAGGGAGAGTAATTGATTTACTAGGTTAACGCTGGTACTGTCTTTGTTGGTTAAATGCTACAATTAATTGTAATTGCCTAATTGAGTCGACGCAATTAGACCTTTAATTCCTAGTGATCCTTGACCTGGACCGAAAGGTTGGAAAAGGCAAGACTAGTAGCGAACAATAGAGTATTGCAGTGAGGGCGAAAGTTAAGCTGTTTACACTTTAGGGTGAAATAAGGACCGAAAGGTGACGTTCGCTACCCCTTGGACCGTATTTGCATTGACCTGAGACCTAGATTACTTGACCGGATGATTATGGTGAACCGTCGTCTTAGCTGTTCTTCTCTATCTGTTATTTCCTCCCTTTTATTTCTCTTCTCCTTATTCTCTTTAGTTTAGAAAATCACATTTATAAACCCCCAATTCGGTTACCTTGACGAACTTAGATTTAGCTGACAAATTCCTACCTCTCTGTGGATTCGACCCGACTTCCCTAGATATATCAGTTAGAGCCAGTTGGTTATTTTTGACAGGTACGTGACAGCCGTGTCAATTACTTCCAAAATGTATTCTTAAAATGAGACTTAAACATGTGATCATCGTGATCGACAGTTGTGATCGCATTTTTGTCGGAGGACACATATTCCAACAGAGGCGAGGTTGGAGGTTCAACAAGGTCCCCTTATGGAAGCTACAACATCAACAACTCTGGTCATTGAGCAATTATCCAATTATCCGGAGGTAACTTTCACTTCCGACTCTCATAGGGAGAAACTCATTCTCTTTGCTAAGAAAACCATCATGCCCACTAAGTTTATTTGTAAAGATGCATTGTCAAAATTGGGTGTTCTTGAACAAACCAAAACCTTCTTTGAGTCTATGGGATTGGGTAAATTGTTTGCAATGAAGGAATTGACATACCCCTCCCTCACCTTGCAATTTTTAAGTTCTTTGAAAGTCACAAGGGTGGAGACTCGAACCAACATCGAGTTTCTTCTTGAAAATGTTGATAGACGCATAACTTATGGTGAATTGGGTAAGATATTAGGCCTTAGTGATAACCCAAAATATACAAAGACTCCTATCAAGTATGACCCCGCTCCTCTTTGGATGGCAATTTCCGGAAAGAAATTCGTGCATTTTCATGATTGTCGTGCTCTCATAGTCCACCATTCGGGTATTAGAGTATGGCATAAGGTCATTGGGAATACTTTGATAGCAAGAAATGACACTAATCATCTTACCAAACTCGATTGTATTCTTCTTGAGTCGGCCTTGAACATAGGAAGGGAATTTACAAAGCCATATAATGCTCTAAGACTTTTGGTTGAACGATGACTTAATGTCGATTGTGGCAAAGAAGGCACCGCCTTTATTGTAAATGGAGGACTAGTTACCCATTTGGCTAAGCATTTTAACCGAGATTTCAACAAAAACAACACCTATGTGTCGGTTAAAGGCGGCCATCTTGTTGATATGGACACCATGATTCACAAGTTCAAGAGGGTCAAGCACGACATTCTTGACGACAAATATGGATGGTTAACCAATGAAGCTAGATTTTTCACCTTGCCTTCCAAAATTTACCGATTGAATGTTCACCGACCGAACTACCTTCTACCACTCTCCGAAGAGACCGAGTATATCATTCAACAACAAAGAGGCAAAATTGCCGAGCCCTCCTGCTCCATTATCACCCCACCTTACCCATTTGAATACCAAGAGTTCAAACCCAAGGATGTCGAAGTGGGAAATGATTACTTGACACTACTCATGAGGAAAATGCACAAGCAAGCTTACAATGATAGAGTGGATGCTTACAAGGCCCAATATCCGCCCCTCCTACATCTAGCTAGGCAAGGACTTCTTGATCAGTCTTGTCCTTTGCCTAGTTGGGCGGATAGGGAAGTATTATTTCCTAGCACCTCTAGTGGTGGAAGACCGGGTGGAGAGGAGATGGTTGTTGAAGAAGGTGGTGTTCAAGAAGAAGAGGTTCAAGAAGAAGAAGCTCAAGAAGAGGAAGAGGAAAGTGAGGAAGAACAAGCAAGTGAAAGTGAGAGTGGACACGATTCCACATCTATGGAAGTTGATGATACCTCAAGAGAAGAGGATGTTGATGATGATTATACGATGGGTGAAGATTAGCAAACTTTGGAAGCTCCTACATTCTTACACCTCTATTATGGTTTATCTACTTCCCTAGTTTTTAATTTATCTTGATCATTTATTTTGTGGACTCCTAGCAACATTGGAGGACTAACACCTTGTCTTCATTAAGGTGTTCTTTATCTTTGTTCCCAACTTGTAAAATCCAAAATGACAATCTTTAGTTTCATGCATTGCATTCCATGTGCATAAACTCCCCCGAAATTCAAAGACATTGGAAATAATGTCTATTTTGGTTTGGGGAAGTTCATGCATATGTATTGGGAGCTAATTTAAATTATGCTCTCCGCCATAACAAAAACACATGCATCATGTAGTGTAGCTTAGTATAATTTGCATTTAGTTTAGAAATCATGCATATTCATCGCATAATTTCCTATCATATTAGTCATTGAGGACAATGCCCATACTAGTGTGGGAATGGGAAATTCTAACTTGACTTTTATTCAAAATCCAAAAAAATCATAAATTTCAAAATCCAAAAAAATTGAAAAAGTTGAAAAAATCAAAAACATGTTCATTCCTTTTTTAGTGTAGACTTGTATATATTGTTTTGTATTTATTGTGTTTGTTCATCCTCTTTCACATTGATCGACTACGCCACATCCGAGACATGAGGATATTGAAGACCGCATGGTATGATCTTTCCAATCTCCTTTTTCCTCTTTATGTTAATGACTATGTGGCTTTATTTTGATTGATGCGGTATAAACAATGTGAATTTGGATTGCATTTAGATTAGTTGGCATATTAGTTGGTAGAAGCATATGCATTAGGATGTATAAATGTTAGTTGCATCATGCCATGTAGTTTGCATGTCAGAAAAAATTTTGTGAAACCGTCTACTTGGGAAGCTTGACAAGTTTATATAGGCCCTAGTAGATGCTTTTTCTTCTTAAGACTTTGCTTGTTAGAATACTTGTAAAATACCCTAGGATGTGTCATGCTAGTATCCTTTGACCCATGGATTAAGGCCTAGTCAAGAGTACCTTGTGGTGTGATAACTCCTTGGCTACCGTTTATTCCAAGGTGACCCTTGAAACCTTGCAACCATCATTCATCCATGTTCTACCATACATTTTGTCATCAAAGGGAATGGGCACAAAATAAAAATTGATTAAATTTGAGTTTAAGAAATGAAATGAAAGTTGAAAAAGTTTGCAATTCCATCAAAAGAAAAGAGGAGTAACAAAAATGAAAACTCCTATGCTTCAAATACAAGGCACCCTCGTTACTAATTGGAGTGACTTTGAAAATGTTCAAAAGGAAATGCAAGAAGTTGAAAAGTTGTCAAGTATTGAAATGCCAAACATCAAAAAGAAATGGCAAAAGAAAGTGTTCTCAAATGTCAAATGCCACAAGAAATTGGGAGGAAAAACAACAACAAAAGCAAACTCCCAAATGAAACTCAAATACTATCGATCCCTTTATCCATCGTATCCACTTTTGTATATGGTAGAGAGGGGACGAACCTTCTTCTTGTCTAGGCAAGAAGGGGAATTCCGCGATCCTCCAGTGTTTCTAACACCATAGGGAGTCTATTCTTGACAAAAGTATTTAAAGATTGAGGACAAAGGTACCCTAACTTGACACAACTTGGAGGTGATTTATTGGTATCCTTCTAGACCTAGTAGTTTGAAGAAACCATATCTATGAAGGAGTGTGTACCCTTGAATTGTTTACCCTTTAGATAATTTCCGCCACTTAGATGAGGAAAGTGGCTATTCTTTTGTAGATGCATCCATTACTTGATTTTATGTGCTTTATTGATTGGATGTGTCGCCATTTTGGCAAGACCCACCTTGCCTTGCAAGAAGGTATCATACCTCATAGTTGTCTTGTTGTGAGTTGAAGGGGCGGAGTGAGACCCGCTAATTGTCTCATATCGGCTATATTAGTAGGATAGTTTAAATAAGGGTCCTAGCTTTTGTCACCTCTTTACTCGGGACGAGCAAAGTTTCGGTTTGGAGATATTTGATGTGACCAATATTTGAGCATATTTAGTCCCCGAATTAGCCTTGTTCCTATGTTTTTTAGTGCTTATTTGGTTCATTTACTATCTTTAGTCCTTTGTTTTGCATATTCTTTGAGTTTTTGTTTCCTTGGTAAGAGAGGAGTGCAAACCTTGCATTTTCATGGCAAAATAGAGCTAAATTGATTAAATTCAATGACCAAGCATCAAAGTGAAGACAAGACTAGAAGGCCTTTGTACATATTGTAGTAGATGGGCAATGCTAAAGAAATCCTTGCATCTTCGACAAGATCCCGGAGGATTGTGGAAGAAGAAAGAAGAAAAGAAGAAAAAGGAAGGCTGGGCCAGGATCCGCTCGTCCCACCACTCGGGACGCCCGTCCAGCAGCTTCCCAGGACGCTCGTCCAAGCTTGAAGGCCGCTCATCCAGCCACCTGAGAATCCGCTCGTCCCGACCCTTGGACGCTCGGATTGTGTTACAGGACAACACGTCCTCTTCTTCCCTCCATTGAAGATGCGCATATTTTTGGAAGACTAGCAAAAAGGAGACCCACATCTTTTCTGAGAGGAGAGATTCCTCAAGGACTTAATCGTCATTTAAGCCCTTAGTAAACCCTAATTTGTGTACCTAATCCCCACTATAAATACCCCATTAGTCTATTTAGATTTACATCATCTTCTTATCAATCTTTAGTGTAGTTTATATTATTTTAACCTTGTTAACATGTTAAACTTGATAATGAGTGAGTAGTTTCCTTAGCTAGGGTTAATGGGTAATTAGGGGAAACCAACATGGGGGATGATTCATGCTTAATTTAATATGTTTTCATAATTTATTTGCTTGCTTGTTGTGATCTCAACTTATGCACATGTTATGTTTGGTGAAATGCGAGCCTATGAATCCTTGCATTTTTTACCCATCACTTACCTTTTCAATGAGACTTGTAAGACATAAACCAACTCGAGTCTCATTAGACCATGCATATAGTTGAGTAAGGAGGATTAAGTCGACTTGTAGGTGTTGTACAATCTAATCGATTCGGCTCCGGGACCCAAACCTTCCTAGGATTGTAAGATATAAACCAACTCGATCATATCATAACAATAATTGCTTGCTTATAATTTGAGAATATGTTTGTATGATCAATTCCCATGAATCCCCTATGACCCCATGACACCCTAGTGCTTTTAATCAATTGTTTACATCTCATTTTAATCATCTTGTTTAGTTTAATTGCTATTTAGTTTAGTGATCTTCTTATCTCAACCCAAATCGTGACACCCCTAGACAACGCTACTTGCAATCGAAAATCCTATATCAATACCCGTCCCTTGGGATCCGACCTTTACTTACCTCTTTACTAATAGTAGAGTTGTTTGTGGAGATATAAATATTGTTTTGGTCTAGGTGCTCCTAACGATAAGCAACCGAAAACTAAGCTCCAAGTGAGTCCGACCATGTTCAAAAGTTAATACAACTGTCACTTATTTCATGACTAAAAGATAACCTTTTAACTTTAGATTACACATCTTAACATTTTTCGTAATTCACTTTTTATTATCTAAAGGAAATAGCATGCTATGGTACCTCGAACAACCATACTATATTCACGCTTTTACATGATACAATCACAGTTTTTTTAAACTCATAAATAAAAAAATATTGTGATAAACATGTTTCATATTGGAGTAATTTAAGGAATATGTGTGACATTCGGGGATTCCAATTTCGAGTACCATGACGATCTGGGAAGCAAAGTTGAATTTAAAGAATGTTGTAAATGGTTTGACTGTTAACATTAATGTACTTTGATGTATTGTTTTAAAGTGGTATATTTTGAGGAAAAAGGAAAAAAAAAAACGGACTCATGGAACAACTTATAGGATGAAAGTGTGTAGGTGAAACCAACAATGTTACTTTAGTGTTTATTTCTTATGTAATATGGCTCAGTTACTGCCCACTAACTGTGGCGCTCATTTTTAATGAATGGACTGGTGGAAGTCAATGCATGACATGGTTTTGACAGAAATGAGCTAGGGGCGATTGACTATTCAATGTTTACTTTATTGTTGAAGGTTAGACTCGCTTATTTTGAATTTCTAGTTAGTTTTGAGTGATTATGATCTCCTTTGTACTTACATTTGAGATTCCATTTGGGTTGTACAATATTTTAAACATGTTTTACTTTGATTTACTATTAAAGACCCCGCGGTTTTTATTTCATTGAAAAAGCTTTTTAAAAAAGTTCATATTTCCGTTGCATATAACTTATTTACTTTATGTATAACCGCCAAATTTTTGTATAAACTTGGCAATTCTTAGCCTAGAGACCAATAGGATAATAATAAATGAGTTGGATAAATACGTAACACCTAATATGTTAAGAGTATTTTGGTACATTTGAGAGATAAATCGAGACAATAAAAGAACTTGAATTGAAACAAGAAAATAAAAAATGTCTTAGCCCGATAATCAAAAGGGGGATCGGTTAGAGTGGTTACACATTTAAGTCTTCCTCTCTTATATATTGGTACTCACTTTATCTCTTCTCTCACGTCAAAAGGCTAAATACAATATATTTTACTGAAATGTTAAGACTCATTTCGGATCTTAAAATAGTAATAACCATAGTGCATAAGAAATATCAGCTAGTATATACTCCTATTTGTTATATTTTGAAGACTATACTGATAGACAGTTAAAGTCAAATCTTTGTCAACTATAAGATGATACACATTCTTGTAACATTTTTCATTTTTTTACCATAACGAGCATGGTAAAAACCAAAAAACAAAAACCTCACTAATCTGTAGAAAAAAAATCATATTGACAAAGCACTGTACAAACTTTCGCGATTAGAATCGTTGACACAAGAATGGTTTCTTTTCTTGTGTTTTTCAGGTTTGACATTAGACAATGCTAATTAACGTACGCACATATTCCTTAAAAATTCATATTAGTATTCAACCTTGCCTTCCTGCAAAAAAAAAAAAACAATCTATAATAAAACGATTACCATTATTTACACACAATTAAAAAAATGAGGACGTTATTTAGAAGGGCACATATACGGCAAGTGCATCATGCGCCTTTGTGAAAGTCATCTGCCAAACAAATAAGTGGGTTTGTCTTAGATAAAGCATGGGTAAAGCTTGAGATTGAATCGAAATTTGTACTCGATGGAACTCATGGAGGGCAGTAAGATGAAACTTGAATTCGCTTACTTATCTTTAAAATAGTTTGGCTCTGCTTAATAAATTACTTCTTCTCTATCTTTTTTTTTATCATATATAATTCATAAAACTAACCTATAATAATTAAAACTAATATATAAATGTAGTTAAAACTAAGCTAAAAGGACAAAAGAAGTTTCCAAAAGACGCTTTTCGAATTAAGCTAGCTATATTGTGTTAGTTCTAGCTCGGCTTGGAATGGGCCAGACTTAGCTCGAATTCGATATGTGGTATAACCTTAACCCAATTCGCATTATTGTCTAAAAGTGTGATTTTGGGAAATGAAGATGCTCTAGATGTGATAATTATTCTTAACTAATCTACATATACATGTATTATAAAGTTAGATATTTTTTGTTAAATTTTCATAACTAAGCATTATTAGAAGTACACTAAAGGTGAGGAATGGTGTAGTTTTAAAAACAAATTTGTCAATGACAAAGACGTTATAGTCCATCCACTTTGTCTTCTTCAAATGTACTCCAAATATACAAATCAAAAGTTAATTAAGTTAATTCCTTACCAAATCATTACTTTTGTTTCCTTGGAGATTGCAAATCCTCATCCTCCTCAAACTCCTCGGGTTGTGTATCCAACATTTTACTTGTGTGTAATACACTTGATGGGTCCATATAATTGTATTTAGATTCAAAACTACGTAATCTTTCATCCTTAAATCTTTTTCTATCAAGTGTTAAAGATGATGTCTTTCGTCCACCACCAAACAGCATGTCTCCTTGCGATGCGTTTGTTACGTAAGATACATCTGATTTCATGTCTATTGATATCTCATCATCCGCTTTTCTCGTTTGAGTAACCAAGGTGTTACTTCCATTTCTTCTTGCATATTTTTTGTTCACTTGAGGCTCCTATATGTTACAAAATCCATGATCATTAACCAAGTCAATAAGTTAAAAGGTGATTATAATACACAATATTCTTACCAATTTACCATGATAAATTTACTCATTACTGATATTATATTCCCGACAATGGCGAGATAATGGGAGATAATGATGATGAATGTTAGACAACTTTGAGCAAATAAGTTAGGGTGACGACGATAACTATGAGATTGACGTAGTAATTAAAACGAAAATAATCCAATAAAAGATACCTCAAGTCCGGGTCTTCCCAACATGCTAACACTGCTTGATTCTTGAAATGCTTTTCGAGCTCGTCTATGCATTCTGGATGATGAGGTAGACTCTTGTATTCTACCCGTCTTTGTCCTAAAATATAAGTATGTTTAACAAAATTAACTTTGGAAGGAATGTATGTTTAATCCTTAACACATACTCCATAACAATTACGAATGTTGTAAAATAAATTCTTATACGTAATGCAGTAATCTTCATAACATTAAGTCTCTCTTTAGATGCCAACATCCGTCTTAAGATGATAAAAAGGACAAGTATACTCCCGTTTGCATATGCAAGACGAACATATTTTTATTCCCAGGGATCTCATTTTTGTCGCATCTACCATACATGACCCATTTTAAGTTTAAGGTGTCACCTTAAAGAAGAATAAATTAGGCTTGAGCAAAATCGTATAACAAATTTAATTATAAGAAATGAAACCAATGTTTATTAGTACTAAACTAACTACAAACTACTCTATGTTAGATTTTTATGTTAAATATTGAGATAAAATAAAAAATAAAGATTAATTCACCTCCTCAAGTCCTCTCGTGATTTTGCATCAATTTCCTTGTTAGGCGGATATTTTGGCAAACTTGATGGATCGCATGCATAAGGCATTGTTGTAAAGTACTGTAAAAATTTAGAATCAAGTTAAGCTAAACTTTAGATTACTAGGTGACTAGCAAATATCGCATGTTATTACTAGGTGACTAGCAAATATCGCATACTCCCTCCGTCTCGGCCATTTTTTTATCTTTGGTTTTGACGCAAATACGAAGGAAAGGGAAGGGGACAATTTGTGGTGGTTGTTAGCTAATGGATGACAAGTGGATCATAATAGATGTGAACCTTCCTAATATAGAAAAATAATCAAATAAATGAGACATCCTAAAATGGAATAAGTAAACAAATGATCGGGATGAAAATAAATTGTGTAAAAATGGGTATATAAAATATAAAATAGTTTAACAATAAATGAACACGATTTACGATAAAATAGCCACATTTGTTAGAAAAACATGTATCAAATGAAAGGATCATTCTAATATAAGATAAAAAAAAAGATTACAAAATAGTAATAATTTCTCCATAATTATTGAGAGACGATCTTTCACAAGACTGTTTATCATTAGTTATGACTATTTTTTGTTTTAATACAACATTTGATATCATTGGTGATTACTTTATGATTTTGTGCACTCTATTGAATTATTTCGCCCCTTATTACTATAAATCTCGTCTATTAAAGGTAAACGGGTACGCTTTGAGGTAATAATAGGCTAATAACCACATCTAAGTTACAATAAATTATAATGAAATCACGACAACCATTTTTGAGATCTATATAAACATGATACTTGAGATAAAGTCTAAAACAACGCAATGAAATACTCCGTATATGAAAACAATATATGCTTACAGTAGAATTTAGTGTAGACGCAGCAGTTCCACGATTTTGTGGCTCGACGGATAGAAGAGTCTCTAACATTATAACTGTATGTTCGGGTAAACTCTTACACCTTTCGCGCAATGAACTTTCATAAGGAGCTTGTGGTTTGAACATTGTGGCATGTGGGAGTTTTGATTTTTCCCAAAACTCTTCTGGTGGTGAACCACATAACTTGAAGATCTTGTGTAATTGCTCAACCTATAATTTTTGTATTATAAACGAAATTATTTTAAGTATAACGATATGATCCATAATATTTTTTTTCTTTATTTGATCATTCATAACCAATTTAAGAAACATATTGGTTAAGAAAAAAATTAAGATTATCACTTTCTAAAAAACTACTTCAATTCTATTTGACAAGACAAACAATCTAGCTTAGTTGAGAAAAATATTGTTTGACCAAAGTATCTTATTTGACTAAAATACGTTATACAACCAAAATTTCTATTATCTTTTACTGTATAAAGATTTGATAAGTAGTTGAAATATTGATTTTAGCTAATTAAAAGAATAACATTACGTAAGATAGCTTGTGAGAAAATAGGTAACCTCTTTTTTATTTATTTTTTGTTTTTACTCTTGTGATCAAGTATATTAATTGTGGAGTTTAAATTGGTTTTATCTTATGTATGAGATTAATATAAAATCAATTTTGTATCTATAAACCACATACCACCTTCCATTTTTTTTGCATTTCTTCTCATTTCCTTTTTGAAGGTCAAAGTGGCCATAAATAAGTCAAAAAAATAATAATTGTTACTAAATAATTTGAGATATTTACATTTATCATCCAAAAAAATATCTTCAACAAAAAAAAAGTTATATATACATGTCAAAATTTTTGGTCAAAGTATCGTCTTGGAGGCTGTGTAAAAGCAAATATGAACAAATGAAAAAATGGGAAGGAGCACTTATTTTGATAATATATTCGAATTTTTTATTTATATATTTTTTATTCGGCTTAATCATGGCATATTAATTATTTATCTCTACTTTGTAAGATATTCTGGTAACCCCGCAAAACAGATATTAAAAATACTTTTCATTGTAACTCATTACCGACAATACTAACAACTAAACCTGGCAAATGGGACGGGTGAGTCGCATCCCGAGTCGGGTCATATAGGTCGAGTCATATAGGCCAGGGATCGTGTTACGGGTAAAAAAAATTAAGTGTCTTTTATTTTTCTATTTTTAAGGCGGAAAAACATACTTCTCAAACTTACATCATATTTACTATTAATAATAAAATTATATTCGTTATTTATCGTACTTATAATAAAGCAAATGGGAAGAAAATTAAAAATTGGAGGTAGTATATAAACTTGATTTTTAAATTAATTTTTAAAATTAAAATATTAATATAGTTATTATAAATAATATTCTTGGTTTATCTTTGACACAATGGCTCGAGTCGGGTTTCAACCCTAAGATAACGGGTTATTTCATATTCTAGTCAATCAGGTCGCGAGTGCAGAGGGTTTTTGACCCTCAAAATCGGGTGAGTCAGGCTTACAAGTCACACCAAGTTTTGCCACGACAACAACAATTATAACTATAAAAATTATTATTAATAAAATCATGTCTTTTTATATTGTTTTACTATAAACCAATTGCTTTTTCAGCTAATTTGCAAATATTTTTTAGTATAATCAGCACCATAACATTAATAATTTTCTGCTACCTTTTCAGCTTATTTTCATATATTGAACAAAAAATTACACAAAGCTACCAATTATAATTAGTGACGTATTCTAGCGAGTGGAGTCGCAACGCAAACTCAAGAACCATAAGTATATATTTGTGGAATTTATCAAAGTTACTAAAACTTTATCCTACGTGTACGTTCTTGAGATCATACAAACTCCCTCGAATATTTCAAAATTATAGCAATGATAAACTTAGTTTTGTAAACTCTCCCGCATGTCCTCTAGTAAAGGGCTAGTTGGTCTATCAATTTGTATTATTGGATAACAGGTAAATTTGTCTTTTTTTCCACATAAAAGTAAGTAATAAGGAGATTCACATTACATAGATAACATAGTTTTGAATCAGAAATTATAGATAACATAGTTTTGAATCAGAAATTGAATAAGCTTTCATCACTAACCATTATATCATATTTTAAAATTGTGTCATTCCATATAAAGCTTTTAAATACCGGAAAAGAAAAAAAAATATAATTACCTCAGTTTTTCCCTTAAGGATAGGTTTTCCAATAAGCAATTCCGCAAACACACAACCAACACTCCACATATCCACATATGCACCGTAGTTAGTGGACCCTAATAAAAGTTCAGGTGGTCGATACCATAATGTCACAACACGACTTGTAAGTGGTTGCTTGTATCTTGTACTTATAAAATTTGCCAAACCAAAATCCGCCAACTTTAATACCCCCTCGTTATTCAGTAGAATATTTGAAGTCTTAATATCTCGATGCATTACTCCCCGTTGATGACAATAGTCTAATGCATATAGTATTTGTTGCATAAAACATTTTATCTGCACAGATTAGCTATATAATATTAGTACTCAATATAATCCCGTATTAGTTACTTTTGCTATCACTACAACAATGATATTGAAATGAATTGTTACAATGAATCTTATCTACTTTATAAATCTCTTAAGATTACCAAGGGTCTACAATAACATTTAAAAAGGTATCCGCATCATGTATAGATATATGATTAAGATTAACATTTTTATAATTCTTAGATCAATCCTGACACCGTAACATTTAATACCATTGTTGTAATTGTCAAGCGAACATGCACGTTGGATCTTTAAACACAATTAAATCGCGACTTTTTCTTTGTTTATTTTTAATGTAAACAAAGTGGCATGTCGGGTGATAATGAGTTGATTCAAGATAGACTGAGCTTTTCTTTTTTGCCGATGACTTTTAAAATATATCTGGATATGAATCCCCCATTGTCAAATGAGTTCGACTTAAATCCATAATCTTTGTCGATTATGGCTGATTAAAATTTTTAATGGGAGGTGTCGGAATAATATTTATAGAACATGATGCAATATAACATGGGGAAGAAAACTAGACCTGAGCCTCGGTGAAGGTGACTTGAGGACAAGAGAGCAAGCCAGCAAGGTCATGTTCCATATAATCAAAGACCAAGTAAATACTACATGATACTCTCGAAGCTATCAAACCATGAAGCTTCATTACATTAGGATGGTCAAGTTTGCGCAGAATTGTTATTTCCCGGGCCATAAATCTAACACTTTCTGGGTGATAATTGTCAAATCTCACCTTCTTCAATGCTACAATTCTCCCTGTTCCATATTCCTTGGCTCGAAACACACTACTATATGTACCTTGTCCAATCTAAGAAGAAGGAAATTTGTGATTGACTTTCTTAGTATAGAAAAAATTAATTAATAATACTCTTACTTTTTTTACTTTTATTTATTTTTGCTAGTGATAAAATTGTTAGGTTCATCCAATAATATATTATGAACATAGTGTATTCATCAACACAATATCTAAAATAATATGTTTGTTGATAAGCGACATCATTCCCTAATCAAAGTCCTGATCGAACACATTGTTAGCAAAGTACATGCGTAATTTAAGGATTAATATTACTTAAAGGTACATGTTAACTGAAAACGTAATATTTTATCGATATAAAGGTTTGTATATAAGACTATTAGAAATTCATAATTGTTCATATCACATACTTCATTTTCAATTTGAAATGAATATCCATATAGTCTATCTTGAAATCTAATAAGTCTTCTTTAAGTTGGAAGGTACCTGTCTTAACTGTGAGACGGGTCAAGTAAATATCATATTGTATTATAGGGTAAAGTAGACACATGCTTAATCTATTTGCAGGCTGCAAAAGAGAAGTGTAGGGTAAAAGAGGATATGACTAGATAGTACAATGAGTGGACATATAATATTAAATAAATGAAGATTTATTACTTCCAGCAACTATTTATTGCATTTTTAGCATAAAAACACCATCTTTAATTAAATAAAAACTTATTACTTCCATTCTCTTTATTTTTTTCATTTCCTCCATGCCTAGACACCAAAAAACAAAATCATATTTTATAATTCATTTTCAGTTCTTTTGTCCATTAAATTTTAGTAGGTGTACTTATCACAATATTTTAGTATGTGTAATTTAGTGACCTAATATAATATTAGTGAGTTGAAATAGTTACTTATATTCTTCAAATGGTAACATATTATAAATTTGTTATACAAGTTTCAAATGTTAATATATGACTAGTTTAAAGCCAATTCTTTAGGGGTTTCTACAATTTGTTTGCATGTAGCAAATAAGAACATATTGCACAATTAAGAGAAGAAATTGTGAAATTTAGTATCTTATAACATAGAAACATTAAATTCAGATATACTACTGAATATAGCTTATCTTAAATGACAACATATTGAATAAGTCTATGAACATGTTTTAATATGTAATATGTTCCCATATTACAGATGTTTGTTTACTTTAGTAACTGAATGTAAGTTATCTGATTGATAAATAATTTACTTAACATTTTATAATGTGTAATATGTTAGTATTACGCAACTATATGTTTTTACGCTTTTACAAAATATAACAGTTTTTAAATTGGTAACATATAACACAATGAAGTTAACATCTTGTAAAGTATTTTACCCGCCATCCAATATTTAATTTTTAAATCATTAAAAGGGTGAATGAAAGTTGTGATAATAATGAAAATGGATAATGATAAAATATGATAAACAATAGAAAGAGCAATAAGAAAAGGTGGGGTGATACATTGGTTTTTTTCTAATGCAAACACATTAATGCCCATGTTAAAAGCAAATAATAAAACTATTAAATAATGAGTAGATTGTACCCTACCAAATGCCGCATCACACCCCCCACATGCTACATAGTACATAACCCGCCCATTTACACACAAAATGGTACATATACCGAAACTAAAATTTGAACTCAAGCAAAAAATTTATAATAGATATATATCTATTAAATCGGCCACAAATTTTACTATTGAAAAAGGGGAAATATAAATTGATATATTTTTTTATTATAAACTTTCAGATGAAAGACGTCATTTAGAAAAAAAATCAATTAGTATATCACAAAAAGTTAACGTAAGAAGAAAATATTTTTCATAAATTATTATTTTTGAATACTAGTTTTAGGACCAATTTTAGAATAGTAGTTATTACTTTGTCCAATTTACAGATATATTTTAGGATAATATTTTTAAAAAAGCATGGATGATTACATAATAAATTTTAGGATAATAGTTGTTACATTGTCCAATATAGAGATTATATTATACCACAAAATATTTAAATAGTCATTGTCTTTTATTCATATAATATATCACAATAATCATTGACATTTGAGTATAAAGGTTCAAATTATTTATTATACATTTCATGTTAAATTCCTTTTCATTGTTAGCAAAACTGATATATTACACTCTATAATATATAAATATGTTTTTTTAATATCAACATGTAATATGGCTTACTCGTGAATTTCACAGGTTTGAGACTAATTTTAGGTAAAGGTAAACAAATGATTAGGACGACATGGGGAGTATATGGTTAATAGGAAGCGGACCTTTTCTAATTTTTCAAATCCTTGTGCTTGAAGTGGGACCCACCCATGAATTGCTTCACCGGCAACAGCAGTGAGCCAACTAGGCCATCCTGCCGCAGCTTGCTCAGCAATGACCTGGCCCTTAACGGACCCAAACCTTAAACTCAATGAAAAATTTGAAGATGAACTTTTGCTCTTTGATGACTTTATTCCTATTGTTTCGTTTTCTCTTTCTTCATCTTCTTTTTCTTCAAATGACAAAACTACTTTAGCGTCTTCCTTAACAACATCCTCATAATTGTGAGATTCGTGAAATTCATCTAATGTACTTGTTTCACGACGTTCACTTGTTGACCTTTTAACCCGAATTTCCCCCTTATAATCGCGACAAGGCGAAGACTCTTCTGCCTGCTTTGAACAAATGCAACCCATTTATTAGCAACAATGCATACCCAAATCAATCCACCTTGATAATTGAAATAAATGGGTTGATGTAAATGGGGGAAATTGGAAAGGCCAAGGATTTGAATATTTTCTCAAATTTCTTTCTGTTTTTTCTCCTTCCAAATAATGACTTTCTCCAATACTTTAGCTCTCATATGAGAGAAATTCGGAGACAAAACAATTTTGTTCACCCAACAAAAATTTGCTTATTTAGGAATGATACATGTCAATTGTTCTAGCTTTATTTGTCTAGTAGTATTTATTTATCTCAGTTTCTATCATTTCTCAATGTCTTATTCTGATTACAAAATACATGAAACTAAAATAAATACTTTTCTATTTTTAAATACTAACATAATTCATATATATCATGTTCGTTTAGGAAAAAAGTATGAAAATAGGAAAAAAAAAATCAAGAATTTTCTTATTCATAGCTTAAAGACTTTTCCTATAATAATGTAAATATTTTGGTCTATACTTGTGATTTTCCTAAATTTAAATATCGCTTTTAAATTTCACTAAGTAGTTCCTAAACTTTATATCATCATAATAATGTAAGCTTAGAATTATATCGATAAAATTCAAACGTGTAGATTTATGACTGTAATTATGTTTGTTTTATACTTAAGTTGGAAGTCAATCTTGTGATAACCATATAAGACCATAGTTGAAAAAAGTATTTTCATCATCTTAGTTCATTTCAGCATTTTCTTCTTACTTACTTATCCATCTCAACGTTCTACTCATCATCAAACATTAACCAAAAATCCTCTACATTGTAAAAATATTTTTCTAAATTCTTCATTTCAAAATATTTTCTCTATAATCTCTACTCTAAAATATACATTACTTGGATAATTGGCACCTACAACTTTTGTTAACCACTACAACAGGTTAACCTTTTGAGTTGATTCTAAGTCGAGTAATAATAAAAAAAAATTAGTAGAAAATTGACGTGGGGAAGTTTAAGACTGGAAAACTACAAATAATTAGACCTGACAAAAATCAGGTCATGTCGAGTTCGTATTCATGTCAACTTTAAACAGGTCATCACGTCCCTAAACCTAACCCGACCCAATCACATAAATGATCATTTTGTCTCAACCCTAACCCAACCCATATAACGTTTCTATATCCCAAACCCGACTTGTTTAACTAATTTATTTTTTAGCGAGTCATTTTTAACCCACTTAACCCGTTTAACCCAACAAACTAATAAAATAAGTTAAGCTTTATATGTAATGCCCGCCCCATTAGGGACCCGTTGACTAGCTGTTGACTGACCTTGGACACATGTTAGACCCTTAGAATCTTTCGCACAAGCGACCTTGTGTTATAGTAACCTTTGGGAGGTGGGAACTCGATCTAGTGTAGGATACTCGGTCGAGTAGTCTAGTGACTCGATCGAGTAGAGGCCACTCGATCGAGTAAGTTCCATACTTGATCGTGTATGGCGAGTTTAGCGTAAATATATAAGCCGTGAGTCGTAAACCCAAATCAGTTTTCATTTCTTTTTTCCCTAAACCTAATCGATGATATACCTTCTCCCTCACCAACCATCAACCTTTTGAGATTCTCTACACTTGGAGACACCATGGGGATGGAGACTTGAGTCGGGTAGCGTTCTTGTCGCCGGAATGTCGAGCATAGGTATGTCATCATCATCATACTTAGGTTTCGTTGTGGTTATGGTTGTTAGTAATAGGGTTTTCCCTACTGATTGCGATAGGTGTTGATGGAGGTTGTCTTATCTTCGTATGGATGTATGCGGTGTTGCTGCTAATTGCTAAAGGTAGGTTTTCCTACTCAGTACTCTTGATTGATCATTTTTGTGTGATGTGTAGCATCGTTGATTGTCTGATAGTATCATTGTGTTTGTGTGCGGAGTGCGTCCCTAGCTGAGTGGAGTCATCATCGGGAATGGATTCACGCCTTAGATTCGCCCCTTGTGGTTCCCTTCACAAGGGGGATGTGCACATTAATGGACATGAGTTATTCGCTCTATGGTTTTGAGCGGGGCGTGGGTGGTAAGGCTGAGGTCTCCACTGGTGGTATAGAATATCTGTTGCAATGGATATTCTGGCAGGACTTTACCTTCGGGTTAGTCAGATGATTGATGGTTGACTGGAGTTGAAGATGGGTGTGTGTGTTGTACTTTATGTTTTGTTGTGTTGTTCTTCATTTACTGACCTTGTGTGGTTTTGTTTATCTTTCTTCTTGTTATGTGTCTGCCGTGTTCCATTATAGTGAGCAGTCAGTCTTAGCAGGTGTTGATTTGTGAAGCTTGTCTGGGTGCGTTGGAGGGACGAGTCTTTCACCGAGTCTTGACATTGGATTAGTCTCACTACTACAGATATAGGGTATAACAACGGTTAAAGACCGTTGTTATATAAAAAAGTCGACGTTGTTAAAGCGTCTGTTGTTAAAGGTTTTAACAACGGTTGGTTTTTTAAGAAACCCGTTGTGAAAACTATTAACAATGGTTAAAAACCGTTGTCGTTACGAGACATTCGTTGTGGAAAGTGTGACTAATTTTTGGTGGGAAAGTTATAACAACGGTTACAATAGAAAAAACCGTTGTTATAACTAAAGACAACGGGTTTTTTTTAAATAACCGTTGTTATTGTTTAAAAAAAAAATAAAAAAAATAAAAATACAAAGCATTACTGCCAAAATCCCTCCTGCATCAATTAATTATATATTACTAGATGCATGCATTATTACTGCCAAAATCCCTGCATGAAAGGACACAATATATGGAATGCGAAGGGTTATAAGATTCGAAGCAGGGATATGGCACAACTTCCTAAACAAAATTCGTATTAATTTAAGAATCAAACCCTAAACATATTAATTAAAAAACAACTCAAACGACACATTCCTAATTATAAATTCATTCCACTATCTCAATAACCAATCCATTATATCACTATCTCCACCCTAAACTCCAAACCCTAAATCTTTAAAACCTAATAAACTTCAAACTTCCTTCAATAATGAATGATACCATTCATTTAACATGCATTATGACCGAGTACAACAAAAGTTTCATACGTCGCTTGCAGGAAATCAAGAGGAAGTACAGGCTCTTCCTTGAGAATGCTCGGATCGCACTAAAGGACACAAAAAAAAGGCTTGTTAGAGCCGCAGATAATGCAGCTGTATGAAGATATTGCATCTGCGGAACGAAACCTCCAAATAGCAAAGTAGGAGAGGATGAATATCATAGAAGAGAATGCATCGCTATATGAACATCTAAGAATTGTATTTTTAGCAATGCATTAAGTTTATGTATATATATCAATTAATTAAGTTTATGTATGTTAAATGTGGATTTGTTTTACTATTCTCTCCATCATCTTCTTTGTTTTATTTTATTTAATTTGTTTTACTAATAAACGCAGAAAAACTATAGAATAATAATTAGAGAAAGAACAATGACGGAGAAAAACACATGCAAATAAAATAATTAGAGAAAGAACAATAACGACGGAGATGACAAAACCTAAAACATAAAATGATAGATATATACCTGATAATTAGAGAAAGAAAGAGACGATGACAACAACAGTGACGGAGATGATAAAGCGACGATGAGAAAGAGACGATGAGAAAGAGTGTGGTTGTGTGTTTGTGTTTGTGGCTATAGCTGATCTGTGTTTGTGTGGTATATATTGTGGTATTTGCTTAAAAGTATTGACAACGGTTATTACACATAAACCCGTTGTCATTAGATAATATATTAACAACGGTTCCTTTGACAACCGTTGTTAAAAAGTATTAACAACGGGTTCTAATATAGCCGTTGTAATTACTTTTCACTAATTTTGAGCCAAATTATTAACAACGGTTATAATGTGTTACAAAGTAAACTGTTGTTATTATTTTTTATATTAACAACGGTTGTGCAAGTTTGGCCCGTTGTTAAAACCAATAACAACGGTTAACAACACATAACCATTGTAATTAAGTTTAGTAAAATTTCGCGCCATCCATTCTACAACGTCTTATGGTAATTTTCCTGAATAAACGTTGTTAAAGGACCGTTATGGTTGCCTGGATTTGTAGTAGTGGATCTCATCTTAGTTGATAGTTGTTTGTTTATCAGTTGTATCTTTCTTTTGTTGGGTTAAAACTTGTAATAAACTTTAAATAGTTCTTTTATGGACGTTATGATATACTATTCCTCGGGCAACCGAGATGGTAATGCTTGTATCTGCTAGGGAAGGTCTTGTTAAGGGTCGGTAGATAGGGGTGTTACATTAAACCCTGTTGTTCAAAAAATGATGAATGAAAATGCTTATTTTTAAGTTTTTTTGGTTGAATTATTGATTAAATCCAACTATATTATGAAATTTTTAAATAAATAAGGTTATACGTGTCAGGTTCGTGTCAAAGGAGTTCAACCCTAACCCGACCCATTTATGTTTCATGTCGTGTCCGTGTCAACCCAGCTACTTAAATGGGTCACAACGCCTTAACCTGAACCCGCTAATTCGTGGGGTTTGTATTATGTTTTCGAATCGTGTCAATAATTACCACCTTTACAAATAATGTTACGCTAAAGCGTGATTTTTAAATTTACAAATGAGTTTTTTGTTATTTACCACCTATTGAGTCCTAAAGTTTACATATTACCACCTATTGAGTTTATATTTACAAATAACCACCTACTTTTGATGGAAACTCTCCCAAATCACACCTATTTTGCATTATGTTGACATGTTTTCTTAATTATCGTCTCACTTACGTTTTATCGACTCTTAATTATTTACAATGACTAAACTACCCCCTCATTTATTATACACATATTTCTTAATTATTCACCCGTCATCTTTATGTTCATAAACCCATTTACTATTTTTCAACTCAATTATCTTTAATTGAGTAAAAAACTCTTTTTTTGTATGTTCTTCTTCATCAATCAACAACAATCACTATCTCCATTAGACTTCTGGCCAATTGTTTATCACATTAGAACTTCCCGGGAGACAGAAATCAGTGTTCATCTCAATCAATCGATAAGAGTCATCATGTTAATTGTCAATTAATTCAAAGTTGAGGTAATTTCTTACGCAATTCGTTCTACAATCGTGTTTGTCTTAACTAATACTGAACTAATTTGATTAAAATTTCGATTTTTCCCAATTTTTAAACGTTAACCCTAAATTTGCATTTTTGAAACCGTAATTAGTCGAATGTGTGATTGGTACCAGAATTGATTAAAACCCCTAAATTTCACCAATTTTTAAATGTTAACCCTAAATTTGCTTAATACTTACAAACTCATGGGAATTTATACAAAACATGTTTTTATTTTGCTGTGATTGGTACTAAAATATCGAATGGACAAGGGAAGGTTGATAAAGAAAAAATGTGACAGCCACATGTTGTCCTGAACTTGGGGATAACCTATTTGTTGTAACCCTAATTTTTCTTAATTTTTCTCAATTCACCTGCATTGTCTAATCACCTATTGTAGGATGTCAGATATTATCATGGGGGTAAACCTTGAGGATAACCAGAGAAAACAAGGTTCAGTTAGGAGAACCCCTAGATTAGCTAGAAACCCTTTTTTGTCACATGTGGCTAGAGTGGAGAACTGGCAATTAAGGACAAAGTTGTCAACAGTCTACGACAAAAAAAATTCCACAATTATTGTTGAAGAGTGGAATGATGTAGGGGACTTACTACAACCAGGGAATGGACTTTGAACCATTTATTGATGAAGAGGGATATGATGAAGGGGGCAAGTAGTACTGGAGTGAGGACAATAATTTTAACCAATTTGATATAGGTGACACCAAAGTTGGTGGGGATTTAGTGGAAAAGGAAGAGTTGTTTGATAATGGCCTGATGAAAATCTTTTTGATGTTGTTAATAAAAATCTGAATTAGTCTTGTCTAAGGGCTGGGAAGTCAAAGTTGTTTAACGTAGATGATTTGGATGTAAGAATTGGTGAGGAACTTGATCTTAACTCAGATGATGAGGACAGGAGTCTGGCTGATTTAGGGGACCACGGTGACTCAAATGATACTTTTGACCCTTCAGTTGACTTTAAGAAACCAATTGTTCTTAAGAAGGGATTAAAATTCCCTTCTATTGAGGTGTATAAGACAACAGTGAGGCAACATGCTATTGAAAATGGATATGAGTCATATTTCTTTCACAATGACAGTGCTAGAGTAACTATTTCCTGTAGATATAGATGTGAATGTCCTTGAAATGCTAAAAGGTTAAGGTTGCCTAGGTGCACTTGTATGGCCAAGAGAAAGTGTGAGTATAGGCTGTATGCTACTAGATTGGATGATGGTGTAACACTCCAAGAGATTATGAGGAAATTTGTCCTACATCGGGAAAATATGGAGCTTGTGATATGTTTATAAGGGCTTCCATCCACCATTTAGTAACAAGGCCTTGTACTTTTAGGCTTAAGTGAGGACAAGTAATGGGATCAAAAGTGCACACCCATGTTACTGGAGTTGTATTACGACGGTGTTGGATTGGGTTGTTATAGATGGCCTCACATTTCAAATTACATCATTGAAGTTGGAGCATATTTGTGCATTCACAACAAAGAATATGATGGTGACTTCAGAGTATATTGCTGAAAAATACCATGAGACTTGGAGAAGTGACCCACATTGGAGTTTGAATGGCGTTCGAAGCATTTTCCCTCCTTGGGGTTGATGACTGTCATCTGAAGGGTCATTACCCTAGGTTGTGTTTAGTGTCTATGTTAATGGATGGTAATAATAATATATTTCCAGTTGCATGGGGCGTTGTTGAATGGTTTTTGGATTTGCTAGTCAGAGACATTGGCTCAGATGAAGGGGGTGGCCTAACTTTTATGTTTGATAGACAAAACGGGTTGCTTGAAGCTATGAATGTGGTCGTACCTAAAGCAGAGATTAGATTCTGTGTTAGGCACATATGGGCCAACTTCATGCTACAATTTGTTGGCATTGGCAACAAAGAGAACTTCTGGAAGGCTGCTTGGGCAACAAAAGAGGTAGGGACCTCTGAACTTTGCTATTGAGTTTCTGAAGTTTGATCTTTATTTTGTAACTGACCTTCATACTAACACTCTTCTATACTACTGAACAGGCTGAGTTCAACTTTGAAATGACAGGAATCAAGTATCTTTCTAAGGGAGCTTACAATTACCTTAATAGTATACCACCAAGGCATAGAAGCAGACATGCTTTCTTAACCAACTGTAAAAGTAGCATTGTTGAACCATATAGAATATATGTTTATATTTTGATGATGTCAAGAGTGCTTTATATTTTATATACTCGTTGCACGTAATTGTTTGTTTAGTTTCTTCATATTAGACTTACTATTTGTCAAGCTTAGAAAATTGTGATGAACGTATACAAGACTATATTATGATTAAGCCCTCAATTACGGATCAAGATTGTAGAAGAATTATTCAAGCATTATGAGAAGACGAAGCTCGTCTAAAGATTAATCAAGCTTGGATAATGAAGTAGCCTATGCTCGAAGATCTCCTAAGAAGATTAGAATAGTATAGGTGATTATCTCATAGTGGTAACATAAGAATGAATGACTTATACTGGTAAAGTTATAGCTTGACAGCTATAACATTACTTGTGAAAGAGCCAATGTTATAGCTCTTCTACTATAACATTGAGATGCTGAGTTTATACTACACGACTTAAAATGTTTTCAAAATTATTTTTGAAAAATGTTTTTGTTTCTTTTAAATGTTCTAGCAAAAGTATTTATTAAAGAAGCCCATATTAATATGGAGTATGGTTTTATTTTAAACTTATAATTAGTAATCATGTTGGATCAACTTATGAGTTGAGCCATATTACTAATTAGGTTTTTAACATGGAAAACTCTTAAACCCCAAATTCTAACCTAATATCAAATCTAGGGTTTCCAAGGACCACGAGGCATATGTGCCGTGTTATCTTGTGTAGCCTTAAGGAATAAAAGATTGTTACTGTAAAGATTTTATTCTCTAGAATTATCTTAACATATCTTTTATATTTAACTTAATATGGTTATTTTTGATAAGGATATTTTTGTTATGGAAAATCTTATCATATCTTAAGATTTATGAAAAAGATTATAGAAGAATAATTTATATTTTATCTTTTAGAATATTCTCTATTATCTCTTAGGGTTTTAAGGAAAGAAATAATATAAGATATGATTTGTTTACATATTCATATTTCGGCTATTATTCAGACAAACCGTGAGCCATGCTCTTTCCTCTCCTATAAATACTTTGCTTTTGCAACATTTAAAAGTAAGATCTTTAAGCATAAAATTGATTTTATTTTTAAGAGCAAAAACCGTGTGTTTCAAAACAAGAAAACCGTTTTGCTATTTTCGAAAAGGTCGTGTGTTTATAAACTTGTGCATTCGTTCTTTAGTTATCGTTATAATATAATAGTGCTCAATCGATTTCTTACTCGTTCATTAACGTGAACTTCTAGTAGAATCATTAAGTGCTTTCTTATTAGCGTAAGTTAGTCACTCGAGTATTTAACGGTACTCACTTGAGTTACAACTAGGGTTAGTTGTACGAGTTGGGTTAGTAAATTTGTAATCCGTAGAAAGGTACTAAATTCATTAATCGAGAATAGTGGACGTAGGTTTCGATTTGTGAAACTGAACCACTTCAAAAACTGTGCGTCTCTCTCTTTCATTCGTTTGTTTATTACGTTCTTATTCGTTAATTAGTTAATTAGTTAAAGTTTAATCAATAAACTTTAAATAATTAATTATACATATACAATCGAAAAAAGTAGGCAAAGTTTTTAATCCTCAATTCACCCCCCTCCCGCTTGAGTATTTCGGATCGATAGACTATTCAATTGGTATCAGAGCCTCGTGCTCTTGATTGCCTAACCGCAAAGAGGCTGATCTATCTTTTGTTATTAATCTTATCGTTTTATATTCCGCTGCCTATCACGTGATAAATGGATTCCAAATATCTCAAGTGTCCCGTCATTGATGGGAAGAATTATGGATTATGGAAAAACATGATGACTTACTATGTGAAAGTCATGATTGGGAGTGCTGGAAGATTATCCAAAATGGACCAGTTAAAATCTTGGTTGCTTCCACTGAAGGCACTACTTATGAGAAGAAGGAAGAGGACTATATCGAGGTTGACTACAAGAAGGCAGAAAAGAATTCTAAAGCTATAAGTCTATTGTAGAATGGCATGACTACTAATGAATTCGATCGGTTCTCTTCGTGCTCAATGGCCAAGGAGATATAGGATGGATTGGAACTAGCTTATAAGGGTTTTCCATTGTTAGGAAGCACCGCATAGATCTGCTAATCCAGAAATATGAGCTATTGAGTATGGAGCCTAATGAGTCCTTGGATAGTATGTCCGCACATTAACAAGTCATTTAACAAGAAAGCAACAGAATCAAAATCATCATTTGCTAACAGAGGTTGCTTTAAGTATGGAGAATCTGATCACATGATTAAGGATTGTCCAACATGGGAGAACATTCAGGACAAGGCGGAACGCGGGAAGACAAAGAAAGAGTTCAAACAAGTAATGATGGCTTCGTGCTGAGGAGATCTTGACTCAGAAGATGACGAAGGATCCGAAGATGGCGAAGTAGCTAACCTTTGTCTCAGCAGCGTTGATGCGTGTCTTTTATATGATGTTTTACATCCCATTTTACACGCATTTCAGAGCTCATTCTTGTAGTTTATGCTGCATTTCTCCCTATTTCCGTCTACTTCCGTATTTTGTACATTAATGCAGAAATGTGAAGAATCCAGCGAAAATCGAGCTAAATCCGTCCCCAAGTATCCTACATTGCATTTGACATAAAGTATTCACCCGAGGAACGAGCTTGGCGCGCAATTCAAGGCCCAAAAGACAAGTCCACGAGTTTTAAGAAGTCATGTAGCAGCTCAAGTAGTCGATCGACCATCACCCTCAGTCGATCGACCAATGTTCGGGTTCCAGAAGCTACTGTTTGCTGAGGAACAGTCGATCGACCAGTCCTACCAGTCGATCGATCCAACTGCTAACTCAGACGAGAATTAGAAGACTGAGGAAGCATAAGCCCATGAAGTTTTAGGTTTTGATAATAATTGTTACACATAGTTGCTATATAACGTAACATAAACATTCAGTTGAGGGATCTCGATTTTTGGACTTAAGCTTTCATACAATAATATTTAATTTTAGCTATTCAAGAATTAGGGTTCGGATTATTGTTGAGCATCGGATTTTTAAGTTCTTATTCCTAATCTTCCCTTTTGCAATCTCGGTATTCCTCTGTCCTAATTTTTGTTCTTCTTTATTTTCATTAGTATAGAATTGTTAGTTAGTTCCCGCAGCCAATTTATTGTTTATGTTGATTGTTCTCTTTGTCGGTTCGAGCATGAATTCAGTAGTTAGTTTTATCATCGTTATTGTTGTTATCACCCTTAGTATGAGTAGCTAGATTATTTGTGCTAGGATGTAGGCGAGTTTTAGCGCAGGCGGCAAAGTATTGAACACGGCCTGAACCCGCGTGTTGGTCGATCGACCATCTTACCCGATCGATCGACTGACCTTGTGAGGTTACCCTTCGTTTTAATTGAATTTAATCTTGTTTTTAACGAATCGAATGCATGCGACCAGTTAAATGCTTATTTTATGACCGACCCATTAGATCGAAAGATAGGGAAAGTTATTTGACCACCAATTAAATCGACTAAACTGTGCTAAGATCGAAAGATAGGTATAGTTTAGACCATTAGTCACTTTTCAGAACGAAAGTTAGTATTAGTGATATTAGGGACCTATAGCGAGATCGAAAGATGCTATTTGTTAAGAGTGGACCGAGAGGACCTCTTGTTTCCCGCCTCACTTGTGTTCGATTTAGACTTGTTTAGTATTCTGCCGCCGAAGCTTTAATGGACCGATCATCCTAGTACCCCTTCTTTATCTGTTTAATCCATCCTTTTAGTTTATTATCTTTATTTGTTCTTCGCTATAAACCATCTCAACTCAACCCCCACAATTGTTACCTTAGACTGAATATAAATCAACTAGAATTTACATCTGCCTCCTTTTGGTTCGACCCTGTTACCACTAGCCTAGGTTAGTCTTAATAGGAATTATAAATTTTATCTTTGGTAATCACAACGACGGGTATCAAATTTTGGCGCCGTTGCCGGGGAGGCAATAGTCCTAATTTTAGTTGTTTTTATTTTTAGTCTTTCTTAGTTTAAGGGACTTCTGTTCCTTAAACTCTTCTTTTATTCTTTTTGTAGTTTCCTCTTATGCGCAGGTCACAGGGTGGTGAACTAGTGCCATTTGACCCTGAGATAGAGAAATCCTTGCGTGAGTTAAGACGAACACAAAGAGTACTACAGACAGAGGAAGAGCTGAGTACTCTGTCAAGCTATTACGAGAACAATCTGTTCAAGAAGACCCACGATCTTCACCGTTTCCACTTCTTCACCGAGACAGTTACTTCTCCGAAATTCCAGTCATGGCCGAGGAAGCGAGTATAGCTAGTCATTCGAGCCGACAAAGTGAAAACTTATATAAGGGGTTCGAACTACTAGGAGATGCCAGGAAGTTCGAACCAAAGCCTTCATACATTAGCATGGTTGAGAAGAACGATTCGGGGAGCCGCAAATGAAGATGCAGCTAAACATATGGAGACCTTTATTGACTCATCGCTATTCCATACCCCCCCACCGCCCGGCGTGACCCAAGACCAGATCAAGGAGACCATGTTCATCTTCTCTCTTCGTGATGCCGCAAGGGAGTGGTATAGAGATTTGGACCGAACTGTTCGGGGATCACCGATTGGAATTCATTGGCATTGGCATTCTACAAGAAGTACTTTTCTGCTTCAAGGACGATTGCTATTAGAGCTCAAATCACGGGCTTTAAACAAGGGCCGGATGAGAATTTCCACGAAGCATGGGTCCGATTTAAGAAGTTGGTGCGAACCATACCGCACCATGGGTTCGAAAAGTGGAGCTTGTGCAATCATTTCTACAATGGGTTGTACGACGATCAGAGGGCCATTTTGATGATCTTTGCGGCCAATGGACGATTTTTCGAGAATTTGGGAGCAACCAAGGGGTGGAAGATCATTGACGATCTAGCTACCCACAAGGCCGAGTATGGAAATTCTAGAGGGAACCGAGGAGAGAGTGCTGAATCTTCCCTCTGTCGGCACGCTTGAGGCCCTTACTTCGAGATTTGACAAGTATGAGCTAGGAGGAGCTTCTAAAGGTGGGATGTACCAAGTCAATCTTTGTGTCGACGGTCCTTTCGTCTCGTGAAAGGTGTGGAGGTGAGGGCCATGTCTCGAAGAACTGCCCTAGTCCCTTTGAGTCTTGTGCTGCCTTTCAACACTATAGGGGACCAACACCTACTATGAGCCGAATACCCATCCGAACTTGAGTTGGAGGAGCCAAAATGTCCTGAACCCAACTCAAGCTCCGCCGCAAGAAGAACCCTATGTGCCCCCTCATCAAAAGCAACAACAATATCGAAAACCTCCTTATGTGCCGCAAAGAAAGCAACAATCGTGGTCTGAATTTTCCGAGCTTAAGAACTCGTTGCTAAAGGAGTCCCAAGCAAGAGAAGCGGGATGAAGCTACTAGAGAGCCAAATAGCTCAATTGGCTAGCAAAAGCAACACTCGAGCTCCCGGACACTTGCCGACCCAAACCGACCAAAAGGAGACCTTAAATGCCATCACTTTGAGGAGCGGGTCCACCCTTGATGGTCCTGCCATGGTCGAGGACGCTTTTGAAAAAGATGAGCCGGAAACAAGTCAAAAGAAAGCTTCAACGAACAAATCACGTAAAAAAAGCCGTCTACCAGGTATATCGATCGATCGATCGATATACCTAGTCGATCGATCAAGCACGGTTCTGAGCTTGAATCGTACATCTCGTCGATCGACCGAGGACAAAGTGGTCGATCGACCGAGATCGCCGCCGATCTTGAGGAATTTCGTCCTTTAATGCCAAATAATATGCGAGACCACTTGTTTCGGGGTACCACGATCCGAAGACTTTAGGACAAGACCCGAGTCTTTGATGGGTCATCCCGGTCCCAAGTTCGACCCAATAACGGTTAATGGCTCACATTTGAGACGGTCTGAAGAGGGGTCTAGTTTCAACAAAGAGAAGGTGACGGACTTTCAGCCTAAGTCCAAGGATGCCGGCGCGCGTGAATTGGAGGAGAGGGCTAAGGTACTTCTTACAGCCCCTTACCCGGAGAGGCTAGTGCCGACCAAGGAACAGGTATCTTTCAGCAAATTTGAAAAAGTTATCCGTAGTCTGAATGTACAAGTCCCCTTCCTCGAGTTAGTTAACCAAGTACCCGCTTATACTAAATTTATGAAACAACTTTTGTCCAAAAAGCGGTCACTTGAAACAGTGCACACTATCGCACTTACTAAGGAGTCTTGCTCTTATCTGTCCCACACTGCGCCCCATAAGTTAGAGGATCCGGGTAGCTTTTCCGTCCCTTGCAAAATAGGTACCTTCTCTATTGAGAAGGCATTGTGTGATTTAGGGGCTAGTATAAGCGTCATGCCCTTGAGTTTAGCTAGGAAACTCAAGTTGACCCGGTTTGCTATCACAGACATGACATTCGGATGGTCGACCGATCCGCGGTCAAGCCTATAGGAGTCCTAGAGGACATATACCGTCCAAATAGGGAAGTTTTTCTTCCCTGTTGACTTTGTTGTCCTTGACATGCCCGAGGATGCCCATATACCGATCATCCTAGGTAGGCCGCCGCACACCGCCTTTGGTGCGATTATTGACGTAGGCTCTGGAACTTTGACCTTCAAAGTTGGGAAACATTCTATCATTTTTGCCCAACCTACTAAAAAGAAGGATCCCATGTGGCATGTTACTTGTAATACGGTTTCTGAAAAGAAATCGTACTTTGTGCTTCCTGAATTGCCTGTCTCTATTACTACTCCTGTGCTAACCCCTCCGCCCCAGATTGGTAGCAGAAAGGAGGAAGAATATGTTGTTTTAGACATTGCAGGAGCCGGTTTGGGGAAGGATGAGCTGCAGGTCACTCTAGCTACGACAAAGCCTATCATTCAAAGAGGAGGCCTTGGATTCCTAAGCTATGGGATTGATGAGGAAGTGGAAGATGAGCCAGCCAAGGTGAGATGGGCTGATTTGGATTCTGACGATTCCAAAGAAGTCCTTGATTGGGGAGATGACGAAGTTGATCCGTTGAGCTCTCCATTTCGTTGAAGCCGAGAAGGGTGCAACCGATAAGATGAGCGCCATTGAGGCTACCTCTAGTAGCCAGAAGCCGACGAAGTGGGCCATACCGTGGTCCTTCTTGATCAACTATTAGTTGATCGAGCTCGTTATAAACTTCATTTTATTTGCTTTTGTTAAAACAATTTTTATTGCTTTTTGTGTGCGCGAAAACTTCGCATTTTATTTCGCTTGTTTAGGATTCTTAAGTACTTTAGACTTTATTCTGGGTTTTGCGCAATTTTGGGCGCGTATTATTGTGTACTTGCAGGTATTTAGAGCTTGTTAGCTCAAATCATTGAGCAATTACGAAGAAATATGAGGTTGCAGCAGTGCTTCGATCGATCGATGGTTCCGATGAGTCGATCGATCGCTCTGCAGTTCCAGCGACATTGTTCATGTATATCCGGTCGATCGACCGGGTTAGTGGTCGATCGACCGACGATCTTCTTTGTACTTGTTCACGACCTCTCCCCTGCTGTGTTTGGTCGATATGCGGACTTAAGGGAGTTTTCTACTCCACTTTACTTTCCGTCTCTTTCCTTATTTCTTCTATTTTATCAATTATGCACAATTTTACCGCTTCAAAATTGTTTTCTCAGTCTTATGCGTGGTATTTTCTGTCTTTTCAGGCACTTATGGTAGCACTGCTAGCTACTGAAACCTCCTAGCTCACGCTGGTTTGGGGAGGTTTCCTTTGCGCTTAAAGTCTTGTGAGTTCCTGATTTCTTTACTTCATGTCATATTTATTTATTTCCCGCAAATTCCCATTTCTCTTTTCTTCATTATATGATTTTGCACAATGGGGACATTGTGCGATTTGGTTTGGGGAAGGGTTTTGCGTCGCATATCATTTGTTTGCATTCACGTTTAATTTTGTTTTGCATTGTTTTATTTCATTTCTCTTATATATACAAAATTCCAAAAAAAAAAAAAATTGAAAAAATTTCAAAAATTCCCATAAAATGCACGTCTATTCTAGCATATAGGTCGAGTCGGAACGGTAGTATTTCTATGATGATTTTGCATTTGCACCTATTTTGCCTGAGCCTTGCTAGATTAACATGTTATTAGTAGAATCGTATATGCATATCTACGAGTTTTCGTTGAATTACTTTTGGACTTGAGACCGACTTAAAAAATTGGCAAGCTACATCATATTTCTGAGATTTAGAGCCTATAACTGGTGACATTCATGACCAGTTCATCTAGGAATGTGAGTAGTTCTCCTTATGAGACATGTTTCCTTAATTTGCATAAATATGAATTTGATCTACTTAACACCTGTATGCATTCGGTTTGTGGTTTGTTGACACATGTGGTAGAGGTTTTCCTTTATTCATTTTTCCCATAAACTCCACACTACCAAAAATATCTCTTTTTGTCCCATTTACTACATCCTACATTTAGCCTGTCCTTTGTCAAGCTAGTAGTTTAGTTTTTGGGATTGTTACTCGTTTTTGGTGGCATATGCTCTATTGAGATGATGATTGGAAAATGAAAAAGGAAAGAAAGAAACAAAAGAAGAAAAAAACAAGAGAAAAATGATTCGAAAAAAGAAAAGAAAAAAGAATTTTGTACTGTTCAAGGCAGTCGATCGACTGCCCAATTGGGTCGATCGACTGGAGATCCGAGAAAGAAATCAATTCGCATAATTTAATCCTTATCTTTTGGCGATTTTTGCTCCCATGATCCATTTATATTTTATGGGGAGTTTATTGATTTAGTATTTTGGAGACTGTGAGTTTTGTGCTTGCTATAGCACCGTTTCGTTTGATTATGAGCAAGAAGTTGGATGTTGCCACTTGGTTCCGTTTTGGTACTAGCTTGATCACCTGTACCTCCACTTTACCATAAAATGTTTTGCCTCTTCTTACCCATTACCTCACATATCCCATATATACCTCGGCATGTGTCATTGGTCATCTGTTTGGTTGGAATGCATATGTACGGTCATAGAGATCATTTTCATATTTTATTGCTGGCACGTCTTCATAGGTCGTAGTTAGATGAGAGTCACTACAAAATTAATTCTTTCTATCTTACATATATTCACCCGTACTTATTGAGTGATCTGAGCGACCCGTGAGAGTCCAATTTGATAAGTCTATACAGTTGGCAGTTCAGCATAATTCTAACGGCTACATAACTCGTTTGCATGATTCACATTACTAATTGATTGTTGGTTGTGCATTAAATTGGTTTAGGCTTAACAGTTTGCAATTCGCTCTGAGATTGAACTCGTTCCATTAGGTAATTAGATCGAGTCTAGTTCTTGCTTGGGGACAAGCAAGGGTTCGGTTTGGGGAAGTTTGTTGCGTGTCTTTTATATGATGTTTTACATCCCATTTTACACGCATTTCAGAGCTCATTCTTGTAGTTTATGCTGCATTTCTCCCTATTTCCGTCTACTTCCGTATTTTGTACATTATTGCAGAAATATGAAGAATCCAGCGGAAATCGAGCTAAATCCGTCCCCAAGTATCCTACATTGCATTTGACATAAAGTATTCACCCGAGGAACGAGCTTGGCGCGCAATTCAAGGCCCAAAAGACAAGTCCACGAGTTTTAAGAAGTCAAGTAGCAGCTAAAGTAGTCGATCGACCATCACCCTCAGTCGATCGACCAATGTTCGGTTCCGAAGCTTTGTTTGTTGAGGACGATCGATCGACCAGATCCTACGGTCGATCGACCCAACTGCTAACTCAGACGAGAATTAGAAGACTGAGGAAGCATAAGCCCATGAAGTTTTAGGTTTTGATAATAATTGTTACGCATAGTTGCTATATAATGTAACATAAACATTCAGTTGAGGGATCTCGATTTTTGGACTTAAGCTTTCATACAATAATATTTAGTTTTAGCTATTCAAGAATTAGGGTTCGGATTATTGTTGAGCATCGGATTTTTCAGTTCTTATTCCTAATCTTCCCTTTTGCAATCTCGGTATTCCTCTGCCCTAATTTTTGTTCTTCTTTATTTTCATTAGTATAGAATTGTTAGTTAGTTCCCGCAGCCAATTTATTGTTTATGTTGATTGTTCTCTTTGTCGGTTCGAGCATGAATTCAGTAGTTAGTTTTATCATCGTTATTGTTGTTATCACCCTTAGTATGAGTAGCTAGATTATTTGTGCTAGGATGTAGGCGAGTTTTAGCGCAGGCGGCAAAGTATTGAACACGGCCTGAACCCGCGTGTTGGTCGATCGACCACCTTACCCGGTCGATCGACTGACCTTGTGAGGTTACCCTTCGTTTTAATTGAATTTAATCTTGTTTTTAACGAATCGAATGCATGCGACCAGTTAAATGCTTATTTTATGACCAACCCATTAGATCGAAAGATAGGGAAAGTTATTTGACCACCAATTAAATCGACTAAACTGTGCTAAGATCGAAAGATAGGTATAGTTTAGACCATTAGTCACTTTTCAGAACGAAAGTTAGTATTAGTGATATTAGGGACCTATAGCGAGATCGAAAGATGCTATTTGTTAAGAGTGGACCGAGAGGACCTCTTGTTTCCCGCCTCACTTGTGTTCGATTTAGACTTGTTTAGTATGCTGCCGCCGAAGCTTTAATGGACCGATCATCCTAGTACCCCTTCTTTATCTGTTTAATCCATCCTTTTAGTTTATTATCTTTATTTGTTCTTAGCTATAGACCATCTCAACTCAACCCCTACAATTGTTACCTTAGACTGAATATAAATCAACTAGAATTTACATCTGCCTCCTTGTGGTTCGACCCTGTTACCACTAGCCTAGGTTAGTCTTAATAGGAATTATAAATTTTATCTTTGGTACTCACAACGACGGGTATCAAGCGTCAGTCTTGACCTAATCTCCGATAGCGACGGTGATAGCACGAACCCTCAATCAAACTATTGCTTTCTAGGAGAATCAGATGAAGATGACGATAATGAGGTTAGTTATCTTGAACTAAAGAAGCGTGTTAAGAAATTGTCTAAAAGTGCCCTAATTAAATTCTTTGAGAAATCCCTCGATAAATGTCATGAACAGGATATGGAACTAAAGGATCTAAAAGAACAGATCCTTGATATTGCTGAGGAGAATCATACTCTAAAGGCTAAAGCCAAGAAGTTGAAATCTAAAGTTATAGCAGATAAAGCTACAACATTAGATACTGCTAATGCTGAAAAGAAGGCATTAGAATCTAAAGTTATAGCTAATGAAGCTATAACTTCAGATCTAAAGCTTAATATTAAGCACCTTCAAGCCAAAGTTATAGCTAATGAAACTATAACTTTAGAACTTAGAAAAGCCAAGGAACTTCTAGTGACTGATATTACATCTGATGAAGCAGTGATCTTAGACCAAAAGAAAGAAATTGATTCTCTCACAAAGCAATTAAAAGAATCTAAGGCTGAGTTGATCAGTGTTAAGAAACATCATTCAGATGTTGTACTTATTCTTAACAAAAGGTTCCAAGACTTTCGTGACAATTATAATAAGGATAATGACTTAGATCATACGAAATATCTCGAAGAAATTAAGAACATAAAGGACTTACTTCTACACGCAAGGAAAGTCCATGATAAGTGGGAAGGTAGCACAAAAGTCTTAAACTTCCTAACCGAACAATCTGATAATAATATGAAGATGGGGTTAGGATATGATTGCTACAGCCGTAGAGATCACTCTTAATGCAAGTCAACACCTTCTGATTATGATTTCAGAAAAAAGAAAATATGTTGATCTTCCCGAATATTTGATTTGCAATTACTGTGGTCATACGGGTCACATCTAAGATAATTATGTCAAAAGTGTACATGATATACGAAAAAATACTGAATTTGTTAAAATGGTTGACACAACAGTCGAGGACGAAAAATCCCCTACAAAAGAACCTAACGAAGAAAGGAACAATAACTTTCGTTGGTTCTATGACATGGCTTTTGACTACACCAAGAAACCTAGTACTTCACAAACTCCTTGTCGACCTAAACAAAGCAAGCCTAATCACAAGCAGAATAGTCATGTTAGACCTAGAGAAATTCCTAGACCTAGAGAAATTCCTAAACCTAGAACTCCTCCTAAGCAAAACTACCCAAGGTTTAGAAAAACGACCATTAGACAAGTTTGGGTACGAAAGGACTTAGTATATAGAGTAACTAACCGTAAGGGACCCAACCTAGCTTGGGTACCTAAAAACTGTATCTAATCCTTTTACAGGTATTAGTGAAAGAAAACAATCAATGGTATCTTGACAGTGGATGTTCAAGACACATTACCGGAGATAAGAATCTTTTTATTTCACTCAAGCCGTTCAACGGAGGAAAGGTAACGTTTGGGGACAACAAGAAGGGTAAAGTGATTGGTATGGGCAAAGTTGGAATCTCCAAGTCACACGCAATCAGTGATGTCTATTTAGTGGATGGTCTCAAGCATAATCTGCTTATCATATCTCAACTATGCGACAAAGGTAACAAGGTTGTTTTTCATACTGATGGTTGCCGCATTATAATTGAAGGTACAAGCAATGTTATTCTTGAAGGACATAGGAAAAGGAACGTGTATATGGTAGATTTAAATGCTGTGCCTACTAACTCTTTTACATGCATGAAAGTTACACATGATGATCTGTGTTTGTGTCACAAATGCTTGGTCACATTAGCTCACTAACCTTGAACAAACTCAAGAAATGGGACTTGTTTGAAGGATTACCTAAGATCAAGTTCGACCAAGAAAGAATGTGTGACACATGTGCTAGGTGCAAACAAGTGAGATCATCATTCAAACCTAAAAGAGTGGTTAGCAAAAATCAAGCCTTGGAATTGGTACACATGAATTTACGTGGTCCTATGAAGGTAAGGAGTAGAGGAGGATCTAGGTATGCCTTTGTCCTCGTAGACGATTACTCAAGGTATGTATGGCCTATCTTTCTTCATTCAAAAGATGAGACTTTTGATGAATTTGATTGTCTTATGAAACTCGTTCAAAATAAATATAAGACTAATCTTGTGTCTATTCGTACGGATCATGGCACTGAATTTGATAATCAAGCTTTTATTGAATATTGTAGAGTTAATGGTGTAGGACAAAACTTTCTGCACCAAGAATTCCTCAACAAAATGGTGTCGTTGAACGTATGAATAGAACACTAGAAGATATGGCTCGTACAATGCTTTTATGTAGTGGTTTACCTCGTAACTTTTAGGCTAAAGCTATTAGTACTTCGTAATATATCCATAATCGTGCTATGATAAGACCTATCCTTAAGAAAATCCCCTATGAACTCCTAAGAGGTCGCAAACCTACTATCTCCCATCTTCGTTGTTTTAGGAGTAAGTGTTTTGTTCATAATAATGGTAAAAACAGGTTAAGTAAATTCGACCCTAGGAGTGATGAGGCGATTTTTATAGGATATTCGGATCATAGCAAGGCTTACAAAGTTGATGTGACCATTATTTGAGCATATTTAGTCCCCGAATTAGCCTTGTTCCCATGCTTTTTAGTGCATATTTGGGTCATTTATAGTCTTTAGTCCTTTGTTTTGCATATTCTTTGAGGTTTTGATCCCTTGGTAGGAAAGGAGTGCAAACCTTGCATTTTTATGGCAAAATAGAGCTAAATTGATTGAATTCAATGACCAAGCATCAAAGAGAAGACAAGACTAGAAGGCCTTTATATATATTGTAGTAGTTGGGCAATGATGAGAAAAGATCCTTGCATCCCCGACGAAATCCTCAAGTATTGCATGAAGAAAAAGGAAGAAAAGAAGAAAGGAGGAAGCTGACTCAGAATCCGAGCGGATTGCCCACTTGACGCCCGTCCAGCACAAGGAATCCGAGCGTCTTCCTCAGAAGGACGCTCGTCCAAAACCACCACAATCCGCCCGTCCACCATCAAATCCGCTCGTCCAAAAGAGCCACAATCAGCTCGTCCTGTGCCCTGGACGCTCGGATTGTGTGACAGCTATCCCGTCTTCTAGTTGTTCTATGAAGGATGTGCATACCTCGGGAAAGACTAGCAAAAAGGAGACTCGCATATTTTTATGAGAGGAGCGATTCCTCAAGGACTTAATCGTCATTTAAGCCCTTAGTAAACCCTAATTTGTGTACCTAATCCCCACTATAAATGCCCCATTAGTCTAATTAGATTATCCCTTCTTATCAATATTTAGAGTAGTTTATATCAATCTAATCTCTCTTTAATCTTGTAATCAACTTTTAATCAAGTCTTAATACAAATCTCATTTCCTTAATCTCTCTTTTGTTCATCTTTTATTTTGAGTAATTTAAGATTATTTGGGTTATTATTGGGAGATTGACAACCTTCCAATCAATCATCAAGTACTTCTATTATTCTTTGCTTTATTATTGGAATACATAGTAGGTATAATTCTCTTAATCCTTTTTTAATTATTGTTAATCATCTCCATTTATTCATCGTGTTTTACTTTGTTGGTATGATTGACAACCTTGCTAGCATGTTCAACATGATAATGAGTGAGTAGTTTCCTTAGCTAGGGTTAATGGGTAATTAGGGGAAACCAACATGGAGGATGATTCGTGATTAAATTAATATGTTTTCATAGTTTATTTGCATGCTTATTGTAATCTCAACTTATGCACATGTTATGTTTGATGAAATGCGAGCCTATGAATCCTTGCATTTTTTACCCATCACCTATCTTTTCAATGAGACTTGTAAGATATAAACCAACTCGAGTCTCATTAGACCATTCATATAGTTGAGTAGGGAAGATTAAGTCGACTTATAGGTGTTGTACAATCTAATCGATTCGGCTCCGGGACCCAAACTTTCCTAGGATTGTAAGATATAAACCAACTCGATCCATCACAACAATAATTGCTTGCTTATAATTTGAGAATATGTTTGTATGATCAATTCCCATGAATCCCCTATGACCCCATGACAGCCTAGTGCCTTTTATCAATTGTTTACATCCCTTTTTAATCATCTTGCTTGTTTACTTTCATTGCTTTTTAGTTTAGTGATCTTCTATTCAAACCCTAAATTGTGACACCCCTAGACACCGCTACTTGCAATTGAAAACCTCACTTCAATACCCATCCCTTGGGATCCGACCTTTACTTGCCTCTTTACTAATAGTAGAGTTGTTTGTGAAGCTATAAATATTGTTTTGGTCTAATTTCTCCTAACGACAAGTACCGAAAACTAAACCTCAAAGAAGGCTCGACCAAAATGGCGCCGTTGCTGGGAACGGTGTTAACTTGATTTAGATTTTCTTAGATTGTTATTAGTTGTGTCTTTCTTTGCCTTGGGGAAGTAAAACTCCTCAAGGTTTGTTCTAATTGTTTTCAAGTTGTTTGATATTTTACAAGATGGATCTTATAGATTGTTTTGTAGAGGACCACTTAAGTATACCTTTCTTCAAAGACCCCATGCAAGCATTGGAAGCCTTGGAAGCAAGTGAGGCTAAAAATATGTATTGGGAGTTGGAGGTAGATCTTTTTGAGGCCGCTCTAGCTAACAAAGAACTAACTCATGAGCAATCCGAATTAGTGCATAACATCCTTGTGGAAGCATATCAACCTATTGAACATGAGCAATCAATCCTAGAAGAAATCTTACAAGCCCAAGACCAAGAGGAATTCGTCATGGAAATCGAGTATGACGAGATTGATGAGCCCGAAGAACAAGTTGAACATGCCATGAGAATGGAGTGTCTAATGGAAATAGAGCAAATTCTCAATGAACCATCCCTACTTTAAAACTCCTTCCCCCAAATTTGAAATATGCTTACCTTGATGAATCAAAGACCAAACCCGTGATTGTTAATGATAGACTTGATGAAAGCCAATTGGGAAAATTGCTTCATGTGTTAAAGCAACATGAAAAGGCTATAGGTTATAGTCTAGATGACCTTAAGGGGATAAGTCCCAACTTTTGTATACATAGAATTCATCTAGAGGAGGACCATAGACCTACCATCCAATCTCAAAGGAGATTAAACCTCCACAGGCAAGAAGTTGTCAAGGGAGAGGTTATGAAATTACTTGATGCGGGAAACATATATCCCATATCGGACTCTTTGTGGGTTAGCCCCGTTCAAGTGGTACCTAAGAAAGGAGGTACCACGATGGTGACAAACGAAAAGAATGAGCTAATACCTACAAGGAAGATCACCGGTTGGCGTATGTGCATTGACTATCGAAAATTGAATTCCGCAACAAGAAAGGATCATTTCTCCCTACCATTCATTGACCAAATGCTTGAGAGGTTAGCCTCTAACAAATTCTTTTGTTACCTTGACGGGTATTCGGGATTCTTCCAAATCCCTATACACCCGGATGACCAACATAAGACCACCTTCACATGCCCTTATGGTACTTTTACATATAGGAGGATGCCTTTTGGCTTGTGTAATGCCCCCGCCACTTTCCAAAGATGCATGATGAGTGTCTTCTCTGATTACCTAGAGACCATAATGGAAGTTTTTATGGATGATTTTAGCGTTTATGGAAAAGACTTTGACTCGTGTTTGCATAATCTTTCTCTTGTATTGCAAAAATGTGAAGATGTTAGTCTTGTTTTAAATTGGGGAAAGTGTCACTTTATGGTCAATGAAGGAATTGTTTTGGGTCATATAATCTCGGAAAAGGGCATCGAGGTCGATAAAGCTAAGGTTGAGGTGATAGAGAAACTCCCATCTCCCGTGAATGTTAGAGGGGTGAGAAGTTTTCTCGGTCACGCGGGTTTCTATCGCCGTTTCATAAAAGATTTTTCAAAAATAGCGAAACCCCTCACTCAACTCTTACTTAAAGATGCCCAATTCCATTTCACTGATAAGTGTTTTGAAGCCTTTAATAGAATGAAGGAAGCACTAATCTCGGCACCGATCATTCAACCTCCAAATTGGGAACTACCGTTCGAGATTATGTGTGATGCTAGTAACTACGCCGTTGGAGCGGTTCTTGGTCAACGGGTAGGAAGAGCTCTTCATGCCATTTACTATATAAGCAAGACTCTTGATCCCTCCCAAGTGAACTATGATACCACCGAGAAAGAGCTTCTTGCCATTGTCTATGCTTTGGACAAATTCCGTTCCTACTTACTTGGATCCAAAGTGATTTTCTTTTCGGATCACCGTGCTCTCCGACACCTCTTGATAAAGAAGGAGGCAAAACCAAGGTTGTTAATATGAATTTTGCTTCTTCAAGAATTCGACTTGGAAATAAGAGACAAGAAAGGAGCCGAAAATGTAGTAGCGGATCACTTGTCAAGGATCCGGTTTCATGATGAACAAGGAGAAACGCCGATCAATGACTCATTTCCCGACGATATCTTGATGGCCATTCAAACACAACTTGAAAGGCACATCACCTCATGGTTTGCCGATTATGCCAACTATATCGTTTGAAGAGTACTCCCTCCAAATTTGAACTACAACCAAAGAAAGAGGTTCCTATTCGAAGTGAAAAGGTACTTTTGGGATGACCCAAATCTCTACAAAGAGTGTAGTGATGGGCTCTACCGGAGATGCATCCCTAAATGGGAAGTCCAAGGAATATTAGAAGGATGCCACTCGTCACCTTACGGTGGGCACCATGGAGCAAGGAGAACCATTGCAAAAATTCTTCAATCGGGCTTCTATTGGCCTACGATGTTTCAAGATACAAGGGAATTTATCATTCATTGTGATGCTTGTCAAAGGACGGGGAATATCTCTTGGAGGAATGAAATGCCACAAAGGGGCATACTAGAGGTGGAGATCTTCGACGTTTGGGGGATCGACTACCAAGTGCCGTTTGTGACATCCAATAGGAATAAGTATATCCTTGTGGCCGTAGATTACGTCTCAAAGTGGGTGGAGGCAATTTCCACCCCAAACGATGATGCAAAGACGGTCACCAAGCTCTTCAAGAAAATAATCTTCCCAAGATTCGGAGTCCCTAGAGCAATCATAAGTGATGGAGGAACATATTTTCATGAAAAGAAGCTCGCATCCCTTTTGACCAAGTATGGTGTTCAACATAGAACCAGCTTAGGATATCATCCTCAAACAAGCGGTCAAGTTGAATTTTCGAATAGAGAGATCAAGCAAATTCTTGAGAAAGTTGTAAACAAGACCCGAAAGGATTGGAGCACAAAGTTTGATGACGCTCTTTGGGCTTATAGGATGGCCTATAAGACTCCCATAGGAGCCTCTCCTTACAAGCTTGTTTATGGAAAAGCATGCCACTTGCCAATCGAATTAGAGTACAAAGCTTTTTGGGCAATCCGAGCCCTTAACCTTGATCTCAAATTAAGTGGTCAAAAGAGGATGATACAAATTCAAGAGTTGGAAGAATTCCGACTACAATCTTATAAGAATGCCAAGATCTATAAGGAAAGGACAAGATTGCTCTATGACAAGAGGATCAAGCAAAAAGCCTTGCACAAAGGGGATAAAGTCCTTCTATTCAACTCCCGATATCGACTCTTTCCGGGAAAGTTGAACTCTAGATGGATGGGTCCCTATGTGATCACCGAGGTTGGAAAATATGGGGATTTTGAAATCAAGGCGGAAGATGGAAGCAAATTCAAGGTCAATGGTCAAAGATTGAAGCCATATTATGAGGGAGCATTTATTGGAGAGGTCGAGGTCACCTACCTCGGGCCTCCTCATCCTTGAAGGAATCATCAAAGGGAGAGTTTGGTGGAGTCCTCCCTAAACCACCACTTATAAATATACTAACCCCTTTAACTTGTACTTATAGTTCTGTTACACTCTTTTTATCATAAACATAAATTCTTTCCATGAGAGTAAGTGAGGGAGGGTCACTAATGATTTTTGATGAAGGAAGGAACTAGTTTTCAAGTGTGGGGAAGCTTTTATCGGAGTCAAGGAAATCAAAGGGAATCCGCAACAAGAAATCCGAGCGTCTAAGGAGGAAATCCGCTCGGTTTGAAGAAACACGCCCGTCTAATTGAGAATCCGATCGTCCAGAAGGAATCCGAGCGTCTGAAGATCAATCCGCTTGTGTTTTTGCTGCAACATTTTAAGAAAAGTTCCTGTAACAGAATCCGCTAGTCTTCGAGAAAAGACGCTCGTCTTGCTTCAGAAAAGACGCTCGTCCTATGCTCGATCCGCTCGTCTTGGCTGCTTCAAATTTTGCAAAAATCCGCTGTAAGAGAATCCAAGCGTCTTCCCAGGAATCCGCTTGTCCCAAAACGAGAGAATCCGCTCGTCCCGAGCCCGAGTCCGCTCGTCTCCCTGCGGCCTTCACTCCCGATTTTTCCAATTTTAATTCTCCCCACCACACAATTTGTGACACATCACCCTTCCTTCCACTTGTATTGTAAAAACCCACCTTCTTATGACTCCAAAGCATATCCAAAACACTCTTTCATTCCACAAAATCAAAAAGCCCCAATTTCTAGGGTTTCAAAAGTAAGATTCAATCCACAAAGAGCATCTCCATACTTCAATAAATCAAAAATTCCAACACCACAATCAAAGAATGGGACCAAAGGGATCTTCATTTAGGGATAGGAGAAGACCAAGAGTAAGAGGAAGCTCTTATACTTCTCACATCAACACTCTAAGGAGGGAGCATGAAAAAATTGCGGATCTACCAAGCTTGACGACTTCTCTAATGCTGAATTCATAAATGATGTGCAAAGGCTCGTTTTTCACCGACTTCTTCGTAAGAACATTCTCCCTACTAAGTTTTTATATCATAGAACTTTAAGGAAGCTTGGGATTTACCATCAAATGGAAGCCCAATTTTGAATTGTTTGGTCTCTCTACCCTATTTCACATGCACGAGCAAACATACCGATCCCTTGTTCTTGAATTTTTAGGCTTCTTGAAAATCACAACCTTGAATAGAACGATATGTATATAATTTAGGTTGGAGAGTGTTTCAAGAATGATGACTCTAGTGGAATTTGCTAATGTGCTTGGTCTTGATGTCTCGCCTACCCGGACATCAAAACCAAAGAGATATAGTGTTGCACCCCTATGGAGGGCCATGACCGGCCGAGATTTCATGTACATCAAGGAGTGTCTAGCTTTCCACATTCAAAATCTTATTTGAGACTCACTTACCGGTTCCTTTCCGGCACCCTCCTTGCTCGCCGAGACCCGGCAATTGTGAACGAACTCGATCTTGTGTTCATGGAGTCTTATCTCGATATCTAAGGAAGGGGTGCGTACCATTTTAATGCGCCTCTTGTGCTACTTGAGAAGTGGGCTAAGTTTAGAAACGGTGATAATGATGGGATGAAACACATCGTTAATGGAGGGCTCATTACAAAGATTGCAAAGCATTTCAATCCAAAATTTAATGAGAACAATGAGTACACTCCTCTTTCCGGGAACACAAGGATAAATGAAGACCTCCTTCTTGTGCATCATCATTGAATAACCCTTGAGGGGGTTTATAAAAGGATCAAGTGGATAACAAAGGGGAGTGATCCAATCTACTTACCAATGACCGGTCTACCAAGAATATCACCAAGAAGGGGACCTCTATCACCGATCCCATCCTACCTCATCCCCGCAAACCCAACCCAAACAAGGCAAGCACCACCACCACCAAATCCCCAACAACAACAAGAGCAACAACATCAAGATGAGAAAATCAAGATACCTCCCTACCCTTTTCCATATCAACCGTACAACCACCCTAACCCCTTTATCCTCCCCCGTGATTACTTTGTAACGGGAATTCTCCAAGACTTGCACTTCCGACAATATGAAGCTAACGTGGATAACTATTATGCACTTTACCCTCAATTCCACGATATGATTCAACGAGGGAAGATTAGTGATGAGGGAGCATTTCCCTCTTGGGCACAAATGGATATACTCTTCCCAAATTCGGAAAGAGCAAATGAAGGGGCAAATGGGCAACAAGATGAAGGGAGCGACAAATCTTGCGGTGGGGATATGGTGGAGCTTAATAGCGAAGAAGATGAGTTCATGGACCCTAATACAAGTGATGCATCCAAGGAAATATGGGATAGTGACCTAGAGGGGGATGATGGCAATCTCTAAAAGATCTCTTTATAGCTAGATAGAGCTGGCATGAGGCACCCATCTCAAGCTTAAGTGAAGTTTCCTTATCCTCTCTCTTTATTTTCAATTTTCATGAAAGAATTTAATGTTTTGTTAACTTGTACAATATTTGACTTTGACTTGTTTGGAGAGTCCTAGCAACATGATGACTAACACCTCGGCCCCATTGAGGTGTTCTTTTTATCGTTCCCACTTGGAAAATCCAAAATGACAATATATAGTTTCATGCATTGCATTTTGTGTGCGTGAACTACCCCAAAATTTAAGGCATTAGAAATAATGTCTATCTCGGTTTGGGGAAGTACATGCATACGCAACGGGAGGTAATCTAAATTACGCTCTCCGTCATAAACAAAAACCCATGCATCATGTAATGTAGCTTAGTATAGCTTGCATTTAGTATAGAAATCATGCATCATACTTGCATAATTTCCTATCATATTGGCCATTGAGGACAATGCCCATATTAGTGTGGGGATGGGAAATTCTAACTTAACTTTTATTCAAAAATAAAAAAAAAATCAAAAATTTCGAAAAAATCAAAAAAAAATTGAAAAATTGAAAATCCTAAAACAAGTTCATTTCCTTTGTAGTGTAGACTTGTATATATTGTTTGTATATATTATGTTTATCTATCCTTGTTCACATTGATCGACTACGCCACATCCGAGACATGCGGATATTGAAGACCGCATGGTATGATCTTTCCAATCTCCTTTTTCCTCTTTATGTTAATGACTATGTGGCGTTATTTTGATTGATACGGTATAAATAATGTGAATTTAGGATTGCATTTAGTTTATTTAGCATACTTGTTGGTATAATCATATGCATTAGGATGTATATATGTTAGTTGCATCATGGCATGTAGTTTGCATGTTGGAAAAATTTTGTGAAACCATCTACTTGGGAAGCTTGACAAGTGTACATAGGCAGTAGTAGATGCTTTTTCTTCTTAAGACTTTGCTTGTTAGAATACTTGTAAAACACCCTAGGATGTGTCATGCTAGTATCCTTTGACCCATGGATTAAGGCCTAGTCAAGAGTACCTTGTGGTGTGATAACTCCTTGGCTACCGTTTATTCCAAGGTGACCCTTGAAACCATGCATCTATCATCCATGTTCTACCATATTTTTGTCATCAACGGGAATGGGCACAAAAATTATTCAAATTTGAGTTCAAGAAATGAAATGAAAAGTGAAAGAAAGTTTGTAAAATGCATCAAATGAAAAGAGGAGCAAAAATAGACTCCTAAAGCTTCAAATATAAGGCACCCTCACTACATATGGGGTGACTTTGAAAATGTTCAAAAGAAAATGCAAAAAGTTAAAAATTGTCAAGTGTTGAATTGCCAAAAATCAAAAGAAATGGCAAAAAGAAAGTGTTCTCAAATGTTATATGCCACAAGAAATTGGGGGGAAAAACAACAACAAAAGCAAACTCCCAAATGAAACTCAAATATCTATTGATCCCTTTATCCATCGTATCCATTTTTGTGCATGGTAGAGAGGGGACGACCCTTCTTCTTGTCTAGGCAAGAGGGGGAATTCTGCGAGCCTCCAGTGTTTCTAACACCATAGGGAGTCTATTCTTGACAAAAACATTTAACGATTGAGGACAAAGGTACCCTAGCTTGACACAACTTGGAGGTGATTTATTGGTATCCTTCTAGGCTTAGTAGTTTGAAGAAATTGCATCTATGAAGGAGTGTGTACCCTTGAATTGCTTCCCTTGTAGATAATTTCCGCCACTTAGATGAGGAAAGTGGCTATTCTTTTGTAGATGCATCCATTACTTTATTTTTGTGTGCTTTAATGTTTGGATGTGTCGCCATTTTGGCAAGACCCACCTTGCCTTGCAAGAAGGCACCCTACCTCATGGTTCTCTTGTTGTGAGTTGAAGGGGCGGAGTGAGACCCGCTAATTGTCTCATATCGGCTATGCTATTAGGTTAGTTTAAATAACAGTCCTAGTCTTTGTCACCTCTTTACTCGAGACGAGCAAAGGTTCGGTTTGGGGATATTTTATGTGACCATTATTTGAGCATATTTAGTCCCCGAATTAGCCTTGTTCCCATGCTTTTTAGTGCATATTTGGGTCATTTATTGTCTTTAGTCCTTTGTTTTGCATATTCTTTGTGGTTTTGATCCCTTGGTAGGAAAGGAGTGCAAACCTTGCATTTTCATGGCAAAATAGATCTAAATTCATTGAATTCAATGACCAAGCATCAAAGAGAAGACAAGACTAGAAGGCCTTTGTACATATTGTAGTAGTTAGGCAATGATGAGAAAAGATCCTTGCATCCCCGAAGAAATCCTCAAGGATTGTATGAAGAAAAAGGAAGAAAAGAAGAAAGGAGGAAGCTGACTCAGAATCCGAGCGGATTGCCCACTTGACGCCCATCCAGCACAAGGAATCCGAGCGTCTTCCTCAGAAGGACGCTCGTCCAAAACCACCACAATCCGCCCGTCCACCATCAAATCCGCTCGTCCAAAAGAGCCACAACCGCTCGTCCCGTGCTCTGGATGCTCGGATTGTGTGACAGCTATCCCGTCTTCTACTTGTTCTATGAAGGATGCGCATACGTCGGGAAAGACTAGCAAAAAGGAGACTCGCATATTTTTCTGAGAGGAGCGATTCCTCAAGGACTTAATCGTCATTTAAGCCCTTAGTAAACCCTAATTTGTGTACCTAATCCCCACTATAAATACCCCATTAGTCTAATTAGATTATCATGTTCTTCTTATCAATCATTAGAGTAGTTTCTATCAATCTAATCTCTCTTTAATCTTGTAATCAAATTTTAATAAACTCTTAATACAAATCTCATTTCCTTAATCTCTCTTTTGTTCATCTTTCATTTTCGGTAATTGAAGATTATTTGGGTTATTATTGGGAGATTGACAACCTTCCAATCAATCATCAAGTACTTCTATTATTCTTTGCTGTATTATTAGAATCATTAGTAGGTATGATTCTCTTAATCCCTTTTTAATTATTGTTAATCATCTTCATTTATTCATCATGTTTTATGACACGTCTGTCGTGTACCTGTCAAAAATAAACTAACTAAACTAACTATATAGCTAGGGAAGTCAGGTCGATCTCCACAGGGAGGCAAGATATTTGTAGAAGTCCGTCTATTTGGTCACAAATGGGGGGGGGGGGGTTGTTTGAATTGTTTTCTAAACTACGAAGGTTAAAGGAAAGAGAAATAAAGAGCAAGAGCAGTAAAGGCAAGAAATGGGTTTAAACTATCAGATAAAGAGGGACATGTCAGGATTTCGGTTCACTACGGTAGTCCAGTGACTTAGCTGTAAATGACTCAGACGAATTAAAGTAAGACGGATGTTTAAAGGTCCTTTCGGTCCACTTTCTATCCTAAAATACCGCTAACTTAACTTTCATTCTCGTCAGGGTAGTCTACTATTCATAGCAGGCCTATTTAGTCCAATCTTTCGATCTAGGATTAATTTTAGCCAGATTAAAGGTTAACTCAGAAGCGTGCACTCAACTAAGTCGATAAATACAATTAAATTGCTATGGTGACAAAGTCTCATGATTAATTCATCTGTTTCATTTACTACATCGTCGCATTCCTACCGCAGATTCCCTAATCCCAACATGAAAGGGGTTTAGCTACTCATGTCGCTAATTAAACTAACAACAGATAAATTCCCAGCAGTAAACATTATAAAATAACAAAAAAAATGCATAAAAGAGAAATTAGGGCAGAAGAAATAATGAAGTAAACAAGCAATTAAAGCAAACAAAAGATTAATTATTATTAAGAGAAGAGAAAGGAATTACAATCAAGCGAATTCCGGCGTAAAGAACACAAATCCGAGTGAAAACAATCCGAGAGCGAGGTTACAGTGAAGAGGAATAAGCAACGCAGTAAAGTTTACAGTAGGAAAATTAGATAATGAAAGATAGATAAAAGATCCCCCAATAACCTAGTTAACGTAGGTTTAAATAGGAAAAGTAGATAAGTTTGCGAAATAAATCAACACACGGGCTGTTTTAAAGCCCATAATAGCGAAACCACTCGATCGAGTGGATTAAGACCATTCGATCGAGCAAAAACCTCAGCAAATCTACTCGATCGAGTAGAAAGTTACTCGATCGAGTAACCCATCTTCCAGCGACTTAAGGATCGAGTAGAAAACTACTCGATCGACCATCTTGGGACGTAAAAACCACTCGATCGAGTGGTAAAAGTCCTCGATCGAGTCCTTAGTCTTCATTTCAGCTCAAGTCTGTCAACGACTGCCTCGTAATGCGTGCCTTGACGCTTCCAAACGTAGTATCTCACTCAGGAACACCTCGTCTCCTCTAAATGCATGCAAAAAGGCCGAAAAAGAGTACGATTCCACTACTTTCGCGTTCATTTCTACAAAATGGACAAAACGAACCAAAGTAGCCAATTCGGGGCAAAATACCATAAAAACAGTATAAAAATACATAGAAATACGTCCTGAAATAGGCTAAAAAGACTATATATTATGCACGTATCAAATCTCCCCAAACCGAACCTTTACTCGTCCTCGAGTAAACTAAAATGCAACTAATGGAACGGAAATGATAACTCAGAGCTAGCTTAACTTGTCTACTTGAACCAGTTTAATGCAGCAAAAACTAACAGTTAAAGCTAAGCAGTCAATACGCAAACGAGTTATGAAGTACATTCGTAAATATAGCCAACCTATCGACCTTGCAAGACCAACAAAATCGGACTCTCTCGTGGTCACTCTTCTCTCATGAAGCAAAGGGTGAATGTTATATGTAAAAGAGAGAAGAAAAGACAGTCACTCACCTAACTGCGACCTACATAGCATGCACGCAACAAAAATGAAAGACAATTCAAGTACTAATGCACACACTCCAACCAATAATGTCCGTCACAGCCAAGGGCTTACAAATAATTTGGGAATAGTGAGGTTCAGGTGAGAAAAGGGCAAAACATGTTATGGAAATGTGGAGGTAAAAGCGTCAAACTAGGTCCTAGCAGGACCATAATAAACCATCCGAATCTCAACTGACTGAAAAGCTAAGTACAAGTGCCCTTCATTTGGCACACAACTCACTAAACTCAAACAGAATCTCCTCAAAAATATAGAATAAGAATGGAGGAGTCAGACGGACACAAACTTTCCTTTTTCAAACACCGTCTGAATGAACTAACTCAAACAAAACAACTCTTTTTTCAAACTTTCTTTTTCTTTCTTTCTGATTCACGTTTCCAACTCTTTCTTTTTTTTTTTCATTTTTTTTCTTTTTCTCTTTTCCACGTTTTCTCTTTTTTTTTTTCTTCTTTTTCAATTCTTTTTTTTTCTTTTCTTTTTCCTCCTTCCTATATACTTACACCAACTCCAAAACAAGAAATACGGGCCAAACTGCAACGAAAAAACATACCACAAAAGAACATACTAACTAGCTTGACTAGGCAGGCTTAGTTTGGGATGTAGCTAATGGGTCAAAAAGGCAAGTTTTGGCTTATGTGGAGCTAAATGGGTGAAAAAAAATATAAAGAAAGGGAAATTTGCAAGCACCTCCCTGCATGTGACACCAACCACAAACCCGAATATGTGCATTTGACAAGAAATTGAATGTCATAAAAGTGCAAAAATGATAAACATGCTATGCAAGGAGTACTACTCTCAATTCCTAATGAACTGGTCATGAATGTCACCAGTTATGGGCTCTAAAACTCAGAATTTATCAAGTAGGTTGCCAATTTATCAGGTCAAGTCTAAACAGTTAGCTATATTTGAACAGAAACTCATAGACCATGCGTATGACAAAGCTAAAAACTATCAATAAAGTGCAAGGTTCAAGTAAAATGACAAGTTACAGTGCATTATCATCACGGAAATCTACCATCCCGACTCAACCTATATGCAAAAATAAACGGGATTTTTTTTTTATTTTTTTTTTTTTTTTCTAATTTTTTTGGATTTTTCATTTTTTATGAAATAAACAACAATGCAAGCTGAAAAATAAACGTGAATGCAAAACAAATGCAAATGGAGACTCAAAAGGATGCAATATCCTCCCCAAACCAAAACGGACAACGCCCTCGTTGTCCTCCAGCATACACTAGCAGAAATATACAGGGGAACGGGAATATACAACCAATAAATAAAAAACAATAAATAAAAAGGAGACAAAATAAAAGAGTAAGAAATACATACAAAACTCGAACTTCCCCAAACCAGCCAGAAAACTGGGGAAGTGAGTAGACCAGTAGCTACCCATCAGCGTCGTCGTCGTCGTCGTCGTCCACCACCGTGTACCCCGGGTTTCTCTCCTCCTCTCTCCTCCTCTGCTCCTCAGCACGAGCTCCCTCCACAGCCACCTCTGGGTCCTCGTCCTCCTCCTCGTCATCCGACTCCGGGTACCCCTCATGTGGGTACCTGTAAGAGGAAGGGTGTGGCCAACCCTCTGGAATCGGACGGTGTCGCCGCAAGTGGTACTCGTACAGAGGGTGCAATGCTAGAGCCAAGTCCCTCTCCATACGAGCCTGACGCTCTGCAACCTCAAGCAACAAACCGTAAACGGCGCCCCATTGGTCCAGGACCGCGGGCGCCACAACGGGAGGAGGTGGTACGAAAGTAGCCGGTAGGACCAGCTCAGCCTGTGTCTGGTCAGTGGGAGTGGAAGTAGTAGTGGGAGTAGGGGTCGGGATGGGAGGAGCCGTGGAAGGCTGGGTACTCCCTGAAGGTGTGGTCCCCTCTCCGGTCTCAAGGCGCCGCTTCTTGGCGGCGGATGCAGCAGGAGTAGGTCGGAGTGGAAGGAGAAGGTGAGGCAGTGGTGGTAGACGGGCGCCCCTAGCAACAGTAGGAAGGGGCTCTAGACAGGGGAGAGTCTCACAAGGTAAGTCAACAGACAAGGAGCCGTCAATCTTCCAAGTCTGGTAGTCTGGGGTAAGCCAATGCTGAGAAAGCATGGCATCCAGACTCAGTAGCCTCTCGCCCTCGAGGTACTGCAGGTCACGAGGCCAAACGGGGATGAAGGAACGGGCAAGAATGGTGGCTATGCCACCACAGGTAATGGTTCCCGTCTCCTTCAGCCCCTGGCTCTGAAGGTACTGGGCGGTCAAGTAGGCAATGTTGAGGGTAAAAGGACCCTTACAGTCGATGTTCAGGTAACCGCCCAGGATGGAGAGCTCGGTGTTTGTGATTTTGTTCGACTCCTTTCGACCAAAAATAGTGCTCCCCATCAGTCTAAGGAAACAACGGAAAGGGGGAAGGTGGACCTGTTGGAGCTTTCGCTCCCTAAAAGTGGTCTGGGCCAGGACCCTCCAAAGCTGACGGAAGACCCTCCTAGGTTGGGCAGTCTCGCCCGTAGAGGTAAGGCCAAGTATCCTACCAAACTCCTCTAAGGTCATCGGATAAGTCCGGTTAAACAACCGGAAGGACACTGGAGAGCTAGTGGTGTCAGCATCGTGTGCCCCTGAGAAGAAGGTAAAGGAGTTGAGAAACTCAAGGGTCAGCTCTAAAAAGGTACGCCGCTCATAGTGATGAGTCCGGCCATCCCCGTGCCCCGTAGTAAGTCACAAACCGACTCGTAAATGCCGAGTCTCACAAGTGCCGATTTCTCTAGAAATCGGGAAGGTACAACACACAGCGCAGCAGGTTATAAAATTTCTTGCGATGTAAAGCGTTAACAAAATGTACCTGCGGATAGTCTGGGTGAGGGTCGAGGAAAGTGTCCCCTCGAACTGTGACCGTGCCAGAAGTAGAAGGAGCGGCAGCTGTAGAAGTGCTAGGAGCAGAAGAGGTGGAGGTAACAGGAGCTGGTGTAGCTCTAGTGTGTCCACGAAACCAGCCCCGTCCTCTGGAACTCAAAGTAGAGGCCCGTGCAGCGACGGTGTGAGGGACCAGGGCTGCTCTAAAGGCAGCTGCGGCTGCTGGCGAGTGCACCACAGACGTGAAAGTAGCGGCTGGTGTAGGGGTAGTGGCTGCTGTGGCCACCACTGAAGAGAGACTAGAAGAAGAGCTAGCAGTGGTGGTGACCGTAGAGGAAGTGGCAGCATGAACTGAGCTAGCAGCAGACCTAGCTGGAGCGAAAACTGTACCTGCAGCTGAAACTAGGAACACTGGGGTTGCAGTAGTGACTGACGTGGAGGCGGTGGCAACAGCAGGGGCCACCGTCTCACTCAAGGACGGGCTAGAAGTAGTATTAGTAGAAGGCAAAGAACTAGACTCCATCCTGTTAACAAGGGGCAGGGGACATGATAAGAAAACAATGGCTAAATAACGGCTAAAACAGCAAGAAACCAGCATGTGACAGCATTGCAGTCCCCAAACATTCGAAAAAATCGACTTCAGCCCAAAAATTCCCAACATTCCTCGAAAAATTTGAATCATAGCATGCAAATGGTGATAGGGAACGGGATAGCAGTTAACAACAGTAGCAAGTAAGCAACAACTGAGGATAATTAAGTCAAGGCAGCATATAAACCCGTCTGACAGTCGAAAAATTCGACTGAAACACCCCTAATCGCGAAATCTCGCGCAATATTCGAATTAATCATGTAAGAACAGCGAGGAATGGAGATAGATCATCAAGCAAGGCAAGTAAGGGCAAACGAAGGCAATTAAAGTCGAAAAAAATCGACTAAACCAAATTTTGAACCCTAATTCCAATTTTTCCTCATAAAATTCAAAATAATCGAAATTAAAAAGCATAGAGGATGAAGGAATCACTTACTTGATGATAGAAATCCTACAAATGCAATTAATCTTCAAATAAACAAGCAAAAGAGGCGATTTTTCGAGCTAAAAACCGCAAACCCTAAACCCTCTTTAAAACCGTGTAAAGGAGCACGAATCAAAGGGAAAACAAAGGGCTTTGAAAGATTAAGTAGCAATCAACAATTTGTAGGAGGCGGATTTGGTATTTAGAGCAAGAAAATGGGAATTTGGGGATGATTTTGATCGCAAATAAGGGTTAGGGGACGAAAATTAGGGATAAATGAAATTTAGAAACAAAACATAAGAGTTTAAGGAAAACTCCCTGCGTCCTTTTCCAAATCCACTCGATCGAGTGGTTTTAAACTACTCGATTGAGGACTTTTGATGATCCAGTTACTCGATCGAGTAGAATTCTACTCGATCGAGAAGTCCCATTTTACGCTTTACTCGATCGACTAAGAGAAATATTCGATCGACCAATTTTTCACTCGATCGAGTACAAAAAGTACTCGATCGAGCTCTTTTCTCGCGTAAGCTCTTGAATTTCGTCATTTCTTCCTTTGGAATGCGTAAAACTTCCCCAAACCTGCATGAAAACACGTGCAAAAATATCCCAAAATACCAAATACGCATATAAACAGTCTATAGTCTTAAATCTACGCTAAAAACAGTCTAAAAGCTAATTGTCCTAATTAAAAGTATTAAAAGAAATTCAATGGAAAATTCAAAAATTATCTATTACAAAGTGTTACACGGGGCATTTCCCCGCTCAATTCCCAAAGCAATTCAGTAGCCCCTTGGTGGGCTCCTGACTGGAGGACGTCATCTCAGCAACATTGACTGTCCTCTTCAACTTCCATGAGCTTGAATAAGCATTTGAAACGGTAGGAGGGGAATAGTTCACATCCACATAAGCGCGAACCTTCCTCGTCCTTGCTCCTCTATCACCATCTTTAGCATCCTTACTCCCAATTTGATTGACAGTAATTGCACCATATCCCTTGACATCTCCTTCATTGCTTTCATCTGTACCTGCAGCAAGGAAAACAGACAAACTTTCCTCCTTTTTGCTCTCAATCTGAGGCGGAGGGGTAACAATTGCAGCACAATACTCCAAATTTTCATCTGGAGTGTCAATAATAGGGTCAATAGAAGAGAGAGCATTGCAAGGCTGAGCTTGCATGGGAGCCCTCCGGAACTTAGACTGATGAAAAATCAGCTCCTCGTCCCCTACCTGAAAGGTCAAAGTCTTCCCCCCGACGTCTATAACTGCACGGGCAGTAGACAAAAATGGTCTCCCTAAAATAATAGGGGTATGTGCATCTTCGGGGATGTCTAAGACAACGAAATCAACGGGAATAAAGAACCTCCCGATCTGAACAGGTACGTCTTCTACTACACCTAGTGGCCGTGATATACTACGGTCGGCCATCTGGACTGTCATGTTGGTGCAACTCAGCTTTGTCAAATGAAGTCTCTTAGCCAGAGACAATGGTAAGACACTCACGCTAGCGCCTAAATCGCATAGCGCGTTATCAATCAAATAGGTACCGATATGACACGGAATTGAAAAACTACCGGGGTCTGACTGTTTAGGAGGTAACTTATTTTGAAATAGGGCTGACCCTACCTCAGTCAACGCTACGGTCTCACTATCACTAATATTCCTCTTACGCGATAAAATTTCTTTCGTAAACTTAAGGTAAGAGGGTACCTTTGTCAGCAACTCGGTGAATGGCACAGTGACTTCCAAGCTTTTCAGAAGTTCGACAAATTTGCCGAATTGTTGATTGGCTTTGGTACTCTGCAGACGCCTCGGGAAAGGAACCGTGATAGGTATCTCGAGTCCCTTGTTTCTCTCTTCCAATGTGTCACCCGGAGCAAGCTCTGTATCCTTTGGACGCTTCTTACCTCTCGAACGAGGTATTTCCGGTGATTTATCGCTTAAACGAGCACTAGCAGGCTCTCGAATAAGCTTCCCGTCATCAAAACTACTCGATCGACCAAAATACCCATTCGATCGAGTAGAATCTTCATCAAAATCACTCGATCGAGTGAAATAACATCTTAGTGAATAGACTATTCAATATTACGTATTCCCTAAATAGTTGGTAAGCCTACACCTCATTAACATCCCTCATCTCCTCAATTGACACTCTCAAATATAAATCTGCAATGATACATTTAAGTTAAGATGATGGAAATAAAAAAGGGAAACCTACGTAGATATGAGAAGTGGATGGAAGAAATAAGTTGAGGAAAAACAAAGGAGGAAGATACCTGAGGAAAATATATAAAAATCACAAAACGTCTAACCTACAAACAACATAAAATAGCAAAAATCAAGGAATAAAGCAGAAATTAAAAATGAAGGAGAAATAAAAAAGAAGAAAGTGAGGTAGCACAACATAGAAATTTCACAAGTTTAGCAAAAAATGAGCATATATTGCATCTTTAGCCATAAAACTAAAAGTCGTGAACCCAAACACTTGAAACTGAAGTAACACAAACAACCTTGATCCATCTTAACTTCATAAAATTTGAAAGAAGATTCAAACCATAATGGATATTGTGGGTGGACTAAATTACCGAGTCAAATTAGTTATAGTTGAAAGACTTGTTGATATGCAGCAAATAAATTAAACAGTTCTATAACATTCCAAAGACAAAATATTCTGAGTCTTGCGAATCCTTAGCAATTAAAAACTTTGCACTATATGTAAACTATATATGAACAATATAATTTCTAGTGAAAAAAGTAGTGATAATTACCAAACGAAGTGGCTTTCGTCTTGCTTTGTCAGTCAGAGTTGCTCCGGCAGCAGTGATTACTACCTGCAGGATCAATTTCTCTAAAGAAGAGGTCAATTTAAGATGTTAACCTGAATAAGAGCATATATTACAATCCCAATGCTAGGTAATACCGCTGAAATGGGGAAAATGAAGATGTCACATGTTAATATCTTCGTGAAAAGGAAGGAATACACACCATTTCACGCACCTCTGAAATTAATCATCTATAATCGAACAATAGTATACAAAGAAGCATCATGTCCACCAAACAATATGATCATTAAATAAGGAGCACTTACCTGACAAGAAAGACAGTAAAAGACTACAATGTACAAACTTCCACCATGTTTGACCTTCTAAAAGCTGAGCATATTAGCATACTACCTCCAAGACTCCAAGACTACAATGTAAAAATTTCCAAGTATAAGAATAATGCGAGACGGTAAAAAAAGTACAAATATCAAGCGAAACCTAAAATTCAACAAGGCACCAGAGATTTTAAAATCAAAATAGGCGAAGCAATTACGGTTAGAAAGAATACCTCTAAATCTGAATCCTTTCATGGATACTCTGAAAGATGAGATCCTTATGAAATCAAACAAAACCCTAAAATTTAATAAGGTAATTGATAGTGTAAAATGAATAATTGATAAAGGGGAGAGTGATGTCGATCGTGAGATAAAGAAGGGATTTTGTGTGCAATTATTAAGATTTTGTGGTGACATATAAATCGAGTAGGTTTGTATTTCATACCTAACAATCGAAGTAATAAGGCGAAAATCAAACCAAAAAAATCAATTTCTTGCTCTCGTATTTTTAAAACCCTAGGTTTCTAAAAGTCGATTTTGAGTGATTTTGGTAGTTTTGAAGGTTGGAAAATGGGTTATAAGTATGTAGATTGAGTTAGGGAGAATTTTTGAGTGTTTTAGAGGTGATTTGGTGGGTTTTGAGTGAGTATTGTGTGAGAGGTTTTGTTTTTGAGTGTGAGAGAGATGAAGATGTGAAGGTTGAAGATGAATAAAGAATAGAAAGGGAAAGAAACATAAGGGATCCGGTTTGTCCCACAATGAAAATATTTTGGTGCGAAGGTAATAATAAGGGTTATATGTAAAAAAACCATTGTTAAAAGTAATAACAACGGTTATATGTAAAAAACCGTCGTTAAAAGTAATAACAAGGGTTATATGTAAAAAACCGTTGTTAAAAGTAATAACAACGGTTATATGTAAAACACTGTTGTTAAAAGTAATAACAACGATTATATGCAAAAAAACCGTTGTTAAAAGTAATAACAAGGGTTTTAAATAAATAATCGTTGTTATAACTTTTCAACTATTAACAACGATTCTAAAATGAAACCTGTTGTGATTACTAATAACAACGGTTTTAAAGAAATAACAGTTGTTATTACTTTTCATAGAATTGCGCCAAAATATACTAACCTGATTAACAACGGTATTACATATAATGTGTTAATATGCGTTGTTAATGGGGCGTTGTTATTGCTTATATTTGTAGTAGTGTTATGCCCATGTTGTTTCAGGTTTTGAATCATTATGCTTTAGCTTGTTTTAGAATATTGCAATTGATGAGATATAATTTCTTGCTTGGGGACAAGCAAGGGTTTAGCTTGGGAGAGTTTGATGTGTCCAATTTATATATGCTTTTACCCCCTACTTTAGCTCAAGTTTATATGATTATTGCACTAATACGAGTGTTTTAGTGAGCTAATTATGTGTTCTAGGTATTCTTGCATGTATTTGTTACATTTTGTAGGTAATTAAGCTTTTAATAGCTTTTTCCGTCATATAAGCAAGAATTGAGCTAAATGAAGCTAAGTGAAGCTAAGTGGAGCAAGACATGACCATGAAAGGGCATTTTGGGAAGAAATTACAAATCTCGAGCATGAAGTGACCAAACTTGGGCTAATGAATAAAAATTGGAAAACGATAAAAGAACAAAAGGCCAAGTGGAATATGTGAACAAGCAAGCTTAGAGATGCTAAATGGGATACCTTTCATGCATTAAATCGGAGGAATTAAGAGGAGTAAAGACATTCCTTAGGATTCCACAAAGTATTTAATCAAGGAATTAAGGAGAAACCGAGATCACCATGACCCTGATCGGGGTTGGGTGTCCCCGACCAACCCCGATCGGGGTTATCCTTGTATAGGATTCCTTACGTTTCCTTGACCCTTATTTCCTATATAAGAGGTGCTAAACTCATACATTTAGGCATCCAATTTTACACAATTCCCATTATGTTTTAGTTCATAAAATTCTCTAAAATTCAGATTAGTTTTACTCATTAAGTTTGCTCTAGATTAGTTTAGTTTTTTTACATTTCCTTTAAACATTTCAAGTTATAATTCAATTTCCATTACAAGTTATTTACATTTCATTCTTTGTTCTTCATTTACAAATTCTTCCATTATCAAGGTAATTTCATTTCTTGCATTACTTTTATTATTCATTTATCATTAGATAATTTACATTATGCCCGAGTAATTTCCTTAGTATAGGGATTAAAGAAGCCATGCTAAATAACTAAACACAATTGTTAAAATGAGATGTCACGATATCAAATAATGGTTTCGATAACATATTTGCATTGTATTGTTTAATCTTTGGTTATTGGCCGTAACCGTAGACTAAGTTTGTTAATTCGTTCTATAAGTCGAGAGGCTCGGAATTGAATTAGACTAAACATGCTATAGTAGAACGACCTAGCCATATCAAGAGATCGTTAGGACCCGGTCTATGGTCGACGCTAATATCGAGAGGTGGGTGTCTAAAGGCCTAAATAATTTATCGTTATCAATACATTTCTAAATTACATGACTAATTAGTAATTTGCATGTGTGACCCGACTTCCCTAGACGCTTTCTTTATTATTGTTTTCATTTTATTTGCATAACCAACCAACCAACAACCCATAAACCGACCTAGATAGAATTCAATCCATAGCAACTTGTTTAGAAAACTCCCGTCTCCTTGGGGTTCAACCCTTATTACTACATTAATTTGTGTCTAGGGAATTTATCTATGATTAGGTGTGCGACATAGCCTATCAGACTGACAAACGTAAAAGGCGTATTATTTGTCGTCTGGTACTTTAGGAGACTATTATATAAATCACACACAAATTAGCTAAATTAGATAATCAACCTCTCGCATAAACATAAATTAAATGATACGAGTAATTATTAAGAATACACTTACTAATGGCGTGATAAAATTGGGATCGGTGTTGCTTTCATATATTCCAAGTGGACATAATCTGCTTTTTGTTTCAAAAACACTAATTTATAAATATACACACATGTTATTATTATTTGCATATATATGGCTCAAGTCGTACAATAACAAATGACATTATTGAAGGTTGTAAACTTACTCAGTTATCATCTTCACTATATTGTGAGAGGGTTTGCCTTCGCGAGAGTCAATCTAGTAAACTGTTTTTTTTTTTCACTTGGATTGCCAGTAGCACCCAATGCTTTCTATTCAATTTGGGACATTGAACTGTTAATTAGTTCATTTACACGCAAGTAAGCATGTTAATAATAAATTTATAGAATCGTGATTCATTACAATAATCGCGTACTATACATATATATTCTCATTGCAACAACAACTTTTGGTTTCCCCTATAAATAGAACAGACGACACGCCACCTTGCAATCGCCCTTCACGGCAGCTTTAATCAATTAGTACACATACATGCACTACTTTTAATAAATTTCATAAGTAAAAAATATGTATGATATGAATATTTATAAACTAGCATCTATTACCTTTTTCAGTGTTAAGAAGAACGTCTGATCATCAACTACCTCCACCTCATCCTGTGTCACGGCCTTCCTGGCTTCCTTTTCCTCTTCAACTGCATGATATCGATCCTCGGCTCCCACCTCAATCTCCTTTTCCGTTTCCCTCTCCCTTGCCATGTCCTCCTCGACTTCCTTCTATACATTAATACTTGTCCATATAACACGTACTGATTTTCCAAATCATATAACACATTGTACATAAGACATAAATATTATTACCTCTTTTTCCTCCTCCTCCTCCTCTGTTTCCTTTATGACTTCTTGAACTATATCCAACTTTTCTTCTGATGGCTTTTCCCCCAGTTTCCACCATTCTCAGCATTAACTTGGGCATTTTCTGTAACTGCGTAGTAGAAATTAATGTCAGCATATATAGTTATAAATTATGTTGAATTAAATACGGTATAAATATGATTACCTTCTTGGAATCATCACCACTCATCATCCTTCGAGGAGTTTTTCCAAAATACTTAGTGATACGATCATGCGTTGATACCCCTCTCACACAACCTGGATGCTCTGCTTTGCCGATTACCCTAGTAAGAATGTCATCACGTCCTTAAGGCTTGCATTTTCCTTCCTCTACCTCCTTCTCACAGATCCTCTACATACACAAAAAACCATTAAGCAACTAAATTTTATTTAAACACACAATTATATAATTCCGACCACCAGTGGTAGGAGTGACATATTAAGTCAAACTTATAATTTTCTCTTTGATGTCCTTATCATATTCAGTTTCCGTCTTTTCATTCTTAGGAGTGTGACTGTAGATATCCAGTATCTGCACCTTCCAAAAACCACCCGATGATGATCAGACTATAACGTGTTTTTGATATGCGTGCGTGGATTGGCTATACATGAGACAATTTAATGCATTACTCGGATATGAAAAATTATTTCAAAAATGATTTTCTAACTTCATTTGCATTGAAACAACACTTTTTAGAGTTAAAACTGTCTTCGGACCCAAAACCGACTCAGAAACCCGCAATTCAAGTCAACCTGAGTCAACCCAAATCTCGAATGTCAAAATTAATGCCATAAATGGTTTTATCTTACCATTTGCATTAAAATTACACTAATTAGAGTCTAAATCGACAACGGGCAAAAACCGACTCCGAATTCAAATCTCGACTCAACACGGGTGAAACCCGAGTCAAGCACAAAATGCCTACCCCAAGTAACACCCAAAATCATCTTATTAGGTGCCCATATTGTTACACAACATCCTATTTGATTACCATAAATCAAACCAACCAAACAATGGATAGGGGAAAGGCCATGTCCAAATTGAAAAGGACAGGGCACCCCATTGTGTAGCAGGGTGGCTCGCGCCTCAATGGGCGTACTCCTTAGCCTCCAAGCAAACTCAACGGACCTATCATCCCACATTTCTCTATAAATACCCACCATCACACATACAATCTTTACGCGAGCGTCCACCCCCTCACATCTCCCATAAACTTCTACACTCGACTTCCTAAGTCAAAAAAGCGACACGTGTTTATGACCTACCGATCGAAATCACAAGCCTTACACATTTTGTATGGTACCGTCGCCGTGCATTCGACCGACCCATTCGACCAACTCAACATTAATCAATATATTTTTCAACAACATATTTTCAAAACAAAATCCTTTTTTAAGGCACTCTTTTAAACTTCTTTGATCGTGAGTAGTCGCATACGAGAAAACCGTCTCTAAAGTCGTCTACCTCGCAAACATCAAAACACGTAAGTTTGAGGCTGTAAATATTCCACTTATTTCATGTCTTTACTGGTTTTATGAGTTTATAAGCATGAAAAATGCATAATACGATTCAAATAAAGGTTAGATGAGCCACAACCGAGTTTTGGCCCGAGACATAAGCTCTTTGCTATGCAAAGCGGCTCGCGCCTCTTGTGTCTTCTCAAGTCAGACTCAAACGTGTTTGAGTCTATCTTCTTTCAACACTTTCTTTTATTTTTACTTCTTTTCTATTACGGTTTTTACCATTTTAATTCATTTTTATGACAAATGTTTTGACCATTACCGAAATCATCCTTGGTTCGTTATACCATGACGGTTTACTCCGTGATTCGATGCAATTATTGGTTAATTACACATTAATGGATATTTTAACGCCCTTTTCTTTTATTTACCATTTTTCTCATTTATTTACACTTGTAAACATATTAGTCATAATTCATAATCATCATTGGTTCTTTATACCATGTCAATTTAATCCGGGTACGATGACAAACTTGACTAATTACAAAGAAATGAACTTAACATAATTAGTTCATATCAAACATTTTACATTTTTATTTGTAAACTATATTTTTCAAACATGCAAGTCCGACAACGAATACTACTAAGATAATAGTAATTATTCCGAGTCATGCAAATCATTTAGTCACAAAAGCGGTTTTAAACAACCTTTTTTTTTTTACAAACCACGAGACGCCTCTTGGGTCGTCGTCTGACTCGCGCCCCAAGAGGCCGTCTTTTTTCATATTTTAAAACCTGGACAGGCCTTGTTCTCTTGCCAATACACTCGCGCCCTAATGGGGCTACTTGGCACTGCTCCTGCTTCCTTTTCAGCACTCGTCTAGGACGATCCCGATTATGGTTAACCCGACGTGACGGATCAGATTAACGAGTTTGCATTTTATACTTTATCCTTTAAACACACTTTTTAAAATAAATGGATCGTGTTAAGCATCATAATCCGAATTTGGTAAATGGATGTTTAATTTCTGTTTTTCACATACAAATCAATCTAAATCCAACTTTGACACCAATTTCATGGTACATGGATAAAAAAACCAACTTAGGAAATATTCACATGTTAGGTTAAGACATTTGGATGCGCATTCATGCATTTAAACCGTTTTATCAACTTTTGCACTTAAACAACCACGATCGATCAGTAGAGGCCGCTAACGTGGGCGGGATTGGGTGTTCGATTAAAGAGCTTCCCAATACGTACCCTCACCCCTTACTCGGAACCTTTGGATAGTGGATGGCCTTATCCAGGGCGTACGAGAGTCATTCTAGCGATAAGATGCGAAAGGGGGACGAGTCCTTATCTTTAGTACCTATGGCAAGCCCCGCTTTTCGCCTTTATTGACTTAGGTATAAAATGGATTTCAAACGGGTTCCAGGCATCCCATAATTACTTGGTGGCGACTCCGAACATCTCTGCATTTTTTCGAGACCTTTGCCGAGACGAAATCGACCGATCTAAAGCGATCCGATCGAAAGCATTTTTACGCCATCGAGCGTGGCTTTCAAAAGACCGATGCATGTCCCCAGTTTGCCTTGGCGTGCAGGTGGCCCGTGACTACAGACTGGTAGGTGGCCCGTGTCCACAGACCAGTGTGTGGCCCATATCCATAGATTGGCGACTACGCTGGGGAAAACTAGGACACTTGTGTCTTTGTGAACCTTAGAGGTGAACTTGAACGAGGTCGTGGTTAAAGTACATTAATTGATATTACGGTCATAAGTCGGGTTCCTTGTCCGGGCCCAAAACCTAACCTTTATCGACCAATTGGCTCGTCCCGTCGGTGTGAGTTTTCTCATCCCCGCGTTTCGAATCCCGATTGAGTCAAGCGTACCATTGACATGGCACATTTCTGTTTCGTCAAAAAGTTTTCATTTCCTTCGTGCACGAGGCTAGGGCACCCTCCTTACACATTTTGTTTGGATTGGTATCCCTCTCAAAAATCGGGGATTGATCGCTTGGTGTGTAACACCCTTATTAAGCCAAAACCCGTGTCAGCATTATGCATAATATAATGAACTGTGAGTGCTTATGTGTTTTGTGATCATAAGTCGTTCCGTGTTATTTTCAAACTTTCAAAAACACCTTTTTGCGCCGTCATAATGGCCGTTTCAAACCTCGATCTTTCGTCGACCGTTGCAAACCCTTTTTATGCCGTCCTAATGACGACTTTCAAAACCGGTTTTCTACAAACGTTTCAAAAACACATTTCGCGCCGTTATAATGGCCTATTCAAAACCCGGTCTTTCACAAACCGTTTCACACCTTTTTATGCCATCGTAATGACGATTTTCAATTCCGGTTTTTATAACCATTTTAAATACACCTTTTTATGTCGTTACAATCGCCATTTCGAAACCCCGTTTTATAACAATTTCAAATTCACCTTTTCATGCCGTTGTAATGACGATTTCAAACTCGGTTTTCACAAACCATTTCAAAATACCCTTTTACGTCGTTATAATGGCCATTTCAAACCGCGGTATATCGCCGACCGTTGCATTCTCAAAGAACCCTTTTACGTCGTCGTAATGACGAATTCTACCCTCGAATTTCCAAAATTCGAAATCAGTTTTCAAACAAAAACATTTTTTAAACCGTCGTAATGACGATTTCAACCCGTGCAATTTTCCAAATTTCAAATATCGTTTTCGAAATCAAATTTGGCTTTTCTAAGCCGTGGTGATGACGATTTCAATTCTCATAAATTTTTGATTTGCATACCGTCGTTCAAAGGTTAAAATGGTTTTCTAACCCGTCGTAATGACGAATTCAATCCTCATAATTTCCAATTTCAAATCATTGAAAACAATTTAAACTGTTTCCAAATTTCCAATCAAAACTTAATCATTTGAAAACAAATTTAAACCATTTTCAAATTTCAATTCAAAATCAAATCTTTGAAAACAAATTTAACCGTTTTCAAATTTTCAACCCAATTTTAAATTCTTTGAAAACAAATTTAACCGTTTTCAAATTTCAAATCCAATTTCAAATCATTTGAAAACAAATTTAACCGTTTTCAAATTTCAATCCAATTTCAAAGCATTTGAAAACAAATTTAACCGTTTTCAAAGTTAAATTCAAACGAAAAATCTTTGAAAACAAATTTAACCGTTTTCAAATTTCAAATCATTTGAAAACAAATTTAACCGTTTTCAAATATGCAATTCAAAATCAAATCTTTAAAAACAAATTTAACCGTTTTCAAATTCAAAATCAGATCTTTGAAAACAAATTTAACCGTTTTCAAATTTTTAATCCAATTTTAAATTCTTTGGAAACAAATTTAACCATTTTCATGGCCATTGTGATGACGATTCCAAATATTTCAATTCTCGATTTTCAAATCCGTGATTCGGAATTTCAAAAACCGTCTTCGGAAACAACACATTATTTTCAGACCAGCCGCAATCTCAACTTAAACCGTCTTTTGAAAAAAAAATCTAAGACAACCCTTTCAAATGGCCGACCTTCTAAAGAACTCTGCTCTTCGAAAGCCGTTCATAAAACGACAAATGAATCTTTTTAAAAATTTCAATTTTTCGAAAACTTCAGTCCACCTTTCTGATCCAGCCTCGAGTCGATTAAAGTACAGTCGTTTTCAAGTCAAGTCGTCTAGATAACGTCGAATCTCCGCCGAAGTTAGTACCTACCTTCTAGTCTAGGTCGTGTCGCCTAATTGTCGAGACATCTTTAATGGCATTAGCAGAGTCAAAACCTCTCGGGTATTAAGCCTGTCTTTCCCATACATTACGGGTCAAAGGTCAAGTTTGTGTACATGTCTTGTCCAACGGCATCTCTCCATCGACAAACCTCCAAACTAAGTCAGAAGTCGTTTGTCTAGGCATCACTATGCCAAAGTTGACACTCGAGTCTAAGCTCAAAGTCATGCACCTAGAGTTAAAACACAAGAAGTTGATGCGTGCATTTTATATAAGGTTTTTATTCTATATTTACACGCATTTCTATGTTATTTATGTAGCATCTACCTACAAATACCCCCGAATAGTCTACTTTATTTTGTTTGGTGTTACTTGCAGGGTTGGACCTGAAGTGAGCTAACTCAAGCCTGAGCCTGTCCCGTTTTCATGCATTTTGGTGATAGAAGAATCAAAGACCTCGGCATCGGGATGCCGCGGCGATAGGTGGAGGATGGTCTCCCGTGGCTCACCGATCGTGGCTGGCCTAAAATCGGAGCCCGGAATTTATTACTTAGGGATGCGTGAAGTGACTTCGGAAGGTGTTTTGAGTTCATCAGTGCTGACACAGTGGTAGCTAACTCGATCGACTAAGTTGACTGCTGAAACTGGTCGATCGAGTACCCTTTTGTGCTGAGAACACTCGATCGAGAGGATGCTTACGCTCGATCGAGTATCTGCTTTGCTCGATCGAGGGGTTTGACCTTTATTATGCTCGATCGAGTAGTTCGCCTTTGCCCGATCTTGAGGTTTTGACGCCAGAATATTTTTACGCAATCTTTGAGATTTACCTATTGGGTATTTTAATTCTATCTTAGAATAAATTAGAGGGACGGCAGACAGAACTCTCTCTCTGGCTCTTGCTCTTGACTCCTTAGACCTAAAACTCTAGTTTCTCCAATTGATTGTATTCGGTATTTTTCCATCCTTAATTTCAATTATTAGTTATTGCAATTGTTCTTGTTTGCGATCTCTTTCCTCTATTACTTTAGTTCTTGTTTTCTTTAGTAATTAATTTCTAGTATTAGGGTTCATAATTTATCACTTTATTATCATGTTCAAGTTAATTGTTTCATTCATTATTGTTATTTTTTCAATTTTCATTATGCATAGATAATCCCCTAATGCTAGGACTTAGGAGAGCCATGGTAATTAGGAAGGTTAAGATTTGGTGACTAGGCTTGGCTAGAATTAGGTTTTTGTTGTTAATCACCGCAATTAATAACAATTAGTTTTTTAAGTCGACGCATTTAACTAGTTGATTTGATACACCATGACCTAGATCGGAAGATTGGGAGGGGTAAGACCTGCAGTGAACATTAGAACATTCTAATGAGGGCGGAAGCTAAGTTAGTAACTTTTTAGGTTGAAAAGCCGACCGGAATGACCTTTTCATTACTTTATAGACCGAGTCTATGCCGACCTTTTACCCTAGATTGGAATTCTAGAAAACCATGCTGAACCGACTGTCTTAACTGTTTATCTCTTTCTGGTAATTTTAATAGAATTTATTGTTTGTTTATTTATTGTTCCTTTTATCTTGATCTCTGTAGTTTAGAATCAAACAATCAACCCCCAAGAAACGGTTACCTAGGCAGACTTAGTTTAGCATACAGAATTCCCATCTTCCTCTGGATACGATACCCGACTGCCTCTACTACATTTTATAGAGACCAGTTGGTTTTAATTTTTGATAAGGTTGCAATAGCCGTGTCAAATTTTGGCGTCGTTGCCGGGGATATGGTGTTATTTAGTTTGCTTTATATTAAGTTTGTCTCTAGTTTCAAGGAATTTATTCCTTGAGACAGTTCTCATATTTCTCTCTAGTGCTATAGTTGTTTTGCAGGTGATCCGTCCTAGAAGAGGGCACTGAAAGATCTGCTGTTCTTACAATTTCATTTGCTAAAATGCCTAACATCGCTAGTCACTCGGAACCTACTATAGATTCCTTACCCAAGGGTTTCCAACTTCCTACTACAGATGCTGGTACCTTCGGAATTCATCCATCTTACATTTAATTGGTTGAGAAGAATCTTTTCAAGGGAGTAGCTGGTGAGGATCCGGGCAAGCATATGGAATTGTTCACTAATTACTGCTCCGCCATTTCTTTAGTTGCTGGGGTGACATAACATAGGGTCAAATAAATTCTTTTTCCTTTTTCTTTGATTGATGAGGCCCGAGATTGGTTGAGAGATCTTGATAGGGAAGCTGCTGGTGTGACTAATTGGAATTCTCTGGCATTAGCCTTTTACAGAAGGTACTTTCCTCCACAGCGCACCAACGCATTAAGAGGCCAAATCACTAATTTAACCAAATTGGCCACTGAAGATTTGAGTGAAGCTTGGACTAGGTTCAAGAAGCTAGTTCGCTCTGTACCTCATCATGGCTTCCAACAATGGTTCCATTGCAACCAATTTTACAATGGGTTGTATGACGATCAAAGAGTCGTATTGGATGTTGTAGCTAAAGGAAGATTTCAGAAAAATATTGAAGACAATATAGGATGGCATCTCATTGAAGACATGGCCATTCATGTAGCTGAGTATGGGAATCCCAAATGAGGTAGGCGAGTGAGCAAAAGAGATGGTGAATCCCTTGTAGCTGAGTTAGAAGTTCTTAATGCTAGGTGTGAAAAGTCAGAGAGTCCGACAATTTTGGGTGATCAATAGAAGGTCCATGCTATGATTGAGCAAGAGGTGTTTTGTGTTAGATGTGGCGCGGAAGGACATGATCCTATTACTTGTATGGCAGAAGTAGAGCGAGTCCATGCTTACCAACAATATAAGCAAGGAATTCCATTCTCCAAATTTTATGAAGATATAGCCATATCAAGTATTTCTAGTCCTACTAATTCAATACCGCAGCAAGATAATTCTTCTTCTACAAATACAGAGATAGCGGAGTTGAAATCCTTGGTGCTATCTTTGGCACTTCAAATACAGAAAAATGTGGAAGACAATGAGAATTCTATAGAGAAGTTGAAAGATCAATTCACACAATTTGCATCCGAGCAAATGAATCAAGCAAATCGATCACCTTCTTGCGACCCGATTAATATAGTTAATCTCCGAAGCGGTCTTACTTGTGACGGACCAATAATGCCGAAAAATGCCAATTTACCTGTTGATGGAAATCCGGAAACTGTTTTTGAAGAGGAATTTGACGTTGATGCTGCTGAACCTCATCAAAGTGTTCGATCGAGTGATTTGGGTACTCGATCGAGTAGTTCTCCCTCTGAAAGTGCTCGATCGAACACCCCCGAAATTGATGAGTTCGATCGAGCAGGTTGTGCTCCTCGATTGACCAGATCCCATAAGCAAAGTGCTCGATCAAGTGGTAAGGTTACTCGATGGAATGCACGCAATGGCGAAGACGTTGTTTTGAGGTCTAAACATGCTGGTGGATCATCTTCCTCTGCTGCGGAGATGCCAATTTTAGACAAAGGTAAAGAGAAAGTCGCAGACTCGCTCATTGTTACCAGAATTCCATATTCGGGATGACTGAAGGATGCTAAGCTTGAGTGACAGTTCGGTAAGTTCGTGGAGGTGGTCAAGAACCTTTAGGTGACCGTTTCTTTTACCGAGCTAATTAGACAGGTACCTTCTTATGCGAAATTTATGAAAGATATTTTGACGCGTAAGAGAGAGCTTAGTGAGTTTAAGACTATTGCTTTCATGGAAGAGTCTAGCAATTTAATTCTTAATAAGGCTCCACCCAAACTGAAAGACTCGGGTAGTTTTTCTATTACCTGTATAATAGGAAATGAAGTGATAGCAAATGCTCTTTGTGATCTAGGAGCCAGTGTCAGTGTCATGCCTTATTCTGTTTGCAAAAAACTTAATATGCTTCACTACCCTCCAGATGGCTAATAGATCGGTTAGACGACCCTTAGGTATCCTAGAAGACGTGCCTGTCAAGGTAGGCAAGTTCTTTATCCCAGTAGATTTTATTGTCTTACACATAATTGAGGATGCCTGGACCCCGAATATATTGGGGAGACCGTTCTTGTGTACAGCTGGGGTTATTATAAATGTCAAACAAGGGCATTTGACTCTTGCGATGGGGGATGACTGTAACACCCCCATTCTACTACAAATCCAGGCAACTACAACGCCCCTTTAACAACGATTATTCACGAAAATCACAATAGACGTTGTAGAATGTATGGCGCAAATTTTACTAAAATTAATTACAACTGGTATGGTTATAAAAACTGTTGTTATTAGTTTTAACAACGGGTCACACATGCACAACCGTTGTTAATAATTTGGCGCAAAATTGGCGCAAAGTTAGTGAAAAGTAATCACAACGATTACTTTTGTAACCCGTTGTTAAAACATATTTGACAACGGGTGTTTTTTACAACCGTTGTTAAAACATATTTGACAACGGTTGTTGTTTAATAACCGTTGTCAATAACTTCCATACTATAAACCACACAAACACAAGTCTGCTGCAGCCACAAAACACAACCCTTAATACACAAACACAAACACAGCAGACAAACACAAACACAAAACACACACTTTCTCATCGTCTCTTTCTCTCTTTCTCTCTTTCTCATCGTCGCTTTATCTTCTCGCCGTCACTGTTGATTTCATCGTCTCTTACGTTCTGTATTTATCAGGTAAAATCGCAAATCCTTTGTTAGTTTCATCGTCATTATTTTCTTTTTCTAATTATTTCTTTTGCATGTATGTGTTTTTATCGACCATTATGTTATTTGTTTAAGTATTGTTCGCATAATTAGTTAGTAAAACAATGAAGAAGCAAGATGAAGAAGCAAGATAAACATAATTAATATATATATATATATATATATATATTTATAAATACATAAATTAAAAAAAAAATTACATTAATAAAAATGCAATTCTTATATTTTCATACAGGATCTTATTCTCCTCTATCATATTCGTCCTCTCCTCCTTGGCTATTTGGAGGTTCCGTTCAGTGATTTGCTATATCGTCATATAGCCGCAATCGCAATCGCTTCCGCTCCGTCAAGCCATCTTCTTTGGCGTCCTTCAAGATGCGGATCGAGCATCCGCAAGGTAGCTCCTGAAACTTTCCTCAATATGGAGCAACCGGCGGATGAAAAATGTTGTTGTTCTCGATCATAGTAAGAGTCTTAAGGATGAAATCATTCATTTTGTTGGAGTTTGGAGTTTGTTTTGAAAGATTAAGTAGGGTTATTTATTTGGAGTTTGTTTTAGCAGTTAGGGTTTGGAGATGTATATATTGAGATAATGGAAATGTTAGTTGAGATAATGCAATGTATTTATACTAAGCAATGTGTGGGTTGAGTTGTTTTTTAATTAATATATATGTTAGGAAGTTGTGCCATAATCATCATCATATCTCTCAATGCTGCTTCAAATCTTATTACTAACCCTTCTCATTCCATATTGTCCGTTCATATGCACAGTGATGTCAGTAATAATGCATGCATCGGAATTATAACGGGCCGTAATTATGCATGCATCTAGTAATATTTAATTTAATTTTTTTTATTTTTTAAGAACAAACAACAACGGTTATTTACAAACAACCCGTTGTCTTTAGTTATAACAACGGTTTTGTATATTAAAACCCGTTGTTATAACTTTCCCCCCAAAATTGAGTCACACTTTCCACAACGGGTTTTTATACTTAAAACCGTTGTTAATATTTTTAACAACGGTTTCCTTAAGAAAACCAACCGTTGTTAAAACCTTTTACAACGGACGCTTTAACAACGTCCGCTTTTTTATATAACAACGGTTTTTGACCGTTGTTATAGCCGGTATTTGTAGTAGTTTTAGCTAGACATTCCCAAATAAATAGGACTGTTACCATCTCGGTTTTCCGAGGTAGTGAATAACAAAGTACAACAAACCAAAGTACTTTAAATTAAAATTTTGGTGAATACATGTTTATTACAATTTAACTAACTAAAACTTAATATAAAATAATTACAACTCGCAGCGGAAATAAATAAAGTGATATAATTGTTCTATGTGATCTAGACTTCAACTATGGTCCAAGTCGAGCTCTCATCCCAATGCTCCCGAGTCAGCTAATCTTTAGTACCTGACAAATCTGCTCCCCATAAAATGGTTCATCGCAGGTGTTCACGAATACACTGTCAACCATGAGGCTGAGTAGGAATAACCAACAACAAGTCAAAGTGAAATGATATGATATATAATGCCAATACAACTGAGCTCATCACCCGAAACACCCATTCATCCCGCCAATCTCTGGCCTGGGGTATCCATCATTCCAACCGAAGTTGAAGTATCCACCATCCCAACCGAAATTGAAGTATCCACCATCCTAACCGAAGTTGAGGTATCCAACACAAATGCCATGCTCAAATATAATAGTAGTAATCATCCCAGAACGAGTCTGAGGTATCCAATAATTACGATATGAATAAACCAATAACCACAATATAAACCAATGACATATAATTCACATCTGATAATTCATCCAACGACAATTAACCACATAGTTCCACAATTCCTCTTATCAAATAAATAGCGAGACAAGTTGAGTAGTTATCCTACCTCATAAGCAAATATTTCGTATACAACGCTCCAAGCAAAGCAAAGCAAAGCAAAGCAATCCAACACGTAGAAACCCAATTAAATCGCCTCAACAACTCCGTCACCTAGTAAAATATCATTATTCCAATATTAATTCATTTATACTTTTATTCATTATCCAATTCATTATATAAATTTATTCGATTATAATTATATTAATTATCTCCCGTGTAGATTATTACGTAAAAACCCGTCTTAGTAATTACACAAGTCAACCTAAATATCCAACCACCCAAGAACACGTGAACAACCCAAAACACCAATGATAAAACACGTGAAAACAAACCCATACACAAGCATAGATCCACTGTTTGAAACCGTAATCAACGCCTCACCAAAACCCGCGTCCCATGACACCCCTAGCCACCACCAGTACCACCCACACCTGCTACACGCTAGCGTGCACCACGGTCAAGCCCGACAACCACCTAACACCCGCCATACCACCACTAACACTCCAAAATCTCACGCGCTAAACAATACCACGACACAACTAATACCGAAAACCCGATTTATATAAAATCATTGCTTAAACTACCACTTACGACCACCACCACTATAGGTCACCATCGTCCTCCCCTGTACCCAGCACCACCAGCAACCCTAGTCCTAAACCCTACCACCACAGCATACGACTCAACACACAAACAACCCGCAAACCCCTACAAAAAACCGTGAAACCTAACCCCCATATCCACCACCCTATGCTACCACCGGCCACCACGAAAGCCACCCATCACGCCCCCGACATGACAAGAACCACCAGCACCAAACCCGACCCATTATCAACACCCCGGCAACACCGAACACCGACAGCAACAACACCCGCACTCTCTCCCCTGTTTTCACCAATTTCCGGCCACCACCTACAGCCACCAAGACCCCTCCAAGATAGTCGACCCAACCACGAGGTCTCAACCCCACCATACCCAGGTCAAGTTGAGTCTGTTTAAGGGTTCAAAACCCGTGTAAAACCATCTTACAACCCCTTCAAACCACCAACGAAAACACCCAGATAACAACCCCTTACCGTCGGTCAAAGGTGGTCAACATTGGGTCCGGTAAATCCCTTGTGTCCCACGGTCAAGGTGATGGTCTCGGGTCGGTCAACGGTTGTCTATTTAACGAGTTATATTAATCTTAAGGCGAGTATGTTATGAGACGATTAGAAAATTACCTTGTGACGATGTCCTAGCTAGCCCCTCTCCTTTCTTTTCTCTTTATGTGAATTATTTTGTGACGAATAAGGTCTATTTATATAGTTAGGTCATAGGGTATAAGGAAGCAATTAGGAAACTATACAATTATCATATTATTATTATTATTGTTATACAAATACGACTATTATTATACAACTATGATTATTATTATTATTCAAATACAATTATTATAATACAATCACACATGCTATTATTATTATTATTATTATTATTATTATTATTATTATTATTATTATTATTATTATTATTATTATTATTATTATTATTATTATTATTATTATTATTATTATTATTATTATTATTATTATTATTATTATTATTATTATTATTATTATTATTATTATTATTATTATTATTATTATTATTATTATTATTATTATTATTATTATTATTATTATTATTATGAAATAATTTACTCGAGCTATACTCGGCACGCGACCCAATGCACACAGCCCGGCAATTAATCCCGACCCATTCATTATTTTATTATAATATTTATCCCGTCCTATTTTCAATTATTAAGTATAAATGCCTTTAATTAATTATTCGAATTGTGTAAATTAGTTATATAGACTTCACTAAACTACGGGGTATTACAATGACGCTAGGACTTTCAGTTTGCCTGGTACACTTGCTAGACCAACGATAGAGGATACTTGTTATTCAGTTGATATCATTGATGAGTCTATTTATGAGTTCTTGTCGGATTCCTTGATAAGGGATCCACTGGAAGCTTTTATGTTGCTAGACGAGTTTGCAGATAACCCGGAGAACAATGACTCTGTGTTGGATCTGCTTGAAGCCGCGATAGATGAGCGTGAACTCACCAACGTTAAAGGAGAGAAGGTAAAACAGTTGGTAAACACTTCTTGCGCTATTGAGGTAAAGGTACCTGAGCGTAAGCCTCTTCCTTCTCATCTTAAATATGCATTTTTAGATGATATTGAGTAGTATCCAGTCATTGTTAGTGCTAAGCTTAACGATAACCAGTTAACCTCTTTGTTAGCTGTTCTTAAGAAAAACAGGAATGCCATGGGTTATTCTTTGGATGATATTCAGGGCATCAGCCCTGACATTTGCATGCACATGTTTGAGCTAGAGGAAGATCACAAGCCTTGTAGACAAGGTCAGCGCAGGTTGAATCAGAAGATGCAGGATGTTATGATGGCTGAGGTAATGAAGCTTCTTGATGCAGGTATTATCTATTCTATAGGTCATTCTAAATGGGTGAGTCCAGTTCAGGTAGTTCCTAAGAAAGGTGGAACTACCGTGGTTCAAAATTATAAAAATGAGTTGATACCTACTAGAGTTGTGACTGGTTGGCGGATGTGCATAGACTATAGACAACTGAATGCCGCCACAAAGAAGGATCATTTTCCCCCTTCCTTTTATTGATCATATGGTAGAAAGGTTAGCCTCTCATAAGTTTTTCTGTTATCTAGATGGGTACTCAGGGTTCTTTCAGATCCCTATTCATACGGATGATTAGGAAAAAGACTACTTTTACTTGCCCTCAAGGTGTTTTTGCTTATCATAGAATACCTTTTAGTTTGTGCAATGCCCCAACTACCCTTCAAAGGTGCATAATGGGGATATTTTCTGAGTATATAGAGTCTATTATGGAGGTCTTTATGGATGATTTCAGTGTCTATGGGAGTTATTTTGATAATTGTTTGTCTAACCTTCATAAAGTGTTGCAGCGCTGCATTAAGATTAATCTTGTGCTTAACTGGGAAAAGTGTCACTTTATGGTCAACGAGGGAGTTGTCTTAGTGCACTTAGTTTCTGATAGGGGCATCGAGGTCGATAAAGCAAAAGTGCAAGTGATTAAGCAATTACCTCCTCCTGTTATCGTTAAAGGAGTGAGGAGTTTCCTTGGACATGCTGGCTTTTATCGCCGGTTCATCAAGGACTTTTTTAAAATGCTAAACCACTTACAAAGTTGTTACTAAAGGATGCCCTATTTGTATTTACTGATGAGTGTCTTTCTGCTTTTAACAAGTTGAAACATGCCTTGATTTCAGCATCAATAATGCAGCGTCCCGACTGGGAGCTTCCATTTGAGATTATGTGTGATGCTAGTGATTATGCACTAGGAGCGGTGTTTGGCCAGCGGAAAGATAAAGCCTTGAGTGCGATTTACTATGCGAGCCAAACTCTGGATGAGGCTCAAGTGAAGTATACTACCACTGAGAAGGAGTTGTTAGCTGTGGTTTATGCACTGGAGAAATTTCGATCTTATTTGATAGGAATTTGGTCTGCAAATAAAAGATTAGACGGGCGCCGAGAATGTAGTAGCTGATCATCTGTCGCAATTACCGCAGCAGGAGGGAGAGGATCTTTTACCTATTGATGATTCTTTTCCTGATGATACTTTATTTGCAATTGCTACTAACACAAGTGTTGATCCGTGGTATGCAGATTTTGTTAACTACGTTGTAGGTGGTGAGCTGCCACCTAACCTGTCTTATCAGCAGAGGAAGCGATTTTTTCATGATGTGAAGCGATATTTTTGGGATGATCCTTATTTATTTAAGTAGTGTGCTGACGGTCTTTAAAGACGGTGTATTCTGCAGTGGGAGACCAGAGCGATCCTAGAGGGATGTCATTATTCCTCTTATGGCGGTCACCACGGTCCGTCGCGAACCGTGGCCAAGGTACTTCAGTCTGGTTTTTTCTGGCCTACTTTGTTTGCAGATGCTGAAGTGTTTGTTTCAGCTTGTGATGCTTTCCAACGCTCAGGAAATATTTCTAGGAGACATGAGATGCCCCAAAATGACATTCTAGAGGTCGAAGTTTTTGATGTCTAGGGCATTGATTTCCAAGGACCTTTTCCGTCGAGTAAAGGTCATAGGTATATTCTAGTAGCCGTAGACTATGTGTCTAAGTGGGTAGAGGCTGTTGCTTCACCTAAATGTGATGCCAAGACCATGATTAAACTGTTTAAAAAGATTATTTCCTCCGATTTGGTGTCCCTAGGGTCGTCATTAGTGATGGGGGTATGCATTATAAAGAAAAGAAACTTACAGCTTTATTGTCTAAAGTCGGTGTCCAACATCGTAGAGGTCTGGGGTATCATCCCCAAACCAGTGGGCGGGTTGAGATCTCTAATAGGGAACTAAAGGAGATCTTGGCTAAAGTTGTGTCTAAATCACGGAAGGATTGGAGCTTAAAATTAGATGACACGTTATGGGCATATCAGACTTCCTTTAAAACACCGATTGGTGCACCACCATATCGGTTGGTTTATGGGAAGTCTTGTCATTTACCTGTTTAACTAGAATATAAGGCTTGGTGGGCCATACGTGAACTGAATTATGATTCTATGCTATCTGGTGAGAACCGTTTATTGCAGCTTGATGAGCTAGAAGAGTTTAAGCTAAATGTTTATGACAGCTCGCGCATCTACAAGGAGAAAATGAAGAGATGGCACGACAAACGAATCATACCACGAGAATTCCATGTCGGGCAGAACGTGCTGCTGTTTAATGCCCGACGGCACTTGTTTCCTGGTAATCTGAAGTCCAGGTGGAGTGGCCCTTATACAGTGACTGGTGTCACCAAGTTTGGGTCCGTTGAATTAGAGAATTTCGAGGGTAGAAGATTTAAAGTGAATGGCCATCATGTGAAGCATTACAATGGAGCAGATGATTTTGTTGGCAACGTTGAAGTTTTCTACTTCAACCATCTATATGAGCAAGATAACTGAAGCCAAAAGGTCGGGCAGGACCTCTTAAATCTGCGCTATCCGGGAGGCAACCCGGCTTGTAATTTATCGTACTTTGCTTAAAACATTTAGTTAGCTTCGTGTGCTTTAGTCGATAGCTTTACGGGCGATAGACTGGAACGTTTAGACTTGTTTTGTTCGTTCTATAGGTCGTTTGTTGTGTGTTTACAGGTGCCTCGATGACGCCTAGGAGCTCGTGCATAGGGGACTCTCAATCGAGCATTTTTCTCTCTCGATCAAGTACTTTCCTTTCTCAATCGAACACCCCTAGAAGATGACCTCTCGATCGAGTACTTTACTCACTCGATCGAGCCCTTCCGCAGTCCCATTATACTCGATCGAGCGCCACCTGCGTCGATCGATTTCACTTGTCTTGACTCGCGTCCTGTGATGTTGTTACGGGGCAATTTACGACCTCCCTTGTTGCTGGTTGGTTTGGGGAGGTCCCTACTTCGCGTTATCTTGTATGTTTTCCAACGCTACACCCTTCTTTTCAGTTTGCATTTCCTTTCCTTATTTTCGGGTACAATGAGGGCATTGTACGGTTTGGTTTGGGAAGGGTCTATGCATCCATATCCTTGTGTATGCATATTGTTTTATTGCATTTCTGTTTGCACGTTTTATTTTTGCATGCATTGTTTATTTTAATTTCAAAATTCAAAAATCTCATAAAACTTAAAAAATTTGGAAATATAAAAAAATTCCACGTTTATTTTAGCATATAGGTTGAGTCGGAACGGTGAGACTTTTTTGCTACATTGAGTCTTTTTACCTTTGCCTTGCGATTTTTAACATTTTATTGGCATAGATATTTGCATAATCTACGATTTTTTGTTTAAATCTAGCTGAACGAATAGACTTGACTCTAATATTGGCAAACTACGTATACATTCTAAGATTTAGAGCTTGATAAACTGGTGACATTCATGACCGGTTTTATTTAGGATGTGAGTAGTACTCCTTATAAGACATGTAACATCAAATTGCACAAACATGACACTCTTTTCTTAGTACTTGTATGCATTCTGGTTCGTGGCGGTGACACATGTGGAGAGGTAACTTACGACCCCTTCTTTCATTTCTACCCATGAGCCTCACATAGCCAAATTGACATGTTTTGAACTATTATTTAACTACGATCCTATATTTAGCCTACCCTAGTCAAGCTAGTTTAGCAGTTATTTTGGCTACGTTGTGATTATCAATTTGGTATTTTATCTTGAATTAAGAATGATACGTGCATATTCAATACACCTTATTTGCAATTTTGGCACATATTTCCATGCATAATTGTTAGCTTAAGGCTACTATTTCTCCCGAAAAGGTTTACTTTGCATTTTCTATGATTTATTGTAGGAATGAATGGAAGTGAGCTAAATCAAGCCTAAATCGTCCTCCGGAGGCAACTTCAGGGAAGCTTGGAAGAAGGGAGTGCGGATTCACTCACCTTGGGGTGCGTGCATTGGAGTGAAGAGCTGTTTTTGAGGAAAAGGTGTTTCTACACAGCCCAGCCAGTCGATCGACCAGCATAGCCAGTCGATCGACCATTGAAGTTCAGCGAAGCTCTTTGCTCGCTATTACGATCGATCGACCATGCTGACCGGTCGATCGACCAGTCTGCGAGCTGATATTGATTTTTCGTTTTAGACTTTTAAAAGCCCAATTTGTAATTAACTTTTGGGGTATCGCTTATCAGTCGAACGCAGCTACAATTTTAGGTTATGCTTTTTATTATTGAAGAACTGAGTTTTTAGATTTAGTTTTGGGGAACGGAAAACCTCGAATTCGATTACTTTGTTCATCATTTTAATTAGTAAGTTTTATGCAAATACTTTCTTCCTTAAATTCTTGTTATTTCAATTCTTATTTTACCAATTTAATTCCAGCAATTCATCTCTTATCTTTTGTCTTTAATTCAATTCAATTATGTCAATCTTGTTCTTTGCTTTCAATTTTACAATTGTTATAGTTTTTATTATGCGTAGCTAATTTTACTGATTGGGAACGAGGTGAGCCGTGGCGTAAATTAGGATTATTTGGTTAGCATGAATTCTTCCATATCGATCTTGTTGTCTTTTGATAAACCCTTTTACTAGATTGAAAGATTAGTAATTTAAATTATCATTAGATTGGAATTTCCTTTGAGTGAAAGCTTTGAGAAATTCTTGGGAATTAGTAGACCGTAAGGTAAATTTGAGCATTGATCGAAAGGCTTGCTCATATTCCCTGAGACCGTATTGTAAGACCTTTGCTACCTTATTGACCTGACCTTAGCCATGGTGAACCGAAGTTCCCGATCTTCTTTTTATCTTGTTGAGAAATTCCATATTTAGCAATTAGTCATTAGAATACCAATTTCAAACCCCCCATTTAATTGTTACTTTTATAGACTGAAAATAGCAAACAAAATTAATCTTGTCTCTCTGTGGTTCGACTCTTACTATCACTAGCTATAGTTTTAGTTTGGAATTATAAATTTAATTTTGATACAAAACGACGGTATCAAATTTTGGCGCCGTTGCTTACCTTTGCTTCTAGTTTTGCTTTTGCACAGTTAGAAGACAGGTTTTTGAGAGGAAGGCTTGAGTACTCTCAGTTCTGCGAATATGGCTACAATATATGATAATCTTCAGCCAAAGGAACACCATCTTCCAAAGGGGCACCAGTTACCTACCCCTACTACCGGTAACTTCGAATTTCGTTCCTCTTATATCGATCTAGTGGAGCGAAATCAGTTTGCTGGTCTACCAGATGAGGACCCCTTGAAGCATATGGAAATTTTCACAGACTACTGCTGTTCCATACCTATACCAGCTAAGGTGACTCAGGATGAAGTAAAGGGGGTGATGTTCTTATACTCCTTGAAGGATTCGGCGCGAGATTGGTACCGCTATCTTGATAGGGTAGCAGCTGGAGTCACGGATTGGACATCTCTAGCATTAGCCTTCTACAAGAAGTACTTCCCGCTTTCAATGACTGATGCCTTGAGAAGTAAAATTACAAATTTCCAGCAAGGAGCCGATGAGGGCTTTTGTGAAGCATGGGGACGTTTCAAAAGTTTGGTCCGAGCTGTCCCTCACCATGGTTTCCAGCAGTGTTATCTTTGCAACTTATTCTACAATGCTTTATATGATGATTACAAGGTCATCCTGGACGCAGCTGCGAATGGTAGGTTCCAAAACAATACCGGTCAGAATAGAGGTTGGAACACTATTGAGGAGATGGCGGTCCATAGAGCTGAGTTTGGGAGTTCAAGTCGAAATTCATGGAAGCAAAGTGATGAAATGAGTACCGTTATGACGCTCATTACTTCTATTACTGCCCGTCTTGAGAGGCTCGAGGCCTCTGAAGCTTCCAAGGAAAGAATTGAAATTCCTGTCCATAATTCAGATGAGACCGCGAAGTTGAGAGAAATGGTCCAAACTCTTTTGGTTCAACTGGCGAATATAGAAGCAGCCGGGATTGAGTCCTCAAAGAATTTTGTGAAGCAGTTGGAGAATATAGAGGCTAGGCAAGTCGCCAATTCTTCAAGCAAATGTGAAGGGCCAATTGAAATGATTAATGCCATTAATCTCAGAAGTGGCCTATCTTATGAAGGTCTCGACAAGCCAAGAGGAGACTCGGGAAATGATGAAGAAGCTAGTTTAATTTCTGGTGCAAAAACGAGCTCAATTGCCAGTACTCCTGGTCGATCGACCACTACTACCAGTCGATCGACTGAAGCGTCAGATAAAAAAGTTTCTGATCAGAAACTATTCACACCCGACATAAGCAGTCGATCGACCAACATTGTCAGTCGATCGACTGAGATTCCTGTCGAAGAGGCTTCTGTCCAGGAACTGTTCACGCCCAGCCAGACTGGTCGATCGACCACTCCTACCAGTCGATCGACCGGGGTTCCAGTGCAGGATGCAAATCCGTCAACTAATTTACATGATTCTACACATATTGATGATTTGACGGAGGTTTTAAACTTACGACAACCGAAGGTTACTGATCCTACGGCCAGTGTTGCAGTCCCGTATCTGGAGCGTTTAAAGAATACTAAGTTGGAGCGCAAGTTTGGTAAGTTTTTGGAGATGGTCCAGAATCTCGAGGTAACGATTCCTTTCACTGATTTAATTACCCAGGTACCCTCTTACGCTATATGAAAGACATTTTAAATCGTAAGAGAAATTTTCGTGATGATGGTAATGTTGCTTTTGTGGAAGAATGCAATGCTCTTTCGCAAATTAATATACCACCCAAATTAAAGGACCCGGGTAGTTTCTCAATTCCTTGCACTATAGGTAACCATTTTCATTAGAAAGGCTCTTTGTGATTTAGGGGCCAGTGTCAGTGTCATGCCGTATTCTGTTTGCGAAAGGTTAAATATTGGTAGACTTAAGGTGACCGATATTACCGTTCAAATGGCAAATAGATCGACTTAGAGACCTATAGGAGTTCTAGAGGATGTACCCGTTCGAGTGGGTAAGTTTTTTATTCCTGTCGATTTCGTTGTTTTGGACATTGCAGAGGACAGTCAGATACCTATTATTTTAGGTAGACCGTTTTTACATACATTTGAAATTTGTAATAGATGTCAAACGCGGAACCATCACCTTAGAGGTAGGGGATGACACCATTGAGTTGATCTTGCTCACAAGGCGCTGGCACGACGATGATACGTGTTATTCCATTGATATTGTTGACAGGGCTGTTAGTTACAATTGGAGGGAATCCTTAGCTAAGGATCCCTTAGCTGATCTAACTGGTTCAGATGAGTGTGCAGGAAATACAGCGGAGAATGCTGAGGAGCCAGGTGCATTGGTAGCCTCAATGGAAAGCTACGAGCTCACAGAAGAAGAAGATGAGATGCTCTTGAGCCTGGCCAACGAGAATTTGGTGAACACTTGCTATACCATTGAAGCTGATTCTGTCTATGTTGTAGAGGTAAAAGTGCCAGAGCGTAAGCCACTTCCTCCTAATCTTAAGTATGTTTTTCTAGATGATACGGAGCAGTACCCAGCTATTGTTAGCTCTAAGCTTAATGATGACCAGCTGTCTGCTTTGATGTGTGTGCTTAAGAAAAATAGGAAGGCTTTAGGTTACTCTTTGGATTATATTAAGGGCATCAGCCCTGATATTTGCATGCACAGGATAGAGATGGAGGAAGGCCACAAGCCTTACAGACAGGGTCAACGCAAGTTGAACCCAAAGATGCAGGAAGTTGTTATGGCTGAGGTGATGAAACTACTCGATGCAGGTATTATTTATACAGTTGGCAACTCCAAGTGGGTTAGCCCAGTTCAGGTAGTCCCGAAGAAAGGAGGGACTACCGTGGTTAAAAATGAGAAAAATGAATTAATACCAACACGAGTAGTGACAGGGTGGCGGATGTGCATTGATTATAGACAGTTGAATGCCGCCACCAAGAAAGACCACTTCCCTCTCCCTTTTGTTGACCAAATGACTGAAAGACTTGCTTCTAATAAATTTTTCTATTTTCTAGATGGATATTCAGGGTTCTTTCAGATCCCTATTCATCCGGATGATCAGAGTAAGACCACTTTTACCTGTCCACAGGGTGTTTTTGCGTACCGTAGAATGCCTTTCGGATTGTATAACGCCCCTGCTACCTTCCAGAGGTGTATGATGGGGATTTTTTCTGATTATATAGAGAACATTATGGAGGTATTCATGGATGATTTCTCAATTTATGGTAGTGACTTTGATCGTTGTTTAGCCAATCTTGATAAAGTCATGCAGCGTTGTATAGATGTTAATCTTATTTTAAACTGGGAAAAGTGTCAGTTTATGGTCAATGAGGGAGTTGTGTTAGGGCATCTGATTTCTGATAAAGGTATACATGTTGACAAAGCAAAAGTGCAGGTAATTGAGCAATTGCCTCCTCCCGTGAATGTTAAAGGAGTGAGGAGTTTCCTTGGTCACGCTGGTTTCTATCGGCGTTTCATTAAGGATTTTTCAAAAATTGCTAAACCACTTACATAATTGCTCCTTAAGGATGCTGTCTTTGAGGTTACTGATGAGTGCCTTTTCGCTTTTAACAGGTTGAAGGAGGCTCTTGTTTCTGCACCAATCATTCAGCCGCCTGATTGGGATCTCCCATTTGAGATCATGTGTGATGCCAGCGATTATGCAATTGGTGCAGTTTTGGGACAGCGAAAGAACAAAGCTTTGAATGCCATATACTATGCGAGCCGAACTCTGGATGAGGCTCAAGTCAATTATTATACCACTGAGAAAGAGTTTCTAGCTGTAGTTTTTGCCTTAGACAAATTCCGGTCTTATTTGTTAGGTTCTAAGGTTACTGTTTATACTGACCATGCAGCATTGAAGACTCTCTTTCTTAAGAAAGATGCGAAGCCGAGGCTTTTGAGGTGGATACTCCTTTTGCAGGAGATTGATTTGGAGATCAAAGATAAGAAAAGAGCTGAGAATGTGGTGGCTGACCACTTATCTCGTCTGCAACTGACAGAAAGGGAGGATTCGTTACCTATTAATGATTCTTTTCCTGACGAGAGTCTGTTAGCTATTACTAATTCAGGGTCTTATCCACCTCCATGGTTTACTGATTTTGCTAACTTTGCTGTGACAGGTAGGATACCACCCGAGCTTTCATGGCAGCAGAAGAAGCGGTTCGCTTATGATGCTAGACAATACTTTTGGGATGATCCTTATGTTTTCAAGGAATGCGCAGACGGTCTCATCCGGAGATGCATGCCTCAATGGGAGGTGAAGGATATCCTAGAAGCTTGCCACTCTTCTGCCTATGGTGGTCACCATGGACCGTCCCGGACTGTGGCTAAGGTACTCCAATCTGGTTTCTATTGGCCAACTCTGCATGCAGATAGTCGCAATTTTGTTGCTGAGTGCGATGCTTGTCAAAGATCGGGGAATATTTCCAAGAGACATGAGATGCCACAGGTAGGCATTCTTGAGGTTGAGATTTTCGATGTCTGGGGCATTCATTATCAAGGTCCCTTTCCGAGCAGTCAAGGTAATAAATATAACCTCGTAGCTGTAGATTATGTGTCCAAATGTGTGGAAGCTATTGCTACTCCCCATTGCGATGCAAAAGCCGTGATTAAACTGTTTAAAAAGATTATTTTCCCTCGTTTTGGTGTCCCTCGGGTTGTCATTAGCGATGGTGGAATGCATTTTAAAGAGAAACAACTTAGTGCTTTATTGACTAAATTCGGTGTCCAACATCGTAGAGGTTTGGGGTATCATCCCCAAACTAGTGGTCAGGTTGAGATTTCTAACAGAGAATTGAAAGAAGTCTTAGCTAAAGTTGTTTCTAAATCACGGAAAGATTGGAGTCTTAAGTTATATGATGTCTTATGGGCTTATAGGACCGCGTTTAAAACGCCAATCGGGATGTCACCATACCGATTGATTTATGGTAAGACATGTCATTTGCCTGTTGAGTTAGAGCGTAAGTCTTGGTGGGCTATTTGTGATTTGAATTTGGATCCTAACCTCTCTCGTGAGAAACGCATGACACAGCTGAATGAGCTGGAGGAATTTAGGCTGCTGGCCTATGACAATGCTAGGATCTACAAGGAGAAAACAAAGCGCTGGCACGACAAGAGAATCATCAAGCGCGAGTTCCATATTGGCGATAAGGTACTTCTTTTTAACGCTCGTATCCGTTTATTTCCTGGTAAGTTGAAATCCAGGTGGACCGGCCCCTATACGGTCACAGCAGTTACAAAGTTCGGATCAGTTGAATTGGAGACCTCTGCGGGAGAAAGGTTCAAAGTTAACGGCCAATATGTGAAGCATTATCACGGATCAGATGAATTTGTTGGAAAAGTCGAGGTATTGTACTTCGACCCGTTATCGGATGATGCAAAGTGAGGTAAAAAGGTCATGCGGGACCTCTTAAACCAGCGCTAACCGGGAGGCAACCCGGGTTATAACTTTTTGTAATTAGGAAGTTTATTTTGTTATTTCATTTAATTTGCATTTTGAGCTTTATTTATTTCTTTTTAATTAGCATTTCATGGTTTGAAACATGTGCGCCTTTGAGAATTTGCCGAGGAATTTATTTTTATGCAAAGTGCGTCAAGTGGTTTACTGAATATTCATGCGAGAAGAAAGTGAAATTGAAGTGGCAAAAATGAATTTTTGACGATTTTGGGTTTAATTCCCAGCGTTTGCAGTCGATCGACTAAGTTACTCAGTCGATCGACTGAGGAGAAACAGAACAGAGGGTACTGTGCAGGGATATTGGTCGATCGACTGGGTCATATAGTCGATCGACCAATACACGGGACTCCAGAAGCTACTGCAAGTGAAGACTGGTCGATCGACCGGGTAAGGTGGTCGATCGACCACAGCGCGGGTTCAGAAAGCATTTTAATAAGGGAGTCTTCTTTCCTTTCTCATTCATTCACCCTTACACTTTCACAAAATCAGAAAACGCAATAGCAAACCCTTGTCTTCTCCTTTTCTCGCGATTTTCTTGCTAATCCATCCCTTCATCCCGATTTTTCTTGCTTTAATCATCAAAGGTATGCTCTAATCTCATTTCCATCCTTTATTTTCGATTTGTATTGAAGTTTCATGCCAAATTTTCGAGCATTGTGCCTTTGAGACGGAAAAATCTATTTAGGATAATCGATTTTGGGGATTAATTTCTTGTCATTTTTGTGCTTTAGTTGCTTGTTCTACCCTTTCCCCCCTGATTTTCGAAACTAATTAGCAACTAGGAGGTGTTTAAAGCCGTTTCCCCCAAAATTTCGAAACCCTAATTTGATTTTCAGTTCTGATTTTGTTCGGGTCTTCTTAAATTGTCACTGTTAGGGGATGCTTGTTGCTAATTTGATTGTTTGAATGTAGCACAGATGTCAAAAGGCAAGGAGCATATGTTTGAAGGGCAGTCTAGCCAGGGCCCTGCCAAGCGACCTCGGGGTCCGCCGCTGATGATTGAGGACACCACGGATAGTCTACCTGACTAGCCGCAGGTTATCTTTTCTAATTCTACTCAGCGTGCTAAGTTTGCTCTTTTTGCTGTGAGAATGAAAGTTACAGCTACCCGATTTCTTCACAAACCTACTTTGGAGAAATTAGGCTGTTATGAGTCGGTTGTGTCCCTGCTAAACGGGACAGGTATGACGGGTCTTGTGGACATGGCTGAGTTCACATATTATATTTTGACCCTCGAGTTCTTTTCGTCTTATGCTTTTAACTCAGCTTCTTTTGAGGAAAACAAGAATAATGCTTGCATTTCTTTTCTGCTATTCAATGTCAACTACTCCTTGACATTAGCCGATTTTCTGGATTTTTGGGTCTTTATTTCGAGGGTAGAACCTCGGATACCTCTGATATTCACCGAGTCATGTGGTCTTGCATTAGTGACTTTTACGGGCCTAAAAGGACGGGCACTTCCGTCCACTTGCCCCCTCTTCGTTATTTTCTACGGCTAATGGGTAATACCATTTTCGGCCGTAAAGAGTCAAATAATGTGAATAACATCGAACTGTCTATCTTGGCGGGCTATCTGAACAATGAAAGTCGGATAGCCCGTATCTATAACATCGCTTATTTGACTGCCGCTGACTTTCAAACTGTTAGTGAGGGCACTTTCACCACTATTGCTTGTGGCGGATTGGTGACACGTATCGCCAACCATCTAGTTCTACTTTTCCCTCGAGCGGAGGCCCTGTTGACCCTGACCTACATTTCATGGACCTTGTATACGCGAGGGCTGTGCATTGGGTAGATAGTAGGAGACGATGGAAGATCGATTCTTTCATCTGTGACCCCATCCCTGTCCTTGGCTATCCTCCTATCCTGCCCCTTACCACTGTTCAGGGGGCAGCTCGCCCACCCTTGCCTAGCTACAGGCTCCCTATCAGGGCGGGTACCACTACAGCTAGCACCTCGAGGAGAGCTCGTACCTCCTCTTCACAGGCACCCTCTTCCTCCACTCCTGCTCCCACCGGCTACCCGGCCACTTTTCGACCACCTACACCTTTGGTTGTCCCTCCGGTCATGGACCAAAGAGGGATGTCACATGTGTTGAGTGATTTGTGCAGGAGCTTTGACCAGCACAGGCTAGACACGGCCCTAGCCATGTACCCAGTCTACGAGGAGTTAGCTCGGACGAGGATGCTCCCACAGGGAGCCTGGACTCACCCTTCCTACTTTGTTCCCCCGATGGGTGGGTACCCTCCGCCTGCCAAGAGACCTCCTCCTACTACTACTGCTGCTGCCTCCACTTCCAGGAGAGCCACTGCCGCTGCTGCTGAGGCGGACGAGGAGGATGACTCAGGGTCCGGAGAGTCTAGTGGTGAGGAGTACGACGGTGGTGATTAGAAGTTGGGGACCTCCCCGTTTTTGGCTGGTTTGGGGAGGTATTCTTTTGTGAGTTTCCGATCCTTCTTTATTAGTTTCCTTTTATTTTGTTTTGCTTTTATTCTTCCCTATTTTTGCTGGTGATTTGCTGCTGAGCACAATAAGGGCATTGTGCGTTTTGGTTTGGGGAGGGTATTTGCATATGTCTTTTGCATCTGCATTTGTTTTTATTACATTTCAGTCACACGTTTACTGCATTTTAGCTTGCATTTGTGTTATTTCAAAAAAAAAAAGAAAAAATTGAAAAAATTCACAAAAAACCAAAAATATCACGTTTACTTTTGCATATAGTTGAGTCGGATTGGAGTTTATTAATGATGATTTTGCACTATTAGTCAAATATGTCATTCCTTGCCTTTTCACAGCTGCTTAGAGAGAATTATAAGTGATTTCTCAAATTTTGTTATGGAATTCATTTCGGGTAATTAGACTTGACTCATTACTTTTGGCAAACTACTTATACTTTCTGAGATATAGAGCCTATAACTGGTGACGTTCATGACCGGTTAATTTAGGATTGAGAGTAGTACTCCCTTCATTTCATGTTTTGCACGTGTATGAGTTTTGATTGCTTATTGCCTATACGCATCGGTTTGTGGTCGGTATTGCATGTTTTGAGAACTATTGCATCTTCCCCTTTCTCATCTTACCCCCATTAACTCCACTATAAGCCATATTTGCCAGTTGCCCTTAACTACATCCCATACTTAGCCTACCATTGTGCCAAGCTAGGAAGTAGTAGAGGATTTTGTCGAATTATAAGCGGTTTTGGTTCGTTTTGTACTGATGGAGTGAGTATTGATGAGAAGTGAAGGAGTTGCTAATGTGTCAGCTGGAAAGAAAAAAAAATCAGAAAAATGAAAAAAAAAAAAAAAAGAGAGAAGTTGTTGACCTGGGCAGAGAGCACTGGAGTGCACAGACTGGTCGATCGACTGCCATCACTGGTCGATCGACCACAGCTCAGAAGTTGAAAAAAAAAGAATGAAAAGAAACAAAGAAAAAGAATAATAAGAAATTTGAAAAAAAAAATAATAATAATTCGGCTAAGTCAAGAATACACCTCATGTGCTCATTTCATGAATTGGAGGTGTTTGTTTTGGGATATTGTGATGCCTACTCTTTCAAAGGCATGGTTTATATTTCGAGTTGGGGGAACGGGATACGATTTTTGATGGTTTGTTAGGTACTAGCTTGGCTCTTACCTTCACATTTCCATACTTGTTTTGCCCTTTCTTTCCCACTTAGCCTCACATATCCAAATCTTGCAATAGTTCGGCATGTAATACTCCTTGACGGTGGTTATGCGTGTGTACGGTAGCTAGAATCATTATCCATACTAGTCAAGCATACATGTTTTGTCGGTCGCAGTCTAGGTGAGAGTCTGTAATTTCCTTCCCTCTCTTCTACATATATTCTTACCATTTGCTTTGTTGAGGGAAGAGTGACCCGGGAGAGTCCGAATTTATGAGTCTTGCAAGGTCGAACGCTCGATTTAATTCCATGATATGCATAAATTTTGTTCACTTGATTTGAGCTTTGCGGTAGTTGACTATGTGCATTAAACGGTTTGGCATTGACTTGTAGCTAGCGCTGAGATATACTCCTTTCCTTTAATTTTTTATATGGGTCATAGTGCTTGCTTGGGGACAAGCAAGGTTTGGTTTGGGGAGATTTGATACGTGCATATTCTATACACTTTATTTGCATTTTTGGCACGTATTTCCATGCATAATTGTTAGCTTAAGGCTACTATTTCTCCCGAAACGGTTTACTTTGCATTTTCTATGATTTATTGTAGGAATGAATGGAAGTAAGCTAAATCAAGCCTAAATCGTCCTCCGGAGGCAATTTCAGGGAAGCTTGGAAGAAGGGAGTGCGAATTCACTCACCTTGGGGTGCGTGCATTGGAGTGAAGAGCTGTTTTTGAGGAAAAGGTGTTTCTACACAGCCCAGCCAGTCGATCGACCAGCATAGCCAGTCGATCGACCATTGAAGTTCAGCAGAAGCTCTTTGTTACCGCTATTATTACGTCGATCGACCATCTTTGGGTCGATCGACCGATCTGAGTTGATATTGATTTTTCGTTTTAGACTTTTAAAAGCCCAATTTGTAATTAACTTTTGGGGTATCGCTTATCAGTAGAACGCAGCTACAATTTTAGGTTATGCTTTTTATTATTGAAGAACTGAGTTTTTAGATCTAGTTTTGGGGAACGGAAAACCTCGAATTCGATTACTTTGTTCATCATTTTAATTAGTAAGTTTTATGCAAATTCTTTCTTCCTTAAATTCTTGTTATTTCAATTCTTGTTTTACCAATTTAATTCCAGCAATTCATCTCTTGTCTTTTGTCTTTAATTCAATTCAATTATGTCAATCTTGTTCTTTGCTTTCAATTTTACAATTGTTATAGTTTTTATTATGCGTAGCTAATTTTACTGATTGGGAACGAGGTGAGCCATGGCGTAAATTAGGATTATTTGGTTAGCATGAATTCTTCCATATCGATCTTGTTGTCTTTTGATAAACCCTTTTTACTAGATTGAAAGATTAGTAATTTAAATTATCATTAGATTGGAATTTCCTTTGCGTGAAAGCTTTGAGAAATTCTTGGGAATTAGTAGACCGTAAGGTAAATTTGAGCATTGATCGAAAGGCTTGCTCATATTCCCTGAGACCGTATTGTAAGACCTTTGCTACCTTATTGACCTGACCTTAGCCATGGTGAACCGAAGTTCCCGATCTTCTTTTTATCTTGTTGAGAAATTCCATATTTAGCAATTAGTCATTAGAATACCAATTTCAAACCCCCCATTTAATTGTTACTTTTATAGACTGAAAATAGCAAACAAAATTAATCTTGTCTCTCTGTGGTTCGACCCTTACTATCACTAGCTATAGTTTTAGTTTGGAATTATAAATTTAATTTTGATACGATACGACGGTATCAAAGAAGATGAGCAGAATGAAACGGAAAAAAAAGTGAAATGGAAAAGATTGAAGAAAAAGAATATATGAAAAAAAAATGATGAAAGAAAGTTGAAAGAAGAAGAAAAAATGAAACATATGAAAAAGATTGCTGAATATCACTCCCATGCTTATCATTATTTTTCATGGAGAGTCTTTTGATGGTGTGAGTGATGTTTTGCCACAATGGCATGATTTTAAGTTTTGTACATTTAGTAATGAAGCGGAATGAGTTTGTTATTTGGTTACGGTTGTACTAGCTTGGCTTTACCTCCACTTATCCAAATTATTTTGCCCCTTCTGACCCAATTACTTCACGTCACATTATATCTAAGTCCTCGGCATGTGTCTTGGTCCTGATTGGTTGGAATGCATACGTACGGGCGGTAGAAATCAGTTTCATGTTAAGTTGCATGCATGTTCTTATAGGTCGAAGTTAGGTGAGCGGCTTTATTTCTTTCTATCTCACAAAATTATACTCACCTTGTACTTGATCTGTGTGATGAGCGGCCCGTGAGAGTCCGATATATATGAGTCTTGCAAGGTCGACGGTTCAGTAGTTTCAAAACATTGATTTAACTCGTTTGCATTTGACCCATTGCTACTTTGTTAATTTGTTGCATTAAATTGGTTAGGGTGGACAATTTGTAACTGGTAAGCTGGTCCCGTTCCACTAGTTGTTTTTAGTTGCATTTATAGTTTGCTTGGGGACAGGCAAAGGTTTGGTTTGGGAAAGTTTGATGCGTGCATTTTATATAAGGTTTTTATCCTATATTTACACGTATTTCTATGTTATTTATGTAGCATCTAGCTACAAATGCCCCCGAATAGTCTACTCTGTTTTGTTTGACGTTACTTGCAGGGTTGGACCTGAAGTGAGCTAAATCTAGCCTGAACCTGTCCCGTTTGCATGCATTTTGGAGATAGAAGAATCGGAGCTCTAGTGAAAGGATTCATTAACCCTCAAATTAAACTCTTTAATTATTTATCTAAAATATTCATTGATTTAGATGATGATCTTATGCATGCATAACAATATATAAATAGATAAGTAAAGAAAATGTTCCTTACAATATTCAAAACGGTTTTAAGGGCACAAGTAAGAACACCTTTCTTACTTGTTCTTGAGCTCAAAATAAATGGATGATCCTCCTTGTCTCAATAGTGTGAGAACCTCCTCTTAATTGCACCAAGACAACCACTTAAATCTAATATATATATATATATATATATATATATATATATATATATATATATATATATATATATATATATATATATATATATATATATATATATATATATTAACTAAATATATGAATTAGAGACCTTAAAATTAATCTAATATTATCATATATTATATTAAAGCTGAAACCAACATCCCCTTTGATCGCCACGTGTAAACACCTACTCCTACGCCACGTGTCATTTGCTGAAATCGTAAGACTATAAAAAAAATTGATACGTGTAAAATCATGTCCAAAATCCTAAAATGGGATGATAATTATTGATTCTTCCAAAACACATGAATATTTGATATGATATTATTTCCATAAAAGGGAGAGCTTTTTGGAGGAATTAACAAGATTATAGGAGAAATTATCATTATTAAACTAAATTTGGAATTAAATGGTGATTTCTTGAGATTCCGTCTAATCTACACTTTATATCGCAATATTAGACGAATAAATTTGTTACCTTCGTTTAGGTAAATTTTATTTAAGGAACAAAAAATAGAATTATGTCATTTCTTTTTTTCATTTTTTTTTTGTTTATCATATTGTTAATTTCAATTTGCAAAAGTGCGTTAGACTCCAAACGTGCATTAGACCCAACAAGGGACTTGATAACTGTTGGGAGCCATTGATTGTTTTATTTAGTTGCGTTTTTTCGCTTATTCCCTTTTTATAGTTTTATATTTATACTTCAAATATTAGAGAATATTAGATAGAATAAGATAATAGGAAAGATGTTATCTATGTTAAATTGTTAATTTATACTGGATAATGTTATTGGTATCTTACATCAATGTTACTCTTTTACCATAAGCAACTCCAAATGTTCTTTTATAGTAGGACATCTTGATGTATACTTTGTATTGAATGCCACGTGTATAAGCAGGTGAAAGACTATATATTAAAATATTGTTACCATATATTATCATAATCATATATTAATATATTTGCCAAACTGTTAATTGTTAGGAATTGACAATTTACCTCAAATAACAATAGTATGATTTGTGTTAAATTTGGTAGGTGAAATTTGAATAATATCCTCATTAACTTCAAACAACAGCATCTCCCACAATTAAGAAAAAAAGGTGATTCCTTTCCAATTAATTTTCCAATTAGAAAATTATCATACTAATTTGGCCAAATTCATTCAAAATGATTTAGATTATGATTATTTCAATTATGAGTATCCTCATTAACATCAAAAAGGGATTTCTTTCAATTAATATTCCAATAAATATTCCAATTAACTTTCCGTTTACACTCGTGCACTGCACGGGTTCAAAAACTAGTTTTATATTACTACTTCTAGTAATTTATAAATTAGATCTTGAATAATTTACTTTTCTAAAACTAATTTTAGAGAGATAGGGAGAAAGTAAGAAGTGAGAAAAATGTTAAGAATGAACCATTCGTTCTTAATTTAATTTAATTAAGAATGAACCATTTGTTCTTAATTTAATTGTTATTAATTAAGAATGAACCATTCGTTCTTGTTTTCTTTAAGAATGAACCATTCGTTCTTAATTTAATTGTTTCATAAAACAAAAATTTTAGTAATATAACATCTTAATTACTAAAACGAATCTCATTTAATCGAATTACAATAAGATTCATATTCTTACTCACATATATAAATTGTTCAATTTTAAGGAATTAATTAATTTGTAACATTATACAATTAATTAATTTTATCTATTAAGTGAATTGTCCTTCAGGTGTGACCTTAAGGTATCAACTGATCACCACCGTGAAACGACAGTAATGTCAAACTCTAGTCAGCCAATCATTGCCGATTAATGTTGATCAATTGACGTATAAAAATGAATCATCCCTTTGTGTATTCTTATCATGAGTTTTAATAATGTGATCGCACTATTGTTGAGGACACATACTCCAACACCTCGGCATCAGGATGTCGCGACCATAGGTGGAGGATGGTCTCCCGTGGCTCACCGGTCGCGGCTGGCCTAAAATCGGAGCCCGGAATTTATTAATTAGGGATGCGTGAAGTGACTTCGGAAGGTGTTTTGAGTTCATCCGTGCTGACACAGTGGTAGCCAACTCAATCAACTAAGTTGACTGCTGAAACTGGTCGATCGAGTACCCTTTTGTGCTAAGATCACTCGATCGAGAGGATGCTTACGCTCGATCGAGAAGGCTGTATTATGAGTTCCTCGATCGAGTATCTGCTTTGCTCGATCGAGGGGTTTGACCTTTATTATGCTCGATCGAGTAGTTTGCCTTTGCTCGATCGAGAGGTTTTGACGCCAGTATATTTTTACGCAATCTTTAAGATTTACCTATTGGGTATTTTAATTCTATCTTAGAATAAATTAGAGGGATGGCATACAGAACTCTCTCTCTCTCTCTCTCTGTCTCTTGCTCTTGACTCCTTATACCTAAAACTCTAGTTTCTCCAATTCATTGTATTGGGTTTTTTTCCATCCTTAATTTTAGTTATTAGTTATTGCAATTGTTCTTGTTTGCCATCTCTTTCCTCTATTAATTTAGAGTTTGTTTTCTTTAGTAATTAATTTCTAGTATTAGGGTTCATAATTTATCACTTTATTATCATGTTCAAGTTAATTGTTTCATTCATTATTGTTATTTTCTCAATTTTCATTATGCATAGCTAATCCCATAATGCTAGGACTTAGGGGAGCCATGGTAATTAGGAAGGTTGAGATTTGGTGAGTAGGCTTGGCTAGAATTAGGTTTGTGTTGTTAATCACCGCAATTAATAGCAATTAGTTGTTTGAGTCGACGCATTTAACTAGTTGATTTGATACACCCTGACCTAGATCGGAAGATTGGGAGGGGTAAGACCTGCAGTGAACATTAGGACATTCTAATGAGGACGGAAGATAAGTTAGTAACATTTTAGGGTGAAAAGCGGACCGGAAGGACCTTTTCATTACCCTGCAGACCGAGTCTATGCTGACCTTTGACCCTAGATTGGACTTCTAGAAAACCATGTTGAACCGACTGTCCTAACTGTTTCTCTCTTTCTGGTAATTTTAATAGAACTTATTGCTTGTTTCTTTATTGTTCATTTTCTCTTGATATCTGTAGTTTAGAATCAAACAATCAACCCCCAAGAAACGGTTACCTAGGCAGACTTAGTTTAGCATACAGAAATCCCACCTCCCTGTGGATACGATACCCGACTGCCTCTACTACATTTTATAGAGACCGGTTGGTTTCATTTTTGATAGGGTTGCGACAGCCGTGTCAGAGGTCATTCACGATCTTTAATGAACTCATAACCTAGTCACACCGTCGCGTCTTCACGACATAACTGCCTTTTATACATATGTGTCGCACTTGCCATTGTTTGTGCAATACCTTGCCAAGACAAGTTATAACGCCTATCGTTATGTCAAATAGGAATCCCTTGGGCGCCATCGATCGCCAACCAGAAACTCAAGAAGCTGATCAACCTTCATCCGGCATGACTTCTGCCGAAACCAACAACATGGTCCTTCGACTCCTAGCTACCGTGGAAAACTTGAGCACTCGTCTCTCCCAAGTTGAGGACAAAATGATAACTGGGAATTTTCCCTCTTCCGATATTGAGCAAAGGGTTAAGCTATTTGAAAGCCGGCTACTTGTCAACGACAAAACAAACCCTTGTTGGAGGACTACCAAAACCATTGAAGCCAATCCCCTAGGAACTCCGTTAAACAAGACCATACGACCCCTTAGGTCCTTCCCTGATTTGGGCACACCTTATGCCACAGCCTTGGGAAGGCTAGTCTCCAAAGGAAAGCTTGAGCCAATTGGTCCAACTTCGGACCCTCTACCAAACAAGCAAGCACATAGATGGGACGGAAAACTATTTTGTCAATATTACCAAGGTCGCGGACATGATACTGAAATGTGTCTACCCCTAAAAGGTGTCATCAATGATATGATTGAAAAGGGCGATTTACCATAACCTCCCTCTGCAAACAACGAGAATAACCCTCCCGAACACTCTATTGAGAACACTAAGGAACCCTCCTTGGATTGCTCTCATCTCATCCCTCCCGACGATGAGAAAATTCGTGCAATTGATGAAGATGGACTATAAAGCGGTATACCCTTGAGTCCTTTCGTCCCAATCATTCGTTTGCCTTTGGTTTGGACACAAATGCCAAGAAGAGAGGAAGGGGTCAATTATTAAATAACAAGTTAATCAAATTGAGTGCGGAGTATCAAATTGCTTATCAAAGGCATTCTTAAAATATAAAGGCACATAATTGATTGAGACAATCCAAAATGGAATAAGAAAACAAATAAGTGGGACAAAGGGAGTTTCATATAAGGAGTTACTTATCCATTGTTTTATACAATTGGTTTTCAGATCAAGCTTTGGTCCTGAATTTGGGTGTCTGGTAGGGTTATTCGGATAAGCTCAATTTTGACAAGTCTAAGTTACCTCAGTCGCCTACTTCGACTACTTGCCAGTAACTTGTCAAAAGTCGCGAAAAAAATCATAGTATTTCAAATAAAAAAATCATAGTACCAAAAGTGTATGGGTAGTAGACAAAGTGAAATTTTCTAAAATTTAATAATTTACTAAATCCAAAAAATATGTAAGTTTTTACTTTTAATAATACTTTCCGTTTACACCCGTGCACTGCACGGGTTCAAAAACTAGTTTTATATTACTACTTCTAGTAATTTATAAATTAGATCTTGAAAAATTTACTTTTCTAAAACTAATTTTAGAGAGAGAGGGATAAAGTAAGAAGTAAGAAAAATGTTAAGAATGAACAAGAGAAAATAAGAACAATTCTTATTAGGGTAAAAAGGGGGCAAAACCGGTGGCATGGGAGAGGGTGAGAGAGAGCCAATGCATGCCATATTGCTTTGTCAATTGTTATTCTCAAAATTACTAGGGTGTAGTTTTAGGTTTAGAAGTTAATCATTGTATTTACCACTAAAAACAATTTAACCATTTAACCTAAAACTACCCCATAAAACCGGTGCCCCATGGTTAATATGGAGTCCATTTTATTTTTGTCAATTTGTCATATTGTCATATAATGTGTGACATGTGACATGTAACATGTTAATTATAATATTAATGCATATTTAACAATTAAATATCATTACATATATTATTTTAATTATATAAAACAATTGACTAGTAATTCACAATTACAAGTAAATAAAATGGTTCATGTTAATATAATCTACAACATATTGCAATTATAATTAACTGTTCATTCTTAATTTAATTGTTTCATAAAACAAAATTTTTAGTAATATAACATCTTAATTACTAAAATGAATCTCATTTAATCGAATTACTGATGAGAGTGTCGTCGTGGCTCTCAATCAAACACATTTATAATACTCAACAAACTACTAGTTAGCGGTAAGTCGAGGTCGATCCATGGGACGGTGTGCTTTGGGTTCTAAGTCTATCTATCTCAATTTATGCTAGTGTCACAATTTGTTTGGGTTTGTAGTTGTGTTCTAAACTAATGCAAGCAATATAGTAAAGCAAACAATAAAAGGAAAGATGTGAACAAACGATTAAAAGTGCTAGGATATCATGGGGTCATAGGGGATTCATGGTTTTGATCATACAAACATGTTTACAAGGTTGCAAGCAATTAATGTTGTGGAGGAACCGAGATGGGTTATATCTTACGGTTCTTAGGAAGAGTTGGGTCCCGGAGCCGAATCGATTAGATTGTACAACACCTACAAGTCGACTTACTTTCCTCCTAATCAACTTCTATGCATGGTTTAACAAGACTCGAGTTGGTTTATATCTTACGAGTCAAGTTGAGTAGATAAGAGATGGTTGTAAATGCAAGGATTCATAGGCTTAGCATTTCATCAAACATAACATGTGCATAAAGTTGACATCACAACAAGCAAGCAATTTAATCATGTGAACATATTAGATTAAGCATGAATCAATCCCATGTTGGTTTTCCCTAATTACCCATTAATCCTAGTTAAGGAAACTACTCACTCATTATCATGGGAAACATGTCATTAATGGTGTCAAACATCACAACAAGTATAAACATGATAATAGAATGAAGAAATGAACAATAAAGATTAAAGAGTAAAGGAATTATACCAACTTGAGATGATCCAAATAATAAAGCAAAGAATAATAGAAGAAACTTGATGATTGATGGAAGGTTGTCAATCTCCCAATAATAACCCAATAATCTTCAATTACCCAATAATAAACTTGAATAATAAACATGAACAATAATTATGGAAAGGTTGATGTATAATTTGTGGAAAGATTAAAGAGTAATCTATTCTAATCTACTCCTAATCTAATCTAAGGAAGGATTTTTCTAGCTAAAAACAACCTCTAAAAACTTGTCCCCAAGGATTATTACAAATGGGGTATTTATAGTGGAAATTAGGTGGATGCATTAGGGTTAACTAAGGGCTAAACTAGTAATTACACTTTTGAGATTTTGAGCAGGGAGAAGCCGGTATTTTTCGGAGGAAGGGAGTCTTTCATTGAAGCTTGAAGAACGAAATTATGCTGTAAAGGAATCCGTGCGTACTGGGGTCGGGACGGGCGGATTCTGGTCAAGGAATCCGAGCGGATTCATGGGAATCCGGACGGATTCTAGTGGGGCAATCCGAGCGGATTAGAGAGCAGGACGCTCGGATTGTTTAGTGGAGACGGGCGGATCTGAGACAATCCGCTCGGATTGTTCTTCAGCCGGGGTTCTTCCTCTTTTCTTCCCCTTTTTGCTCATTTCTATCTTATTCTTGCGAGATTGGTCTTTAGTCCTTGCTTCCTCTTCATACTAGTCCATCCATTATCATCAATAAGCTTCCAAATGTGCACGAAAGACGGGAATTTCCGCCTTATCATCTCCTTTTCTACAAAACATATGAAATGCGATAGAAAAGCAACTAGGAAGGTTTTGACGGATAAAATGGCCATAAAATGTTATAATAGTATGCAAAATAGGCTCAATTAGGGGACTAAATGTGCGCTAATTATGGTCACATCAAATATCCCCAAACCGAGCCTTTACTCGTCCCGAGTAAAGAGGTGACAAAAACTAGACCTTTATTTAAACTAACCTACTAATATAACCGATATGAGACAATTAGCGGGTCTCACTCCGCCCTTTCAACTCACAACAAGACAACCATGAGGTAGGATGCCTTCTTGCAAGGGAAGGTGGGTCTTGCCAAAATGGCGACACATCCAAACATTAAAGCACATAAAATCACATAATGGATGCATCTACAAAAAGAATAGCCACTTTCCTCATCTAAGTGGCGGAAATTATCTACAAGGGAAGCAATTCAAGGGTACACACTCCTTCATAGATGCAATTTCTTCAAACTACTAAGCCTAGAAGGATACCAATAAATCACCTCCAAGTTGTGTCAAGCTAGGGTACTTTTGTCCTCAATCGTTAAATGCTTTTGTCAAGAGTAGACTCCCTATGGTGTTAGAAACACTGGAGGATCGCGGAATTCCCCCTCTTGCCTAGACAAGAAGAAGGGTCGTCCCCTCTCTACCATGCACAAAAATGGATACGATGGATAAAGGGATCGATAGATATTTGAGTTTCACTTTGGGAGTTTGCTTTTATTTTTGTTTTCCCCCCAATTTCATTGGCATTTGACATTTGAGAACACTTTCTTTGCCATTTCTTTTGATTTTTGGCATTTCAATACTTGACAACTTTTTGAATTTCTTTTTTGAACATTTTCAAAGTCACCCCAATTAGTAACGAGGGTGCCTTGTATTTGAAGCTTTAGGAGTCTATTTTGCTCCTCTTTTCTTTTGATGCATTTTTGCAAACTTTCTTTCACTTTTCATTGAACTCAAATTGATTTTCTTTTTGTGCCCATTCCTTTTGATGACAAAAATGTGGTAGAACATGGATGAATGATAGAAGTATGCATGGTTTCAAGGGTCACCTTGGAATAAACGGTAGCCAAGGAGTTATCACACCACAAGGTACTCTTGACTAGGCCTTAAACCATGGGTCAAAGGATACTAGCATGACACATCCTAGGGTGTTTTACAAGTATTCTAACAAGCAAAGTCTTAAGAAGAAAAAGCATCTACTAGGGCCTATATACACTTGTCAAGCTTCCCAAATAGACGGTTTCGCAAAATTTTTCTAACATGCAAACTACATGCCATGATGCAACTAACATTTATACATATCCTAATGCAAATGATTCTACCAACTAATATGCCAAATAAACTAAATGCAATCCTAAGTTCACATTGTTTTACCGCATCAATCAAAATAAAGCCACATAGTCATTAACATAAAGAGGAAAAAGGAGATTGGAAAGATCATACCATGCGGTCTTCAATATCCTCATGTCTCGGATGTGGCGTAGTCAATCAATGTGAAAAAGGATGAACAAACACAATATATACAAAACAATATATACAAGTCTACACTACAAAGGAAATGAACATGTTTTTGGATTTTTGATTTTTCAAATTTTTATGGTTTTTGTTTTTATGAAATTAAAAGAACATATTTTTGGGATTTTTTCGAAATTTTTCAATTTTTATGCATTTTGGAATATAAATTCTCATCCCCCACTTTATTTTGGACATTGTCCTCAATGTACATGTAGGAGTAGGAATAAAAAGAAAAACATGTTTTTGGATTTTTGATTTTTTGAAATAAAGAACAAATGCAATGATATGATATGAACGAATGCATGCTCTAACTAAATGCAATTCTATATGACATATATAACAAATGAATGTAATATAGACTATATTATATGATGCATGATTTCTAGTAAACTATGGTCACCTATGATCAAACCTCCCCAAACCGATTTAAACACTATTTCTAGTGTAGAAAAGAATAGGATTGGTCATTAGTGACTATGCATGAATTCTAATCTATATGCAACTATCTACATGAATCATATGAAATATATTACAATGCAAACTAATGTAAATGGACTAACTAATGCAAATGCAATATGGAATATAATACAAATGCAAGCTAAATGCTATACTAAATGCAATGTAAATATAAAAGAGAGAGGGAGAGATGGGTATCATACAAGTGGAAGTGGTGAAGTAGGCCTCTTTCACTCGTCATCCTCATCTTGGTCATAGCCATAACCATGAGAGCTTCCGGCTTGATCATGTCCGGGTGCTTGGCCCCAATATCCTCCTTGGTCAAAATCTCCTCCTTGTCCCGAGTACCCTCCACCTTGGCTAGAATGCCCTCCATCGCCGCGACCCCAAGCTTGGTTCCCATAATTTGGGAACAAGAGCTCCGGTTGTGCCCAAGAGGGTTTAGGACCATCGGGGTCAATATACCCTTGTTGAGCCATGTTAAAGTATTGGGGGTAGAGGGCTAAGTAGTTGTCTTCCCTCCCTTTATGCACCCCAAGGTCCACTCTATTCATGAGTGCCATCAAATCATTAATACCCGGGGTATTGGGGATTTCTGGTTGAAATGGGGTATGTGGAAAGGGGTAAGGTGGGATAGGGACATAGGAAGGTGGGCGCATTTGTACCCCCGGCCCTCCACGAGGTGGTTGACGGCGTGGCTCTTCCCTTTGAGGGGGATTATCAAGAATTTGGATATCAAGGAGGTAGCTTGGTGGAGGGGAGTATGGACTCAATCGTGGTTCGATGCCCGGTATCTTCCATCCTTCAAGGATCATCGAAGTGCAACCCTTGGTGTACCATTCCACGCTCTCATCTTGAGTGTAGTTGCACCATCGGTGACTATAGAAGATGGTGTGCTCATCAATCAAAGTCCTCCCTTCAAGAGGAACATAGGTTCCTCGGGCATTGAACCCGGGGCAAAGGTGTTTAGCCAACATTGTAATTAGACCTCCCATCACGAAGGTTTTAAGTTGAGATGTCCCTTGAGCAAAGTCATTGAACCTATTGAGTATCTCAAGTGGCGTATTGAAGTTATAACGCCTCACCGCTCGAACATTCAAATGAGACTCAAGAAAAGTTAAGTCGATGAGAGTACACCGATCTTGCTCGTACCTCCCATTGATGCATCCGGCTACAAAGCGTTCGGTGAATCGAATCACCGGGTGTTGAATAGCAAATGTATAGCAACGCTTTATATGGGTAAAGTTCCTCCCGGAGATAGCTTTCCAAAGAAGATCCACACTAAAATTATCGGGCTTGTCGGTATAGGCGGTGGGTATTTCAAGACCGAAAACATAGGCAAATTCCTCAAGAGAAAGAACATGGTCTCGGTTGCATAACCTAAACTCCATGCCTAAATTGTTGCGGGCATCCGCCACAATGCGAAGGCTACTCAAGAACTCAAGGGTGAGACTAAGGTAAGTCTCTTCATGAGCATGGAAAAGGTCCCCAATGCCAAGGCCATTGAAGAACGCCTCGGTAGGGTACCTTATCTTAAGGATTTCCAACACCCTAGTGTCAACAAATTGAGTAGGTTCGTATTTCTTACCTAGAAGCTCGACGAAATTTTCGCGGTGGTCGTCGGATATGAAGATCACTTCTTGGAAGTTGTTGAGTTGTTCAATACCTCCCCTCATTATCACATCTCGTGGTGTTGAAGAGGATGATCCCTTGCGCTTCTTTCCGATCGAATCAAACAATTTCTTGGCCTTTCCCTTGGAACTCATGTTGGTGATGGGGGTGATGTGGGTGATTTTGAGGGTATGAAGGTGATTTTGAGGATTGAAGAGAGTGTTTTAGGGTTTGATAAGATGAGGAAATGAGGGAGAAGGGGGTTGTTTATATAGAAGAAGAAGGGAATCCGAACGGATAGGGTTGGACCTGACCCGTTTTTCTCGCGTGAACAGTACAATCCGAGCGGATTGCAGACGGGACGGACGGATTCTCGATGGGCAAGACGGGCGTCTTCTGTAGAATCCGCGCGGATTCTAGAACAGAGAAATCTGTCGGTTGAGAAGCAGGGACAAGACGGGCGGATTTTGTACGGGACGGACGTCTTGATCAGGACGGGCGGATTCTTGATAATCCGCACGGATTCTAGCGCAGAATAAAATCTTGCTTCGACGGGCGTCATTTGGGACGGGCGTCCCGTGAAGAGGACGGACGGATTGTAGGGGACGGGCGGATTTCTTCGAATCCGCTCGGATTCTTCAGCAGTTTCAGCTTTTTCTCTTCCGTGGGCCCTGGACGGGCGGATTTGCTTGGATCCGAGCGTCTCTGCTTCTTTCTCTTTCTTTTTCTTCTTTCGTGAAATGATAAACCCCTTTTCACTGATTTTCTCCTTTTTCCTTATCTTTTTCTGAAATTTGCTCATAAATCATGTAAGATGACTCTCTCTCTCTTCTCTCCCATGCAAGAAATTAAATGCAAAAATAAAATGTACAATATTATACAAAATAAAGAGGTTCAAGAAATATCTTACAAATGGTGGTTTGAGGTAGGACTCCACCAAACTAGTTCAATTTGTTAACAATTCTTATCCATAGAGCTCAAGGCTCTCAACAAAAGGTCAAAAGCTTGTGAACAAGCTCCAAACAAGCATAAGTATGGGTTGCTCCATTTGAAAATGAAATTTGGCCAAGGAAGTTTGTCATACATCCTTTCTTTCACCTTGTCCTTGGCACTAGAGCTTTCCTGATGCTTCAAGTAAATACATCCATGATTCTTGTTAAGATTAAGCATGAAGTGTGGTTCATTTTCATCCGGGGACCTCCACTTACCAACTTCTTCTTCAATTTTGGTGATGACGATAGCATTTTGATTTTTCAATCCTCCCAAGGTGGAAGGAGAATTTTCATGACTTTGATGATCGGATACCATGGGAGTTGAGATTATGGGTGCCAAATCTTCACAAGTAGCCTCACGAGCAATTTTCTCTTTGAGCTTTTTCACCAAATAACTCTTGTAAGACACTTTGGCTTTTTGAAGAAGATCTAACATATCCTCTTCGATGATCATTGGCTCCATGATAGGTGCCAAGTGGTCTTCATGAAGGATAAAGGAAGGACGTTCTTCTTCATGATAAGGTATCTCAAATGTCTCAAGGATAGGCTCCTCAAGCAAGGTGATATTGTGAATCTCTCCTCTAGGTTCATCGTCATTGTTGCTATCTTCCCGTAAATCATGAATGGGGGCTTCTTTTAGCTCTTTTTCCAACACCTCAATGTTCACATCAAAGGACACACCCTCATACTCACAAAGGCTAAGAACATTTGGCTTACTCAACCTCATGTCTTCATCATCAAATACCACACTTTCATACTCACAAGAGCCCAAAGAGGTTGGCTCTTCCCACTTCTCATCAAAGGTAACTCCTTCAAACTCACATTCATGGTCAATGTCCAAGGAGTGGTGAAGGGTGGTTTCTTGGGATTCTTTCACTTGGGCAATTTGAATCTCCAACTCCTCACATTGGGCAACAATGCCTTGAAAAACGTTGTCCCTCTTTTGGCTCTCCTCTAGCATTTGTTTTATGAAGTTTTGTTGATCTCCCATCATTTGGAGAATCACATTTTCAATGGGTTCATCTTCTTGTTGTGGGTAGGTGTGAAAGTGGTTGTATTGTGGCATTTGGAATTCATTGTGAAGTGGGTATTGGGTGGATGGTTGTTGTTGGTATTGGATGTGGTGATTTTGGTGGGAAAAGTTGGGGTAGTAGTTAGGATTTTCATTGTACGAATAATAAGGTAGGTTTGTGTTGACTTGCTCCTCAAACTCCCCATACCCATAGTAATACTCAAAAGATCCACCACATACTCCATATGTGAAGTCTTGAGTCATCATCACTAAGACAAGGAAACAACTACAAGCATGGAAACTACACAAAAACGGTAAGAACAATCCTTGAAGAACTAGTTCCTCAAGGTGAAAGCACAATTAAAATAGACAAACAAGTAAGAACTTAATCACATAGCACCATCCCTGGCAACGGCGCCATTTTGATGAGAGTGTCGTCGTGGCTCTCAATCAAACACATTTATAATACTCAACAAACTACTAGTTAGCGGTAAGTCGAGGTCGATCCATAGGACGGTATGCTTTGGGTTCTAAGTCTATCTATCTCAATTTATGCTAGTGTCACAATTTGTTTGGGTTTGTAGTTGTGTTCTAAACTAATGCAAGCAATATAGTAAAGCAAACAATAAAAGGAAAGATGTGAACAAACGATTAAAAGTGCTAGGATATCATGGGGTCATAGGGGATTCATGGTTTTGATCATACAAACATGTTTACAAGGTTGCAAGCAATTAATGTTGTGGAGGAACCGAGTTGGGTTATATCTTACGGTTCTTAGGAAGAGTTGGGTCCCGGAGCCGAATCGATTAGATTGTACAACACCTACAAGTCGACTTACTTTCCTCCTAATCAACTTCTATGCATGGTTTAACAAGACTCGAGTTGGTTTATATCTTACGAGTCAAGTTGAGTAGATAAGAGATGGTTGTAAATGCAAGGATTCATAGGCTTAGCATTTCATCAAACATAACATGTGCATAAAGTTGACATCACAACAAGCAAGCAATTTAATCATGTGAACATATTAGATTAAGCATGAATCAATCCCATGTTGGTTTTCCTAATTACCCATTAATCCTAGCTAAGGAAACTACTCACTCATTATCATGGGAAACATGTCATTAATGGTGTCAAACATCACAACAAGTATAAACATGATAATAGAATGAAGAAATGAACAATAAAGATTAAAGAGTAAAGGAATTATACCAACTTGAGATGATCCAAATAATAAAGCAAAGAATAATAGAAGAAACTTGATGATTGATGGAAGGTTGTCAATCTCCCAATAATAACCCAATAATCTTCAATTACCCAATAATAAACTTGAATAATAAACTTGAACAATAATTATGGAAAGGTTGATGTATAATTTGTGGAAAGATTAAAGAGTAATCTATTCTAATCTACTCCTAATCTAATCTAAGGAAGGATTTTTCTAGCTAAAAACAACCTCTAAAAACTTGTCCCCAAGGATTATTACAAATGGGGTATTTATAGTGGAAATTAGGTGGATGCATTAGGGTTAACTAAGGGCTAAACTAGTAATTACACTTTTGAGATTTTGAGCAGGGAGAAGCCGGTATTTTTCGGAGGAAGGGAGTCTTTCATTGAAGCTTGAAGAACGAAATTATGCTGTAAAGGAATCCGTACGTACTGGGGTCGGGACGGGCGGATTCTGGTCAAGGAATCCGAGCGGATTCATGGGAATCCGGACGGATTCTAGTGGGGCAATCCGAGCGGATTAGAGAGCAGGACGCTCGGATTGTTTAGTGGAGACGGGCGGATCTGAGACAATCCGCTCGGATTGTTCTTCAGCCGGGGTTCTTCCTCTTTTCTTTCCCTTTTTGCTCATTTCTATCTTATTCTTGCGAGATTGGTCTTTAGTCCTTGCTTCCTCTTCATACTAGTCCATCCATTATCATCAATAAGCTTCCAAATGTGCACGAAAGACGGGAATTTCCGCCTTATCATCTCCTTTTCTACAAAACATATGAAATGCGATAGAAAAGCAACTAGGAAGGTTTTGACGGATAAAATGGCCATAAAATGTTATAATAGTATGCAAAATAGGCTCAATTAGGGGACTAAATGTGCGCTAATTATGGTCACATCAATTACAATAAGATTCATATTCTTACTCACATATGTAAATTGTTCAATTTTAAGGAATTAATTAATCTGTATCATTATACAATTAATTAATTTTATCTATTAAGGTAATTGTCCTTTAGGTGTGACCTTAAGGGATCAACTGATCACCACCGTCAAACGACAGTAATGTCAAACTCTAGTCAGCAAATCATTACCGATTAATGTTGATCAGTTGACGTAAAAAAATGAATCATCCCTTTGTGTATTCTTTGTTGGAGTATGTGTCCTCGACAATAATGCGATCACATGTTTAAATCTCATATTAAGAATACTAAAGGGAAAGTAACATTTTATTGTCAACAGATCCACATTAATCATTAATGATTGGCTGACTAGATTTTGACATTACTGTCGTATGACGGTGGTGATCAGTTGATCCCTTAAGGTCATACCTCTAGGGAAACATTCTAAATTGACTAATTAATTAATTGTATGACGATATAAGTTAAAATAATTCCTTAAATTTGAACAAATGATTTTGTGAGTAATAATACGTATCTTATTGTAATTCGATTAAGTAAGATTCATACTAAGTAATTAAATTGTTTTATTACTTAAGGTTTATTTATTGTTTATGAAATAATTGAAATAAAAATGAATTGTTTATTATGAATACAAGTAGTTGTGATTGTGAATTACTAGTTAATTTTATATTGTGATTTATTTCATTTATATAATGATTTTTAATTTGTTAAAAATGCATTATTTAAATGACATGTCTAGTAACATGTTCCAATTGTCACACAATACAAATTAACAAGTTGACAAAGTTAAAATGGATCCATATTACACATTTGAACCGTGTAAATGGAAGGGATGGGAGGATTTGTGCTTAAATTAATTTAAATTAGTGAGTAACATAATGATTACCTACTAATCATAGGTATGCATACCTATACTCTTGAGAAGACAAAAATGCAATCACTTGGGCACTCTACCCACCTAAAACCGGTGGCCTCCTCCATAATACACTCAAGTAGTGTATTTTCTTTTCTCAACATTCATTGTTATTAGTTTTCAACATGAGATATTTTTTATCTCTCTAGTTTTGTTGTTGAACAAAAATAATAAACTCTCACTAAAATCTCTAATATTATTCATATATTACTAGAAGTAGTGGTAACTTAATATTAGTATTTTTAAGGGAACGAATATTGATTTCTAGTAACAAAATTAATATTTGTATTAAGAAGGATTTCCTTGGTACAATCCTTGAGGAGTAAATCTTGCAATTAGATCTAAGGTTTTGGGGCATTTGGATTATTCTTAAGAAAACTAACTTGGTAGGAGACCAATTTAGTATAAACCAAATTTTGGCCCTCCATGTAAAAAAGACCAAATTTATTCTCTTTTATTTAAATTATTATGCATGCATAGTTCCTTTAAGTTTTATGACTAAACTTATAAACACTTAGATATTGGAGGAGTCTAATAAGAGATATATGAATCTTACAATTGGTATCAGAGCAAGAGTTTTTGCATGCATAATCGGTTTTATTTTTCCGAGTTATTATGTTAATATATAAAACTTAAAATTTGTGATGTATAAAGATAAATGCCACAAAAATTTTGTATGTTAAACCTTATGGTCCTAAATTTATTTTAGGTCATTTTGATGATTTATGGTAATTTATTGCTCTTTAAAATGATTATTTGCATTTTTATTACATTTTATTGAGTAAAATGACATTTAAAATGCTAAAACTAGTTAGACTATGATTCTGACCTTAAAATTTGTACACGACCTCACATGCATATTTTACAAGTTGTATGTAAAATTTCATTAAAAATGGTTTTGTATAGCATGATTTATGATTTTTACATGTTAAAAGTCGATTAAATAAAGGTATTTATGTTAAAAATGGTTAGACTTTGTTCCTGCCCATGAAACTTTATTATGTTGTCACATGCAATATTTACAAACTATATGTAAATTTTTATATGAAATGGTTTAATTTTGCATGATTTATGATTTTTAGATGTAAAAATCGAATAAATAGTGACTATTTTGACATAAATAGCCAAAATAAATTTTATGCATGAAAATTTTTCCCAATGTTATATATATGATATGAACTTCAGATCTAAAGTTGCATATTAATTTTCGTATGATTTTAATAGCTGTTAATTTTTATGGAATATAAATTGATAAATAGCAACTTTAATAGTCATTAAAATACAAATTCAACTTTTGGGCTTAAAATTTGTCATTTTCAGGTTCTAGAAACCTATTAAAAATATTCAAAATTTTTATTTTTATTTATTGCATAATTTTATGTTTAATTTGGAATTAAAGGGTTAAACTTATGTTTTATACGATTTATTTGTGAAATAAATTAAAATAAATTAAAGGGCAAATTTTATCAATATTTTGGGATGTTGGAAATTTTCTAGAATATACAAAATTATGATTTTGATTTTTCTCGAATTTTTATGACTTTTTGGGAATTATTTCCTTATTATTATGAATAATAGTCATTAAAGAGCAATTGTAAAATATCAAGTTGATATATTGTCAAATGTTTAGTGAAGACTAAATTTTGAGTCCTAAGAGGTTAGGGTAATTAACTTGGACATAGAAGTGATTTATGTAATATTTTGTGATTTTAATAGGTTAATTGTCACAATAATCCATAAAATCGGACCATATATACGAAATTAGCTTAAATAGGGCGATTTGGCACATAACATGACATTTTTTTTTTTAAATATTTTAATGCTGCATTTTTAGTATGATCGTCATATTTTATTTTATATATTTTTTGAATTATGTAATTTGTACTTAGTATGGCCTTAGTTTTAATTGGTATTTCCCGAACTGAACGGGGGATATCGATTTGGTTGTAATTATTGTGATCTCGTATCGCTTTTATTTTATTTTGTTTTATTTTATTTTATATTGTATAAAGTAGAATAGCTATGTAATTTATTTATTCCGAAGTTCCTTGAAGACGGTGCCATTCGAAAAGGTGGTCCGACAAAGACGGTGTTACCTTAAAGTACGTGCCAAATGAAGTTCAAGGGACCAAAGGAGTTGGTTTCCGAAGTAAATAGTTTATTTGATTTACTATTTTAGGAAGGCCATACTAGGATTTTATCTTTATGCTTTGCATTTGTTTTATATGTTTGCATGCATAGCCAAATCGCTATAACTACATATGCATATCTTTTTATCGAGTCATCGACCGTGTCAGTTAAAATTATCGTAGTTCATCGCTTTAGTTCACTTAAAACGTGATAGATAATAAATTGACAAAGACCTCTCACTAAATAATAATTGAGAATTAGCCTTACAAAATAGTAGAAACCATGAATCCCAATTTCATAAGGAAGTAGGCTCGGCTCACCGGGGTGCTAAACTTGTTACATTGGGTAAGTGGGTTGTAAAATGTTATTACATCGAAATTTGGATTGAGCTCAACGGAAGTATTCGTGACCGTAGTCGCATGTGTTCCGGGGCTAAAGATAAATATTAGAGTAATTTTATCGACCGAGAGTTCTAGAAGTAGAATCGATTAAAAAGTTAATCCACCGAGTTATATTGATAAGGGATGAATCGGCTCACCGCGCCCAAGCTAATATGAATTTGGATCTCGGGATCATTTATAATAGTTGGGTAGAGGTCACTATATAAATGCGTAAAACTTGTTAAAAATGTTTACAAGTATTATTAAAACAATAGATGTTTATTAATTCCTTCACTTTTAATTTTGTAGTCAAATTTGTTTTCTCAATTGCAATGGCAACTCCAAATTCAAACGCAACCGCTAGCTCGAACACTCTCACCAACGTTTCATGGCTCCGATCCTTCATGGATCGTTGTAAATTAGAAAAGAGTGGGTCCAATTTCGCCGATTGGGACGCACGACTTCGCTTGGCCGCGGAGAGTGACGATAAGATTCGTTACCTTACCGAGGCCTCTCCTGCCGCACCTACTACTAGGTCTACTCCCGCCGCTAGGCAAGGCTATGAGACTTACCAAAAGGAGTCGGTCGTGTTGATCTTCTTAATGGAGGCCGAACTCCAAAGGAGTGCTATAAAGATTAGCACCGCCTATGAGATCTATACGAAGCTTGTGACCAAGTTTTCACAAGCTCCGAGGATCATTCAATATGAAGTGGCATCCGCATTCTTCGATCTCAACATTAAGGAGGACCAAAAAGTTAGACCTTATGTGCTCAAGTTGATGGAGCATGTTGAGACCTTAAAATTGCAAAAGGTAGAGATTCCCGAAGAACTCATCATTGATCGAATTCTTCATTCCTTAAACAAGGTTAAGGCATATGTTCAATTCAGGGTGAATTTTAATATGCAAAAATTGAAAGTGTCCCTCGATGAATTGCACAAAATGCTTGTGTAAGCCGAGAGGGACATGGGACTAAATACTAGCACCACCAAGGATGTGCTCAACATTAATCAAAAGAGCAAAGGGAATTTTAAGAAAGGTGGTCACAAGGTAAAGAAGCAAACTCCTTACAAAAACAAAGGAAAAGCTTGTGAAGCTAGCTCCTCTAAGCTCAAGAAGGGTGCCCCGTCCGGGGACAAATGCCACTATTTTAATGGTGTTGGGCATTGGAAGAGAAATTATCCTAAGTACCATGGCGACATCAAAGCTGGAAAAGTCATTCCAGTAGGTAAATTACTATCCCTATCTTTTTGTTTCAATCTAAACTTTGGTATTTTGATACAAGTTGTGATATTTACCCCTTTTTATTGTAATTAGGGCATCCTAGCAAGTACAAGGGCAAAGAAAAGCAAGCCCAGAAGATCTTGAGGGAAGCTAGATGTAGCCGCCCATGGTGCTAGATCGATGGAAGCTTGGATTTATTTTGTTTTGCCTTTATTTTCATGTTGCATTTTGAAGTTTTAGAACTATTTTAGTTTCCTCGTTCGATTTGGAAATTTGTTTGTTTCCTTAAACAATGGTTGTATTTTGGATATTGGTGACTTGGTTTGCAACACAAGTCACTTATTTTAACGTATCGTTTGTTCTAAAATTTGTCATCATACACTACTTGCTTCGAGAAACATTAAGATTTTATCGACTTAAATTGATCAAATTGACAATTATAATGATCAAGTCATTATATGTCCATGAGCTATGAATTCGATTCTCCTTATGCCATTGTGACTAAAATCACAACTTACTAATGAAAGATCAATTATGAAGTTATGATTGAGTTGTTGAACTCACACAAGGGAAAGTTGCCAACCTTATTTGATACACCTATCAAAATTTATATCGTCTAGTCTATGAAATGCTTTCAATATGTTTCGATTAAATCATCATTATGTTGATATGTACTACGTTTTTTCCCTCCGTCTCCATCACTATTAAGTTGTTTTGTGGCTCAAAAGCTATCTTTGGAGAAAAAGAGCATTTTTCCTAAAGATAGAGTGGGAGTGAATTTAGCCACAAACTCTTCTTGTAGAGGAGACCAAAAGAAGATGTTCTTGAGGAAACTACATGAGGAGACCAAAAGAAGATGTTCTTAAGGGAACTACGTGAGGAGGCCAAAAGAAGATGTTCTTGGATTGTAAGAATTTTGATCGATGGAGGGATATAACTAGAGATTTTAAAATTCAACATTTTACTTAAGAGCCTTATGAAACTAAAATGGTATATATGCAAGTAAATGGATTTATTTGGGATTGTTGAGATCAATCCAAAAGTAAATGGAAATTTATGATTAAGAGTTGCATAGAGAGAAAGCTGAGTTAATTGTCAGCTATGCTAAAGACTCAAAATCATTGCTATTGTGACACCCTTAAAATTAACGATAAGTAAAGGCGTAAATTCTAGGGAAAAACTGGTAGGATATGTTTGTAATTGGTCCAACTATATAAAAACCTGAAATTTCAAAAATTTTTCTAAACCAATCACAACATTTCCAACATTCCCAAGAGACGGGTGCCAAAACCTGTAATGCTAACGATCTAATTTACATGCCATAGCTAAATAAGAAAGTAGAATGATACAAACCAAAAATAGAAAAGGGAGACATATGTCCCTTCAAATTATATACAAACCAAAAGTTTAAAGGTTTACTATAAGAATAGCAAAACTAGGTCCAGGGTTCCTTGCTCACTAGCTCGTCTGTGACCCCAACAAAGCATCAACAACCTGTCAATCGCATTTTATACAAACACGAAAGCCACAATTCAGTGGGGAGTAACTTCGAGTCCTCCCAGCCACGAATCGTCAAAATTAATGTAACATGTAATGTAACATGTAAACAATATGATAAACAATGTAATTATCATGTAATCTAACCTATGACCCCTAAACTGACCAAACTAAACTATCATGTGAATCATATAACAAATAGTAATCCAAACTTTATCAATCAGTAACCGCTTACATCTCACCTATTACGATTCATAAAGTCACCATACAAGAAAGGGCAATATATCAAAGACAGGCATAAGTTCTTAGCACCGTCAATAGTCACTTTGTAACTCGAGTCTATACCACGAGGTAGGGAAGGTAATCGAACCGGTATCTTGGCTCAGCGGTTAATATTAATAAAACATGGCCAAGACACAACACAACCCTAGCCTAAAATGCTTGCAGACCTAGACATGCGGATACACACCACCGCACCCAAGACCCACAATTTTTCTAAAACAAAGTGAGTACCCTAAGGAGTCCACCAAAGGGTTGGCTAGTACTTAAGCTGACCACTTACTATCAAAATAAGTAAATGAGGTCATGCCCCAACTTGGATATAAATCCACTAGTCAGGAACACAAAGGCTATCAAGCAGTGAACATATACTCGTCAAAGACTATAAAGACCTATCTATGATGAAGGCCGAAATACTCACCTAGGACCTAGTCCCAGCTAGTCCCAGCTTGAATACTTTAGCCCACACCACACCAGACTCACCACACAAGTCAAGTAAGACACCCACTTAACCATAAGAGGGCAAAAAGACCAACTTACCAACCTAAATGCTAACATTCTATCATGTGAAAGGCTATATAAATGTCTATTCAGCAGATAAACCAACAGAATCCTCAATACCAATTTCCAATTCTAACAATATTAACCATATTAAAGGCTTCAGGGAATCTAGGGCCGTTTCTACAATATAAGAAGCTACTTAAATTCAACTAACTACACATGTGAAATAGAGATATAATAAATGGCCTAAAACAAGAAGAAGGCCGATTATCTAATTCATTCAACCGAATTTTTACCCACAACCCCAGCCCTGCGACAGGTACGGGTCAAATTGCGGCTGACCAATCACTCAATTGACTGACATCGAATCAGTCAAAGGGATTAAGGCTCAGTTTTCGGCACAATCATCAAATCATTACAATTATTGCTATAAAATTCATTCTGAGCCTATTAATTATAATTTCAATTTATAAACTATCCTAACATTATTTATCACTGTGACAAAAGCTAAATTAGGTGCATATTCCACTTATTATCCTTTAATATATTAGTTGACACTCTCATTTACAAAAGATTCCACCATTTTTAACTTTTGTTTCATTCTTCATTTTGTGATAAACACCATAATCCAATACAACAAAGTTAAACCCCTAAACACTACTCGGAATATTTTAATCAACTGAACTAACTAATTATGAACAGAAATCATAATTAGAACGGGACAATACTCATGTCTTTATCGACTAAACTAGCTAATAGAAGGCGAGAATAAAACGAACAATGCAAGGAAAACCGCGAAACAAGCAACGGGCCGACCCGGGCCAGCCATGGGCCCAGCCGTGGGCCTGCCGGGCTGCTGCCGGGCCCGCTGCCGCCACTATTACTCCTCTTTTTTTTCCATTTTTATCCATTATAAGACCGTCTGAAACATAGTTAATCGTTCCCAATACTAACTTGTTAACTAAAACTAACAAAATACATGGATTAAACATGCATGCATCAAATTTAATCCTGTGAAAATTATTACTCAAACAAAAATCACAATACATCCAAAAACAACAAAGCATGTGACGATCTTTCGTCGAGTAACTCGAAATATGTTACCTTAAGCTAGAAAATGAGCAATTAGCACCTCAAAACCCAAACCCTAACAACAACTGGCCGCTATCCTCGACAATATACGAGTCCCCAAACTCGTCCTCCAATTCTTCACCAAGTTGTAGATCTCGACGAGGGGATTCCGGAAATGTAAATTTCGTGAAAATCCGATAAGAAATGAAGAAATTAGGGCGTTTTTAGCTTGAAAATGAACAAGAATGGTGTTTTGGTGTTGTTGGAAGGTTGAAGATGAACATAAGAATAAGAAAATCAGAAAAAATGAAGGGGAAGGGGGTGTGGTCCGCGGGAAAGGAGAGAAAGAAAGGAAAGAGCGGGATTGAGTCGGGATTTTACGAGTCGGTTTTGACTCGTTTCGATAATAATTAAAACCGTAAGTCAAATGCAAATTCCGACAAGACCAAAGTTTTTAAACACGAGATTACAAGAAAATTGAGTATTCATACGACCCATTTCCAAATTCGTTTACCCAACGTTCAAAAGAATTGTCATTTCCCCCCCCCCCGATACGCCCTTATTTCGAAATAAAAAGTTTTACACGGTTTAAACTATTTTTAAACATCTCGAAACTATCAAAATAAATACTTTTCTTCAAAATATAATAAAATTATATTTCTTTGAATTATTTTTACTTTAAATACTTAAAAATCAAATTTTATTTGATTAATAAATTATTTCCGAAATATATTAATGGTCCGAAATTACGAGGCGTTACAATGGGTCGTATGAATACTCAATTTTCTTGTAATCTCGTGTTTAAAAACTTTGGTCTTGTCGGAATTTGCATTTGACTTACGGTTTTAATTATTATCGAAACGAGTCAAAATAAATACTTTTCTTCAAAATATAATAAAATTATATTTCTTTGAATTATTTTTACTTTAAATACTTAAAAATCAAATTTTATTTGATTAATAAATTATTTCCGAAATATATTAATGGTCCGAAATTACGGGGCGTTACAGCTATACTTGATTATGGAAATAAGTAAGTTATTAAGACCACTTTCCAAAATGGGTATTTTGAAAGGGATGTGTGAATGACATATATGGTTTTAACCAACACTTAGAAACGCAATGATTATTTCAATTCATGAAATGTTTCGAATGAGTTGTCAAAAACGAAACATGTGGAATTGAGTGGGAGTCGATGACAGTCATGCTTAGACATGAAGTTTAGTGGGAGAAATCATCCTTCATGAATTGTATAACATATTACTCATTGGGAATGACGAGCATATACTATCTTTTATAAAGAAGTATTTAGTTTTTCAATTCTGGATGATATAGGACATCATGTGAATCCATTAAAACATGGGATGTTGGATTGTCACTTAGATAAGTATCTTATGTTAATAATTATTCTTCATCTTAAAGAAATCAATCAGTTAAGTAGGTTATTCATGTCGATGAATATTGAATTACCATGATAGAGTCATGGTTCTTTAAAGAACCTAAGAACTGATGTCTACATGAATTCGATAACCAATGTTTCTGCCATTGGTGTCATGTAATGCCATTATGAACATGTCCTAGATGAATTAAATGCTTGGAGCATGATAAGTCGATAATAAGTTAACCCATATGAGAGTCATTGGTAAGCTTCCAGGAACCGTCATGAATTCTCAAGGAGAACTAGTGGTTTATTCTGGAGTTTGGAAGGATACTTAGTTGTGTGTTAAGAGGTTACACAAACTCAAGGTTCCGAACTCATTTGGATTTGTGGAAATCCTAGGCAATTATTGACATAAGGAGTAAGAGACTAGAAAAGTGTATTTTATTGTCATCCATTGCAAGATTCTACGAAATGAACCTAAGTACGTTGTGATTGGGTGGTGAACTTTAAAAACTATAAATAGTGTTGTCCACCGAAACCCACATCACAAGTTATGTGATAACAGTAAGAGCTTCTTTCAAGTTAAAGAACCTAAGTCTAGTATGGAGTCTAGACATGTACTTTGTAAAATTCATGCTATAAGGGATAACATGAAATTGAAGAAAATCGCAATTCACAAAGTTTGAACACTTGGACACATGGTATGTTCACAAGCTAAACTTTTATTTCGTTATACAAGTGCATGAGTACACTTATGATTATAAGACATAGAGTAGTAATATGGTATTGACTACTTATGTGTGATAATCACATTTATTGTTTGAGTTATCGTCAATATTGAACCCCATTAAAGTGAACTGGATTAACATAGTATTGGACCCTAGTTACTTATATGAGTGTGAGATCCCTGAAAAATCCCCTTTTTGAAATAGGTAAATAAAATGGAGTCGCCAGTAGGTTTTATAAAAAAACATACAAAAATTAGTTTAACGGAAAAGGCCCCTTTTGTCCCTGATATGGGGACTGATCCGTCACTCCGGTCTGAACCAATGATTGCGGATTTGGGGGTAAAGGTACGGTCAGGGAAGGTGTTAGGCACCCGGACTGCCCATCAAACTGATGACCTCTACTATTTATTTATAATATTATATATTTGACGAATTTAAGAAAGAAAAAAGAAAGTTAGTAACAAGTTATACAATTATTTACAAGACAAATTAATAGGTTAGTTTATACAATAAATAGAGAAAATAAATAAAAGGCAAAATAAAAGAATTAAATAAAAAGAAAGAGTAGAAAAAAGCTTATTTGAATCTGGTACCCTCAGGCCTATGTGGATGTTGACTATTAATGAATTTTGACTTTGTCGTAAATTAACGGCTCTTATGCGCTTATATGAAAACTGGGATGATTTTTATGTGTATAGTTTGATTGGAAACTGGGATTGTTTTATTTGTGACGATGTATAAGAGTATTGAATTTATAGATCCCATTTTGTGTGTATGGCTCGTCCACTGGAATATTTGTGTTTTTTCCTTTCGTCTGTCTTGCATGCTATTTATATTGACATCCTTGTAGTTTGGTGCAACTTGGAAACCAATGACAGAATTTGTCATGCACTCACATTGATCACTTTCACCACATTGTTGACAACAACTTGCATTCAGTTTGGTTTCTCTATCTTTTTAATTGTTTTCCGTATCATCATAGAATTCCTGGTTGTGTGTACTTATTAGACACGGTTTTGCTAACTTAAACGTATTCCATTGTATAAAAAAAAGGTGGGTTGCCTTTTAATGTCATGTTTCTTTTGCCCCATTGTCCTTAGGATAGGTGGACTTTGTACTCCTCTTTTATGTCTTGTTTTGGGATGCTAAAATACATAGGGAGTACTAATAATAAGTAGGAGTGCCCTATTTAATTAATCGTGGGTGTTAGATTATATAAATTGTATATTAGTCATGTATATTAAATCCTAGTACATTGCATCTCATTTATTTCTCGTGTACATTGTATCTTGTATGTCTCTAGAAGTCTCTTGTATTATGTATAAATAGCCCAAGCAATATACTCCCAAATCAAGGGGTTTAGAAACTTTCATGGTATCGAGCCTTTTCTTTTCTGAAATATTTCCTTCTCCTGCTTCTTTATTCCTTTGCCTTCTTATCTAGTTCTCCTCAATTTTTTTTGTTTCTCTACAACTACAGTCAATGGCCCCTAATACTCCTGTCACTCACTCCGCTTTCTCCGCTGGGAACATTCACTCTTACATCAAGACGGTCCTCACTCTTCAAGACAGTGACTACCGTACATGGAGGCATGTCTTTCTTGTGCACTGTGGCAGTTATGGTCTTCAAGGCCATCTCACTGGCGAGTCCAAGCCTACAGGCACCAATGACGACCTCTGGCAACGCCTAGACTATGTAGTCCTTTCATGGATATATGCAACCGTATCCACCGACCTCCTCACTATGGTTGTTGATGATGATGCCACTGCCCATAAGACATGGGTTGCTATTGAAAAACTCTTCTTGGACAACAAAAAGGCGCGTGCATTGGCCTTAATGGAAGAATACAATTCTTGCTCCAAAGGTAATCTTTCCATCACGGACTATTGTAACAAACTCAAAAAGTTATCCGACCAATTAAATGATGTTGACCACCCCATATCCAATGAAGACCTCGTCCTAAAATGTCTTCGCAGGTTACCTTCTCAGTATCAATCCCTTTACAACATTATTCCTCTCCAAACTCCGTTTCCTGATTTTCTAAATGTTCGTTCAATGCTTCTTCTTGAGGAAAATCGACAAAACCTTCAAGATTCTGTCCCTACCACAACCAATCCTACTACCGCTTTATATGTCTCACCCACAAATAACACACAAAACAACAATAATAATTATAAGGGAGGTAAAGGCAAACAATACTAGAAAAACAACAAGTACAATAAAAACAATAAAAATAATAATAACAATACCAACAATCAAACTCCACAACCAGTGACTTACCTTACTCCATGGGGCCCCTTTGTTCCTTCCTATTTTTCCTACGGTCCACCAAATTGGCTGCCAAACAACAATGGAAAAGGTGTGCTTAGCCCTCGACCAACAGCAAACTCATCACAATAGGTTGGCCATTCCTATCCCTCGGGTCAGGCTTTCTATGCAGCAGGTCAGTCTCACACTCCTGCATATACTCCGCCTCCCATAGCAGCTACCTCGTGGCCTGCTGCTCAGCCGATGGACGCAACCGCTCTTGTCCAGGGATTTGACACTATGAGTTTTAAAGCTCCAGTTGACGGAAACTGGTACATGGACTCGGGTGCTTCCTCTCACATGACATTTAATTCAGGTACTCTCAATACTATTTCTAATCATCGTCTTAATTCTCCCAAGCATGTCGTCGTCGGTAATGGGTCTTTGATTCCTGTCACTACTATCGGGCATAAACATCTCCCTTCCTCCCTTGCTCTTAAAGATGTACTAGTCACTCCATCTCTTGTCAAAAACCTTATTTCCGTCCGAAAATTCACAACTGATAACAATTGCTCTGTTGAATTTGACTCTTGTGGCTTTTCTGTGAAAGAACTTCCGAGCCGGAGGGAGATAATCCGATGTAATAGCAAAGGGGACCTCTACACTTTCACACCATCAACTACCTCACTTCCTCTCGCCCTTACTGTTGCTCACACCTCTGCTCTTTGGCATTGCCGCCTTGGACACCCTAGCGATGCTAGCTTTCAAAATCTTCGTAGGAACAATTTAATTCCTTGTAATAAATATGTTTCCCAAATTTTGTGTGAGTCTTGCCAGTTGGGAAAACATAGTAGACTACCCTTTAGTACTTCTTTATCTTCTACTAGTGCATCTTTTGACATTGTGTATTCTGATTTATGGACATCACCATTATTAAGCAATTCGAAATTTCGGTACTACTTACTGTTCTTAGACGACTTTACTCATTATTTATGGGTCTTTCCTCTTCATGCCAAATCCGAAGTGTTTAACATATTTCACCAATTTCAAAATTATGTCAAAACACAATTTCAGAAACAAATAAAAGCCTTCCAATGCGATAATGGTCGCGAATACTTCAACTCATCTTTTATCGAGTCTTTTCATAAAACAGGAACCGTTTTCCGACTCTCATGTCCTCATACTTCTCAACAAAACGGTAAAGCCGAAAGAATGATCCGCACCATCAATAATGTTTTACGGACTCTTCTAATAAAAGCACATCTACCTCCTTTGTATTGGCCAGATGCACTCTTGCACTCAGCCTACCTTCTCAATCTTCTGCCCAGTAAGGCCATAGACAATAAAATACCTCATCATCTTTTATATGGCACACCCCCCATATACACTCATCTCCGCATTTTCGGTTGCTTATGCTACCCAAATCTCTCCTCTACAAGTCCAAACAAACTCTCCCCTCGATCAACACCTTGTGTCTTTCTTGGTTACCCTCCGCAACATCGTGGGTACAAATGCCTAGACACTCAAACTAACAAAATTATAATATCTCGCCATGTCACCTTTGACGAGTCTTCTTTCCCTTTCGCGTCTAAAATACGCCCTACTCTCCAGTCATATGATTTCCTCGACGCTAACTACTTTGACCCAAATCATGTTCCTCACATAGCTCCTACATATACCACCCCTGCTCCACCAGGAACTCCAAACTCCCCACATATCCCTGCTTCTTCCCCACCTGTTACATCTCCCTTGGTTCCTTCTACCTGTGCCACCAACACACTGTCCCTGGACTCCCAGCCTACTTCCTTAGAGCCACACCCCACCACCTCACAAAACCAACCTCGCACTATTGTAACACGTGCTAGTGTCGGAACGTACAACCAAACCCCAAATACAACTTAACCACTGTCAATGGTGTTTTCAAACCGAAAGATTCTTGCCACCTAGTTGTTGCTACCCTATCTCCTATTCCCAAAACCTACCGCACAGCTCTCAAAGACCCAAATTGGCGCACCGCCATGCTTGACGAATTTAATGCGTTGGTTAGGAATAAGACTTGGGATTTAGTACCCCGCCCCCGTAATGCTAATGTTGTGAGTGGCAAGTGGATATACAGGCACAAGCTCAAATCTGATGGTTCATTGGAACGGTACAAAGCTCGCTGGGTTGTCCGTGGGTTCACCCAAGAGGAGGGGGTTGACTACGATGAGACTTTCAGTCCAGTCGTCAAACCCGCGACTGTACGGACTGTCTTAAGCCTGGCTGTTTCAAACTCATGGTCCATACGACAACTTGACGTCAAAAACGCTTTTCTACATGGCCACTTGACTGAAACTGTTTTTTGTGAGCAACCTTCCAGATTCCAAGACCATGAACATCCAGATTATGTGTGCAAATTAAATCGTGCCTTGTATGGGTTGAAACAAGCACCCCGTGCTTGGTACCAACGGTTTGCATCATATATCTCTTGTCTTGGTTTTATTTCCAGCAAGTGTGATAGCTCCTTATTCATTTGTCACACCCCTACACATATGGCCTACTTGCTGCTTTACGTTGACGACATCATCCTTACTGCCTCATCACCGGACTTCCTGCATGCTATCATCCGGGATTTGAGTACAGAATTTGCCATGACTGATTTGGGTCCCCTTCACTATTTTCTCGGGATCTCAGTCACTACTACACCCACTGGATTATTTTTGTCACAATCAAAATACATTGCAGAAATTTTGGAACGTGCCCGTATGCGCAATTGCAAGCCATGTGCAACTCCTGTAGACACCAAAGCAAAATTATCTGGTGACAGTGGAGAACCATTTGACAATCCCTCTCTTTATCGTAGTCTTGCCGGAGCACTTCAATATCTCACATTCACTAGACCCGACATCAGCTATGCCGTCCAACAAGTGTGCTTATATATGCATAATCCTCGCGTTCCTCATTTTAATGCATTAAAACGCATATTGAGATATATAAAGGGCACGTCCTCACTCGGCCTCCAACTCCACAGGTCATCTGACCATTCTCTTACTGCATACTCCGACGCGGACTGGGCCGGTTGCCCCGACACACGACGTTCTACCTCTGGCTTCTGTGTTTTTCTGGGTCCTAATCTTATCTTATGGTCATCCAAAAGACAACCCACAACCTCTCGTTCAAGCGCTGAAGCGGAGTATAGGGCCGTCGCTAATGCGGTCGCTGAAACATGTTGGTTGCGTGCACTGCTTAATGAATTGCATAGGCCTGTCCGAACTGCAACCTTGGTGTATTGTGATAATGTTAGTGCCGTCTACTTATCTACCAATCCCATCCAACATCAGCGTACCAAACACATTGAGATTGATATTCATTTTGTACGCGAGAAAGTTCAACTCGGCCAGGTTCGTGTTCTACACGTCCCCTCTGCTCTACAATATGCTGATATATTTACAAAGGGCCTTCTTACTCTGTTGTTTCAAGAATTTCGATCCAGTCTCAGCGTCCGGTCACCTACCGCTATGACTGCGGTGGTGTGTTAGATTATATAAATTGTATATTAGTCATGTATATTAAATCCTTGTACATTGCATCTCATTTATTTCTCGTGTACATTGTATCTTGTATGTCTCTAGCAGTCTCTTGTATTATGTAAAAATAGCCCAAGCAATATACTCCCAAATCAAGGTGTTTAGAAACTTTCAGTGGGCTAGTTATGTAGTACAGGTAACTAAATATAAGACTCGAGTATAAACTGAGATGTTAAAGGTGTTGGACCTTTTTAAGTAAAATTTTGCGGGTTGGATAAGGATAGATGGTTTACGAGTGGTTTATGACATTAATTAATAAAGTGGGCTAAGTAGAAGTAAAAGGGCTAATGGATTGTTTTAGGCCATTCTGTATGATTTGTAGAAAAATAAGCGTAAAGAGCCGTTAGTTATAACATTACCAATTTTCATTTATTCATTAAATATTAGCCTCATCATCGGGTACCCGTAAGGCTAGCAGACAACTTTGAGGTGTCTGCAATGAGGTGACATCTTGAAGCAACTAGAGTGTGATGCGATTGATGGCAAGTTCAAATGCCACAGAGTCATAAGGGATGACTAGTCGATCACATAGGCAGACTGTAAGGGACACTCTGTCGGGCTTATGACCGCTTATAGAGTTCTGGCAATTTTTATAGCCTGGTTGTGGCGAGAGCTACTATGGTATTCTTATGAGTCAATTCTTTGACTAATGATTGTTCGCCTAAGATGGCACAGTTTTAAAGTGACTTTGATTTATGTCCAGCGACCTTCGTAATTGGGGTCTAATGGGCATGTTTTGAGTCATGATGAGCTGTGGCTAATCGAAGGGAAGAGTGCAATAGGAATTGTTCATCCCCGTCAGGGTTATCTTATATCTCAATGTCACTCGAGGAGCAATGAACTGGAAATGCGTGGCCACGCTTGGAAGGTATCTATGGTAGATAATTCCGGTCAGACAGTTATTCTCCAGATCGAGGAAACCACTCAAGATATGATCAAATGCAAGTACGACCTGCAAGATACCTTGCATTAAGTGGGAGATAGTAATAGGATAAGAGAATTGGTGACGCACACTTGTCGCGGACAAGTGGGAGATTGTTGGAGTATGTGTCCTCGACAATAATGCGATCACATGTTTAAATCTCATATTAAGAATACTATAGGGAAGGTAACATTTTATTATCAACTGATCCAAATTAATCGGTAATAATTGGCTGACTAGAGTTTGACATTATTGTCGTATGACGGTGGTGATCAGTTGATCCCTTAAGGTCATACCTCTAGAGAAACATTCTTAATTGACTAATTAATTAATTATATGACGATACAAGTTAATTAATTCCTTAAATTTGAACAAATAATTTTGTGAGTAATAATACGTATCTTATTGTAATTCGATTAAATAAGATTCGTACTAAGTAATTAAATTATTTTATTACTTAAGGTTTATTTATTGTTTATGAAACAATTGAAATAAGAATGAATTGTTTATTGTGAATACAAGTAGTTGTGATATATAATTATATGACCCATTTTAAGTAATTGTAATTGTGAATTACTAGTTAATTTTAGTATGTGATTTATTTCATTTATATAATGATTTTTAATTTGTTAAAAATGCATTATTTAAATGACATGTTTAGTAACATGTCCCAATTGTCACACAATACAAATTAACAAGTTGACAAAGTTAAAATGGATCCATATTACACATTTGAACCGTGTAAATGGAAGGGATGAGAGGATTTGTGCTTAAGTTAATTTAAATTAGTGAGTAACATAATTATTACCTACTAATCATAGGTATGCATACCTATTCTCTTGAGAAGACAAAAATCCAATGCATTGGCCACTCTACCGACCTAAAACCGGTGGCCTCCTCCATAATACACTCAAGTAGTGTATTTTATTTTCTCAACATTCATTCTTATTAGTTTTCAACTTGAGATATTTTTTATCTCTCTAGTTTTGTTATTGAACAAAAATAATAAACTCTCACTAAAATCTCTAATATTATTCATATATTACTAGAAGTAGTAGTCACTTAATATTAGTATTTTTAAGGGAACAAATATTGATTTCTAGTAACAAAATTAATATTTGTATTAAGATGGATTTCCTAGGTACAATCCTTGAGGAGTAGATCTTGCAATTAGATCTAAGGTTTTGGGGGCATTTGGATTATTTTTAAGAAGACTAACTTGGTAGGAGACCAATTTAGTATAAACCAAATTTCGGCCCTCCATGTAAGAAAGACAAAATTGATTCTCTTTTATTTAAATTGTTATGCATGCATAAGTTCCTTTATGTTTTATGACTAAACTTATGAACACTTAGATATTAGAGGAGTCTAATAAGAGATATATGAATCTTACATTCTTATCATGAGTTTTAAAAATGTGATCGCACTATTGTTGAGGACACATACTCCAACAATCTCCCACTTGTCCGAGACAAGTGTGCGTCACCAATTCTCTTGTCCTATTACAATCTCCCACTCAATGCAAGGTGTCTTGCAGGTCGTTCTTGCAAGTGATTATATCTAGAGTGGTTTTCTCGATCTGGAGAGTAACTGTTTGATAGGAACTATCTACCAAATATACCTTCCGAGCGTGGCCATGCATTTTCAGTTCACTACTCCTCGAGTGGCCCTGAGATTTTTAAATAACCCTGACAAGGGGGTGGACAATTCCTATTGCACTATTCCCTTTGTTTAGTCTCAGCTCATCATGACCCAAGAGATGCCCATTTGACCTCATTTACGAAAGTCGTAGAGCATAACTCAAAGTCACTCAGAAATTGTGCCAAATTGGGCGAACAGTCTTTAGTCAAAGAATTGACTCAAAAGAATACTATAGTAGCTCTTGCCACGACCAGGCTATATATGAATTACCAGAACTCAATAAGCAGTCACTATTCGACAGAGTTTCCCATACAGTCTGCCTATGCGATCGACTAGTCATTCCTTATGACCCTATGGCACTTGAACTTGCCATCAATCGCATCATACTCTAATCACTTGGAGACGTCACCTCATATAAGTGACTAGGGGCCAATACTATGATAATCCAGTTCACTTAAATAGGGTTCAATATTATCTCGACAACCTATTTGGAAAACAAAGTATTATAAGAAAAGAGTTTTGAATAAAACTCAAACGATGAATGTATTATCACATATGTAAAATTGATTCTATATCAATTACTACATAATCTATAATCCATACTTAATATTGTATACATCCATACATCTCAACTCAATTGAAATGACATGACTTATCATGCTAAGCCTATGAGAAGGCTTTGGTTAGTAAGTCTTAGCAACACATTGCATTATCCCTAACCTTACTATGTACTTTTTCACTTTGTTATGTAAAATCTTTATTATAAAACTTTTTAGTACGTGTCTAAATCCAATCTAGACATAGGCTTTCGAGCCTTGAATATCTCCCACGGATCTCACAGTGAGTAGGGATAGGACCTTCGGTTATTGGAATGAACTACCATAGTTCCTCCAATTCATAAAACCGAATCCTTATATCATCCCTTCCTTCTTGCATATCTCATTACTGCAAGTATACTTAATTTTCGTTGTGTATATCTCATTTGTTCAACTGCCTAGGATGTTTATAGCAGATATCCTCCTTAAATAATATAGCCAAGACGGTTCTTTAACCATCCTTATGTGTTTAGAATATGGTATTTGTGTAACTCCTTGCATACAAATCCATTAATTATTTCTACACACTTATCCTCTCATATCTATCACTATAGATTTGGATACTAAAGATGTCTTGCATCTCTTCCTAGTCTCCCAATCACTTCTTCACGGAAGAGAGTATTGGCCCGTCATTCTTAATGAATAATATGTTATCTACATATGAGACATAGAAGACATATCATTAGTGCTTCTTGAGTACTAATGGATAGACTATATTGCTATATAGTGACTTTCACTTAAATTCGATTTATAACCTTTCATCATACTCTAAGTATACGAATTATAAGAATGGCGATACATGTTAGCTTAATGAATTAATCCCGCAGCGGAAGCAAGTGGATTCACTTTCTACGTGTTCAATACCTTTGAACTTGTCTAGACTCTTATCAATATAAGAATATTCATTTAACGCGAATATCCTCTTAGAACTATCTTTATAGGTCTGGATACCTTAGAGATATATTATTCCTCTCCTAAGTCTTTGATCATTCACAATGATCAATATGTCCCTTACATATAAGACTATTAACACCACATTACTCCCACTAAACTCCATGTATAAACAGAACTACTCGACAATTCGAGACATGTTTATTTCATGATCAAAACATCCAATTCAACTCCTTAACTTCTACTTAAGATTTCTTCTTAAGTTTGTATTCTACATTAGGATAGTCGCGATTTACAACACTCATGCAAGAAGATTTTAAAATCCAACTATATAAAATCACATCGAAATACAATGAAGTGTTGTTGTTGCGCGCAAAACCCTTTGCCACCAACCAACCAAGCTAAATAAACATTTTCATGTTTATGCTTGCTTCGGACTTTTGCGGAGTTGAAACTAGATAAAGCATCTTAATAAGTTACAGGTTTTTTATTTTCAAAAATAACATGATTCCTGTCTACTTAGATTTCAAAGAAATATTTACTGATTTTGACCAAGAAGGAACATCTTCCCACGTCTTATTCTCAGTTTGTGGTTGTTGAACATTTTCTCTCACTCTGTCTATAAGAAATGATCCTCTTTTCTCTAATAGACAGCATCACGAGCCACAAACCATTTGTTCTCGTGGTCATGTAGGAAGAGAGACCACATGTTCACTATCGAAACAAGTTACAATTTAGGTATCATGCCTAAGCGAAATGATAGGGTATTGAAGTGAGGTCTCGAGGAATTATTTGGTAATGTATGTTGGAACACTTTATCTCTGACCGGGTTTTGATAGGGTATTGAAGTGAGCTCTCGAGGAATTAGTTGTTAATTTTGCATGAATGAAATCTTAAAAATTCAATGAGTTGCGCAAGCTTTGTGATATTAAAATGCCATTTGTGAATATTGATTGTATGGATGGATGCACATTTTTAAACTTGATATAAGTGAAAGTGTTAACAATAGCAAGCTATTTTCTATAATAAGTTAATATGAAAGGAAGGAGACTTACCTGTAAACATGCTATACATGAAGTGTGAGAACTAAGAAGCAAGATAAACTCTTTTTACTCAGCTTTGCGGATATCTGTTGTGACTGTGTTCTTGCAGTGAATCATTAAAAAACATTATATGGGTCTTAATTGTGAAACGGGCCTAAATTACCCCATTGACCAATAGAATAATCTAGTTTCCATAGAAAGAGTGCATCCTTTTTCACCATAAGGACCTATACAATAGTCTTAAGTGAGTGAGATCTGCGATTGTCTTGCCTTTTCACCCTTAAGAGCTTCTTGTAGTCATCCACATCTTATAGTTTGATCTTAATAGTTTTGAATCATCTGTAATTTGCCTTACCTCTCTTCATCCATCACCCAACGACCGTAAGAAATGGGAAAAATCCCAATTTTACGACTTATATCCGAAATCTATTTTATCAAAGGAAAAGGTTTAAATATAGTTTAAATCACTTTTAAACATTTCTAAACTATCAAAAATAATTACATTTCTTCAAAATAAAATAAGATCATATTTTATCAAATAAATTTTATTTCAAATAAATTAATATTAAATTAAAATAGATTAAAATATTACTTTTAAAATATAATAAAGGTCTTCAAATTTACGGGGTGTTACAACTACCCTAGTTCCATTCATGTAAATTTCTGAATTTTTTCTTGCTAGTCGTCGTACGATTATTCAATGTTAGGATTCTAAGGATTTACAAAACCCTCGGATTGTGTTTTGAACACATCCTCCTCTAAATACCCATTTAGAAAGGTTGTTTTTACATCCTTTTGCCATATTTTATAATCATGAAATTGTTGGAATATGTGTCCTCCGACAATAATGCGATCACAACTGTCGATCATGATGATCACTTGTTTAAATCTCATTTTAAGAATACATGTGGGATATAATATTTAACAGTCAACTGGTCCTCACATATCGGTAATGATTGGCTGACTAGAGTTTGACATTACTGTCGTGCGACTGTGGTGATCAGTTGATCCCCTTAGGTCATACCTATAGGGAAATACTCTTAATTGATTATTTAAATTAATCGTATGCCGATACGAGTTAATTAAATTGCTTAAAATTGACGGATGATTTTGTGAGTAAAGTTAACGTGTCTTATTATAATTTGATTAAATGAGATACGGTCTAAGTAATCGAATTGTTTTATTACTTAGATAAAATTATTGTTTACGAAACAATTGAAATTGAATGAATAATTTATTATAAATATAAGACGTTGTAATTTATAATTTGATAAACCATTTTGGTACAAGTGATTACGAATTACTATTGGATTTTGTATATGACATATTTTATGAGTATGTTGATTTTTAATATGTTAAAAATACATTACAAATTCACATGTCAAGTAACATGTCACCTATGTCACAATTGACAAATGACAAAATAAAATGGACCTTCCATTTTATTTTGTATGTACCGAAAAATTGGAGGGACTATTAGTGGAAAAATTGTGTTGATTATTTTTATAAGAGAAAACATAATGATTAAGCCTAATCTCTAGCCATGCAACCCTACAAGCTTTTGTGAAGAGCATCTTTTGCATGCATTGGCTCCCCAATAACCCTCCCCCAAAAACCGATTTTTCCACAAGGAAAATACCATTGGTTTTTTCTCTACGATTATTCATTACCTTACTTAATAATTTTTCTAGTGTGAGAAAAAAGAACATTCTCTACAATTTGTGAAAATTTAGAGAAATAAAACTCACAAATCACTCCCCTCTTGGACCGAAATATTCAAGAACAAATTAATATTTTGTGTCAATTTTAAGTAAGACTAATATTGTTACTAGATCATAATAATATTGGTTATTAAGGGTATTCCTTGGGTATTCACTTTTGGGAGGGATTCTAATTTGGATCCTTTGTTCATCCATTGTTGGAAAGCTCAAGAACTAACAAATAGGTGAATTTGTTGGTGCCCTTTAATCCGAAATCCCAATGTAAGATAGACGATTTCTTCTCTTATCTTGTTTTAGTTTGCATGCATAAGATCTAGAATTTATTTTATGACTAAATAAATTATCTCATATATGAATATGTAAATTAATGAGATTAATTAATCTAACAAGCGGTATCATGAGCCTTAGGTTGTTTGCATGCAAATCGGTTTATAGTTTTTCCGATTTATATGATTAACATACAAAACTAATAAATTTGGTTTTATGAAGATAAACCTTAAAATAACTTTGCATGTTAAAAGTTTCTGGTACTAAGTGATTTTTAGGAAATTTTGGTTTATTTATGGATTTTATTGTTCATTTCATATAATATTGGCATTAAAATGTGATTTTTACGAAAAAAAATGTCATTTTTGGACGAAAAATAGCTAAACTTCGAATTTTTAAGTGATTTTTGGATATGTTTTCACATATATTATCTACTGACGGCCTGTAAATTTTCATGATAAAATGAGTTGTATTGCTCGAAAGATGGATTTTTCAAGTTAAAATCGTATTTAAATAGGTAAATAGGTTAATATGAGTTATATTTCGAAACTCGTTATGAAAATTTAGTATGTTGTCACATGCAATTTTACAAGATGTGTGTAAAATATTTGGCTATAATGAAGTCTTTTTGCATGATTTATGAATTTTTGATGAAAAATCACATAAATAGTGACTATAATTAGAAATAATGCTAAAACATACTTCATGACTAAGGAAAAATGTCACATGTTGCATTTTATCATATATTTCAGATCAAAAAGTGAAAAGTTGATGAAAATATTTTTCGTCATATTTTTATGGTCATAATTGTTGAAATTGATAAACCGCAACATTGTTTTTCACGATAAATTTTCGAAATTTTTAACCTAAGTTTTGAACATTTATGAGTGTCATGGTATTTTTCCAGAATATTCATGAGTTTAAATTTCAAATTTCGAATTTATTTGAAATTTTTATAATTTAATTTGAAGTTTATAGCATAATTTTGTATTTTAGGTCCATTTATGAACAATATTAAGAAAACAAGTTTAATTATTGTTAAAATGTTAGTGGAGACTAATTTTGAGTCCTAAGATGGTTAGGATAACTAACTTGTACATAAATATGAATTTATGTAATTATTGTGATTTTAACAAGTTAAATCACGCAAATCCGTAAAAACCGATTAATATACGATATTGGCTCTTAAAAGGCGATTTAGCATAAAATTTAGCATGTTCATACATATTATAATGCTGAATTTTATTTATGATTGTCATATCTTAATTTTATGTAATTTTTGAATTATGTAATTTTACTTAGTATGGCATTAGCTAGTTTTAATTGATATTACCCGAAATGTATGGAAATATCGATTTGGTTGTAATTATTGTGATCTCGTATCACCGTTTTGTAATTTAATAGATTTGTTTTATTTTATTACAAATGTATAATAGGATATTATGTAATTCATTTTGTAATTTAATTATTCTGGAGTTCCTTGAAGACGGTGCCATTCGAGAAGGCGATCCATCAATGAAAATGTTGCCTTGAAATGCATGCCAAGACCGAAGTTCAAGAGACCAAAGGAGTTTGTTTCCGAATTTGTAATAGTTTATTAGATTTACTATTTTTGGAAGGCCATACAAGGATTTTATTTTATGCTTTGCATTTTATTTATATGTTGCATGCATCGTTAAATCGCCATAACTAAACATGCACTTTAAATCGAGTTTATCGACCGTGTCAATTACAATTATCGTAGTTCACCGCTTTAGTTCACTTAAAACGTGATACATAATAAATTGACATGACCTCTCGCTAAAATAAACAATTGAGACTTAGCCTTACCAAAAAGTAGAAACCATGAAAACCTATTTCATGAGAGAGTGCACTCGACCATACCGAGGTACAAACCTTGTTACGTAGGGGAAGTGGGTGATAAATGTCTACCCACCGAATTTATAAAGATAAGGGTTGTATACGGCTTTACCGATGCCCAAGTTGATGTAAATTTGGATCATGGACACATTTATTCGAAATTTGGGTTGAACTCAACGAAAGTATTCTCGACGGTTGCCGAATGTGTTTCGGGCTAAAGATAAATATTAATGTAATTTTATCGACCAAGAGTTCTAAAAGTAGAATCGATTAAAGAGTTAATCCACTGAGTTATATTGATGAGGGTTGTATTCGGCTTTACCGATGCCCAAGTTAATATGAATTTGGATCTTGGAATCATTTATCATAGTTGGGTAGAGGTCACTATGTAAATGTTTTACTTGTTATTTACAAGTATTAATAAAACGATAAATGTTAAGTTTTCCACTATTCCGTTATCATATTCTTCTATTTCTTTACCACAATTCATATACGATATCATTTCGATTTTTGATTCAAATCTCCATTAAAACATCGTAACTAAAGACAAAATTTGAATTTTTGTTCTAAAAACCTCGTATTTTCCATTGTAAGGATCTCTTGTGAAGAGTATAGATAAAAGTTATTCGTGATCAAAGGGTTTTTGATTTTTGACTAACATATCTACTTACAATAAATTGGTTCTCATATGCTTAATTGAGTTGAGTACTTTGAAGCGTTAAATCATTTTGGTGACTAGATTTGTTGGAAATCATAATAGACCAAAATACCGCAACCACTTCAATGAAAGTTTTAAGACTAAACAAACGAATGAAGAGTAGTCTTCATGAATTGCAATTTTGCTTCTCTTAGCAAAGACTCATTTAAATGAGTGGGAGCATTCTCTTAAACCGTTAAGAAAAGGATAAGGTTTTAAAGAAGTAAAATGAGAATGGAATTGATACAAGGTAATGTTAAAAGTAAAGTTATTGAGAATAACGATACTAAATCTATCAATCCCGACCGATAAAGTTTCCATTGTCTTAATTGTTGGACGCTAAAAAGGAAACTACCCCAAATTATTGAAGAATCAACAAGTTAGTTGTGGGACATCTAATGGGACCTTCTTCTTTAAATGTTTATTTGATTAACTTAAATTTTGTTAGTACTACTTCGTCAATATTAGAAACCAATGGAGGTTTTCATCATTGTATTCGATACATAAGATGATTATAATATGACGACTAGCATCAAATAATGTCGAGAGATAGAGTCATTGTGTAATCAATCTAGTTTTGGGTTTATAGTTGTACTTAATTATGACTATTAAGTGCATGAACTCTAAATAAGAATATAAACTTGTTAAGATACAAAAGAGGTTTCACTTTTGTGACCCTATACACCATGATTTGATGTATGGCTAACCTATAATCAAGGTGATTATATTATAAACCAAACTAGAATGATATATCATGTAGATGATGCAAGACTCAAACTGGTAACCCAAAATTGAACCTTAGATTCTGGAATGATGAACGTAAAGAGTTATCGAGTACTCTTGAAACCATTAGATCTTATGGTATATGCGTATTTTGTATTTAAAGAATGATGTCTCGTGCCTTTTGGTTGAAAAGGAGATCGAGGTTGTAAATCTTTAATCCAAAATAGGTTGATCATTTTCTTTTACCAACGATTTAAGTTGATGCTAATGTGTTCACTTAATAAGGTAAATAGAGAAATCTTTGAAGAAGTTCAAAGAGTTCCAAGAATCACAATTTAGTCGTGATGGGATTATCAAAGTGAAGACTTTGATATAAGCCAAAGGAAATGTGATATAGTATCACAAATTAATCTCTCTTAGCACGCATTATGGGATAATGTGTGGTTGGATAAAGAAATCAAACACTATTCGATATGGTTTGGACTTCAATCAAGTTACTTTAAGTTACTTGATCCTTTTGGGGATTTTATCATTTTGTTTAAATTATTTTTCCACTAAATCTAAAACGAATCATATGAGATATGAAATGGTAGGGTACCATGTTTGTATGTTTACACAAGAAACAAATACTCTTTTTCCTTACAATAATCACGAGTACAACGGGTTTGTGGCTCGTGAAGCTGTCTTTCTAGAATACAAGTTTATTTCTAGAAGACAGAGTGGGAGAAAATATTCAAGAGCCACAAAAGAATTATGTCAAAAATTGTATGTCGCAAGAAACTAAGAAACTTTATTTTCTTGGCTATATGACGTTGTTTCATAGAAATCTAGGAGGTTAAATTCATCACTTGTTGAAGATGATGAATTCATGTTACTTTTAAGAAAGTAAAGAGCTTACAACTTAACAAAGAAATTGTTTGATTCAAGTTACTTCTGGAAAGTAATGAATATATGACTTACATGAGAGTGTTTAAGTCACAATTCAATACAAGGCATAGAGCCATGAAAATCCGAAATAAATTCCAAGTGAATTGATAGATATCAAAGCTTGATTGGTGGCAAAGAGTTTTGCACTGGTTGAAATGCTTAGGTCTATTTGGATCTTCTTAGGGATTGTGTTTCATTATGATGATATACATATAGCAAGTGAATCTAAAACCCACTTCTTCAATTAGAAGGAATGTATTCAATACATGTCTTGAGTTTTGTAGATTCTTGCAATCCTAAGATAATGTGAAACTTAAGAGAGGGTCTTAAGTAGGACATCAATGAGTTGGAATCAATGTTTTGATCATGTTATAAAACTTTTCTCGATAAGTCGATAAATTGTGTTTATACATGGAGTTTAGTGGGAGTTACGGAAATTTTAATTAGTCTAATATATGGATGACATATTGATCATTGGGAATGATTTAAGACTTGGAGTAATATAATACATCTTTAATATCCAGATTTATGTAGATAAATGCACATGATATTAGCGTCAAATAAGAAGTCTTATGTTGATAAGATTCATGACTAGTTCAATCAAGTTGAACATATTTGATTGATTCCATTTGCTTCCGCTGCCGGATCAATTAAATGAGTAATGATGTATAACACTTCATATGCTTTGAGTATGATAAATTGTTTCAAAATCAAATTTAAGTAATAGTTACCAAGTAGCCATATAGATTATTCTTAAGTGCTAGAGGAAGCATTAAGGATGGAAAGTTAAGTGTTTTTGATGCAATTAACTAATTTGTGTAAGGGTGTTACACGAATGACAATTGAGATTGCGAAAGGTTTCAGACAAAACCATATTCAAAACATCTGAAGATGGTTAAGGAACCATTGTGGCTATGTTATTTAAGAAATAGATTAGCTAGAATCGTTCTAGGCAATAAAGAACAATGAGAGATATTTACAACGAAAATTGAGTACACTTGCAATCATGAGATGTGCAAGAAGGATGAGTCCCGCACACTGTGAAAACAGTGGGAGCTATTCTAAGGCTAGAGTGCCTATGTCTAGATTGGATCTAGACACGTACTCAGGAAGTTTTGTAATGCAAATGTATACATTACAAAGGAAAACGAGTATGTAGTAAGGTTGAGTAAGGTACAAGAAGTTGATAAAACCTACTAACCAAAGCCTTCTCATAGGCTTAACATGATGAGTCATGTCATATGTCATTTCAATTGCATTGAGATGAACAACTACATATACGATGAAAATGGATTATAAAAATATGAATTAGTAATCAGGTATTGACTATTCATATGTGATAATCACATTTGTCGTTCGAGTTTTTAAATCTAAAACTCCTTTTATACCTTGTTACATCCAAACGGGTTGTAGAGACAATATTGAACCCCGTTAAAGTGAACCCGGATTAACATGGTATTTGCCCATAGTCACTTGTATGAGGTGACGTCTCGAAGTGACTAGAGTGTGATGCGATTGATGGCAAGTTCAAGTGCCATAGAGTCGTGTGAGATGACTAGTCGATCACATAGGCAGACTGTTAGGAAAACTTTGTCGGGCCTTATGGCCGCTTATAGAGTTCTGGCAAATTTATATAGCCTGGTCGTGGCGAGAGCTACTATAGTATTCTAATGAGTCGATTCTTTTGACTAAAGACTGTTCGCCCAAGGTGGCACAGTTTCAGATTAACTTTTATTTATGTTACTACGACCTTCGTAAATGGGGCCAAATGGGCATATTTTGGGTTATGATGGTTGTGGCTAGTCGAAGGGAAGAGTGCGATAGGAATTGTCCACCCCCTTGTCAGGGTTAAAACAATATCTCAGGGCCACTCGAGGAGTAATGAACTGGAAATGCGTGGCCACGCTCGGAAGGTATCTATGGTAGATGATTCCGGTCAATCAGTTATTCTCCAGATCGAGGAAACCACTCTCGATATGATCACTTGCAAGTACGACCTGAAAGACACCTTGCATTGAGTGGTAGATAGTAATAGGACAACAGAATTGGTGACGCACACTTGTCGAGGACAAGTGGAAGATTGTTGGAATATGTGTTCTCTGACAATAATGCGATCACAATTGTCGATCATGATGATCACATGTTCAAATCTCATTTTAAGAATACATGTGGGATGTAATATTTTACAGTCAACTGTGGTGATCAGTTGATCCCCTTAGGTCATACCTCTAGGAAAATACTCTTAATTGATTATTTAAATATATTAAAACATTTTAGCATGTTTTAGCATTTATATAATGACCTCCACCCAATTATATAAACGATTCCGAAATCCAAATCCATATTAACTCGGGCACGGGAAACCGATACATCTCTCACTAATATAACTCGGTGGGTTAACTCTTTAACCGATTCTAGAATTAGAACTCTCGGTTGATGAAATTACGTTAAATTCATCTCTAGCCTCGGAACATAAAACTAGTCTTCATGTCCCGTTGAGACCAACCAAATTTCGCGTGTAATAACTTGTTTTTACCCCACTTACCCGATGAAAAATGAAAGTACCCCCGGAAACGGAATCTACCCAAAATGTCAAAGGGATTCATGGGTCCTACTATTTGGAAAGGCTAATCTCAATTTTAAATATGTGTGAGGTCTTGTCGATTTATTGTCTATCATCTTTAAGTGAACTAAGTCGATGAATACTAGATAATTATAATTGACAATAGTCGATAAAACGATAAAATATGCATTCGAAGTTATGGCGATTTGGCAATGCATGGAAACATATAAAGCAAGCAAATAAAGTAAAGTAAATTTTCTAGTATGACCTTTCCTAAAATAGAAAATCTTATAATCTATTACATATTCGGAAACCAACTCCAATGATCCCTTGAACTTCGAGTGACACGCCTCCCAAGGAAACACCGTCTTGTTCGGAACTCCTTTCCGAATGGGTCCGTCTTTAGGAAACTCCGAAATTACAAAATAATAATAAAAAATATATAGCTATTCCTATTATACATTTGTAATAAAAAATTTAATCTATTAAATTACAAGACGGTGATGCGAGATCACATTAAAATTACAACGGAATCGATATTCCCTTTCATTATGGGTAATACCAATTAAAAAACTAAGGCCATACTAAGATAAAATTACATAATTCAAAATTACATAAATTAAAATATGACATTCATCAATGAAATATGCAGCATTATAATATGTATATAACATGCCATATTATGTGCCAAATCGCCCTATTTAAACCTTTTTTTTATGACGAGGGGGTTGAGTCCTCCCCGAGCCCATGCATTCCCGCACCACCACATGGACCATGTAAGCCACCCCCTTCGGGGGCTGCAGTGGCCAAGTGATTATCGCCCCAGCTAGTAGTCGAACCCGGGACCTCTTAACTCATGCATTTCTGCAGGCTTCAAGGTTTAACCCGGCTACCACTGGACTAACACCACTTGGTTCCCTATTTAAACTTATATCGTATATATAATCTGGTTTTATGGATATTCGCGGTTTTTAACTTATTAAAATCACAAAATAATACTAAAATCTAACTTTAGTCCAAGTTAATCACCCTAACATCTTAGGACTCAAAAATTAGTCATTACTCAATTTTTGACAATAATTCAACTTGATTTAACATTTATGCTCATAATAGACCTTAAAATCATAACCTTTTATGAAATAAATCCAAATTAAATTACAATAATTTCAAAATTTGAATTTTAAATTTTTGAACATTCTGGAATAATTCCATAACACTCATAATGTCAAAAATCAAGGTTAAAGTTATCGAATTTATTTCGAGAAAAATATAGTTGCTATTTATCGATTTTATCAAATAAAATATCTAAAGCATATGAAAATTAATCTAATCAATGTTCCAACTTTAGATCTTATATGTGGGATAAAACTGAAACTTAAAATAATTTTCTCCTGCCATGTAATTCGTTTTAGCTATTTTTGCTAAAATAGTCATTATTTATGTCATTTTTACACTAAAAAATTCATACATCATGCAAAATGAATCAAGTTCATCTAAAATTTTATACACATTGAGTAAAATGTGCATGTGACAACATATTAAAATTTTATGGCCAGTTTCAAAGTTTAACTAATTTTAACCATTTTACCTCCATTTATTTCATTTTTATCTCATAAAAATTATAAATCATGCAAAATAAATCAAATTTATACAAAATTTTACATAAAATAAGTAAAATATGGATGTGTGGTCATATAAAAAATTCAAGGTCAGAAACAAAGTTTAACTATTTTTAGCACTTTAAACACCATTTTATACATTAAAATGTAATAAAATTACTAAAAATCTTTAAAATGAGCCAAAAACTACCATAAATCATCAAAATGACCTAAATAAAATTTAGCACCAGAATACTTAATATGCAAAATAATTTCGTGGCTTAATCATATAAATCACAAATTTCAAGTTTTAATTTAATCGGAAAAACTAAGCCGATTATGCATGCAACAACCAAAGCTCCTGATACCACTTGAAAGGATTCATTAAATCTCAAATTAAACTCTTTAATTATTTATCTAAAATATTCATTAATTTAGATGATGATCTTATGCATGCATAACAATATATAAATAGATAAGTAAAGAAAATGTTCCTTACAATATTCAAAACGGTTTTAAGGGCACAAGTAAAAACACCTTTCTTACTTGTTCTTGAGCTCAAAATAAATGGATGATCCTCCTTGTCTCAATAGTGTGAGAACTTCCTCTTAATTGCACCAAGACAACCCCTTAAATCTAATATATATTAACTAGATATATGAATTCGAGACCTTAAAATTAATCTAATATTATCATATATTATATTAAAGCTGAAACCAGCAGTTCCTTTGATCGCCACGTGTAAACACCTACTCCTACGCCACGTGTCATTTGCTGAAATCCTAAGGCTATAAAAAAAATTGATACGTGTAAAATCACGTACAAAATCCTAAAATGGGATTATAATTATTGATTCTTCCAAAACACATGAATATTTGATATGACATTATTTCCATAAAAGGGAGAGCTTTTTGGAGGAATTAACAAGATTATAGGAGAAATTATCATTATTAAATTAAATTTGGAATTAAATGGTGATTTCTTGAGATTCCGTCTAATCTACACTTTATATCGCAATATTAGACGAATAAATTTGTTACCTTCGTTTAGGTAAATTTTATTTAAGGAACAAAAAATAGAATTATGTCATTTCTTTTTTTCATTTTTTTTTTTGTTTATCATATTGTTCATTTCAATTTGCAAAAGTGTGTTAGACTCCAAACGTGCATTAGACCCAACAAGGGACTTGATAACTGTTGGGAGCCATTGATTGTTTTATTTAGTTGCGTTTTTTCGCTTATTCCCTTTTTATAGTTTTATATTTATACTTCAAATATTAGAGAATATTAGATAGAATAAGATAATAGGAAAGATGTTATCTATGTTAAATTGTTAATTTATACTCGATAATGTTATTGGTATCTTACATCAATGTTACTCTTTTACCATAAGCAACTCCAAATGTTCTTTTATAGTAGGACATCTTGATGTATACTTTGTATTGAATGCCACGTGTATAAGAAGGTGAAAGACTATATATTAAAATATTGTTACCATATATTATCATAATCATATATTAATATATTTGCCAAACTGTTAATTGTTAGGATTTGTAAATTTACCTCAAATAACAATAGTGTGATTTGTGTTAAATTTGGTAGGTGAAATTTGAATAATATCCTCATTAACTTCAAACAACAGCATCTCCCACAAAATTAAGAAAAAAAGGTGATTCATTTCCAATTAATATTCCAATTAGAAAATTATAATACTAATTTGGCCAAATTCATTCAAAATGATTTAGATTATGATTATTCCAATTATGAGTATCCTCATTAACATCAAAAAGGGATTTCTTTCAATTAATATTCCAATTAGTAGATTGGACTGGAGTACTTCATGTTACTCCCACTGTCAAAATTATTTCCTTATCTTTGATATTCTTTGTGAGAGGTCTTTTAATCAAAGGTATATAAATAAATGAATTGGACGAAGAGAGTATCTTTCAAGAAATATAACTAACACAAACGATTCATTGAGACAACCCAAAATGGAATAGTAAACAAATGAGTGGGACAAAGGGAGTTTCATATAAGGAGTTACTTATCCATTGTTTTATACAATTGGTTTTCAAATCAAGCTTTGGTCCTGAATTTGGGTGTCTGGTAGGGTTATTCGGATAAGCTAAATTTTGACAAGTCTAAGTTACCTCAACCGCCTACTTCGACTATTTGCCAGTAACTTGTCAAAAGTCGAGAAAAAAAATCATAGTATTTCAAATAAACAAAAATCATAGTATCAAAAGTGTATGGGTAGTAGACAAAGTGAAATTTTCTAAAATTTAATAATTTACTAAATCCAAAAAATATGTAAGTTTTTACTTTTAATAATACTTTTCGTTTACACTCGTGCACTGCACGGGTTCAAAAACTAGTTTTATATTACTACTTCTAGTAATTTATAAATTAGATCTTGAATAATTTACTTTTCTAAAACTAATTTTAGAGAAATAGGGAGAAAGTGAGAAGTGAGAAAAATGTTAAGAATGAACCATTCGTTCTTAATTTAATTTAATTAAGAATGAACCATTCGTTCTTAATTTAATTGTTATTAATTAAGAATGAACCATTCGTTCTTGTTTTTTTTAAGAATGAACCATTCGTTCTTAATTTAATTGTTTCATAAAACAAAAATTTTAGTAATATAACATCCTAATTACTAAAACGAATCTCATTTAATCGAATTACAATAAGATTCATATTCTTACTCACATATGTAAATTGTTCAATTTTAAGAAATTAATTAATTTGTAAAATTATACAATTAATTAATTTTATCTATTAAGTGAATTGTCCTTCAGGTGTGACCTTAAGGTATCAACTGATCACCACCGTGAAACGACAGTAATGTCAAACTATAGTCAGCCAATCATTGCCGATTAATGTTGATCAATTGACGTATAAAAATGAATCATCCCTTTGTGTATTCTTATCATGAGTTTTAATAATGTGATCGCACTATTGTTGAGGACACATACTCCAACACCTCGGCATTGGGATGTCGCGACCATAGGTGGATGATGGTCTCCCGTGGCTCACCGGTCGCAACTGGCCTAAAATCGAAGCCCGAAATTTATTACTTAGGGATGCGTGAAGTGACTTCGAAAGGTGTTTTGAGTTCATCCGTGCTGACACAGTGGTAGCCAACTCGATCAACTAAGTTAACTGCTGAAACTGGTCGATCGAGTACCCTTTTGTGCTAAGAACACTCGATCGAGAGGATGCTTACGCTCGATCGAGAAGGCTGTATTATGAGTTCCTCGATCGAGTATCTGCTTTGCTCGATCGAGGGGTTTGACCTTTATTATGCTCGATCGAGTAGTTTGCCTTTGCTCGATCGAGAGGTTTTGACGCCAGAATATTTTTACGCAATCTTTAAGATTTACCTATTGGGTATTTTAATTCTATCTTAGAATAAATTAGAGGGATGGCATACAGAACTCTCTCTCTCTCTCTCTCTCTGGCTCTTGCTCTTGACTCCTTAGACCTAAAACTCTAGTTTCTCCAATTCATTGTATTGGGTTTTTTTCCATCCTTAATTTTAATTATTAGTTATTGCAATTGTTCTTGTTTGCCATCTCTTTCCTCTATTAATTTAGAGTTTGTTTTCTTTAGTAATTAATTTCTAGTATTAGAGTTCATAATTTATCACTTTATTATCATGTTCAAGTTAATTGTTTCATTCATTATTGTTATTTTCTCAATTTTCATTATGCATAGCTAATCCCATGATGCTAGGACTTAGGGGAGCCATGGTAATTAGGAAGGTTGAGATTTGGTGAGTAGACTTGGCTAGAATTAGGTTTGTGTTGTTAATCACCGCAATTAATAGCAATTAGTTGTTTGAGTAGACGCATTTAACTAGTTGATTTGATACACCCTGACCTAGATCGGAAGATTGGGAGGGGTAAGACCTGCAGTGAACATTAGGGACATTCTAATGAGGGCGGAAGCTAAGTTAGTAACGTTTTAGGGTGAAAAGCGGACCGGAAGGACCTTTTAATTACCCAGCAGACCGAGTCTATGCTGACCTTTGACCCTAGATTGGACTTCTAGAAAACCATGTTGAACCGACTGTCCTAACTGTTTCTCTCTTTCTGGTAATTTTAATAGAACTTATTGCTTGTTTCTTTATTGTTCCTTTTCTCTTGATCTCTGTAATTTAGAATCAAACAATCAACCCCCAAGAAACGGTTACCTAGGCAGACTTAGTTTAGCATACAGAAATCCCACCTCCCTGTGGATACGAAACCCGACTGCCTCTACTACATTTTATAGAGACCGGTTGGTTTCATTTTTGATAGGGTTGCGACAGCCATGTCAGAGGTCATTCACGATCTTTAATGAACTCATAACCTAGTCACACTGTCGCGTCTTCACGACATAACTGCCTTTTATACATATGTGTCGCACTTGCCATTGTTTGTGCAATACCTTGCCAAGACAAGTTATAACGCCTATCGTTATGTCAAATAGGAATCCCTTGGGTGCCATCGATCTCCAACCAGAAACTCAAGAAGCTGATCAACCTTCATCCGCCATGACTTCTGCCGAAACCAACAACATGGTCCTTCGACTCCTAGCTACCGTGGAAAACTTGAGCACTCGTCTCTCCCAAGTTGAGGACAAAATGATAACTGGGAATTTTCTCTCTTCCGATATTGAGCAAAGGGTTAAGCTCTTTGAAAGTCGGCTACTTGTCAACGACAAAACCAACCCTTGTTGGAGGACTACCAAAACCACTGAAGCCAATCCCCTAGGAACTCCGCTAAACAAGACCATACGACCCATTAGGTCCTTCCCTGATTTTGGCACACCTTATGCCACAGCCTTGGGAAGGCTAGTCTCCAAAGGAAAGCTTGAGCTAATTGGTCCAACTTCGGACCCTCTACCAAACAAGCAAGCACATAGATGGGACGGAAAACTATTTTGTCAATATCACCAAGTTCGCGGACATGATACTGAAATGTGTCTACCCCTAAAAGGTGTCATCAATGATATGATTGAAAAGGGCAAATTACCATAACCTCCCTCTGCAAACAACGAGAATAACCCTCCCGAACACTCTATTGAGAACACTAAGGAACCCTCCTTGGATTGCTCTCATCTCATCCCTCCCGACGATGAGAAAATTCGTGGAATTGATGAAGATGGACTATAAAGCGGTATACCCTTGAGTCCTTTCGTCCCGATCATTCGTTTGCCTTTGGTTTGGACACAAATGCCAAGAAGAGAGGAAGGGGTCAATTATTAAATAACAAGTTAATCAAATTGAGTGCGGAGTATCAAATTGCTTATCAAAGGCATTCCTAAAATATAAAGGCACATAATTGATTGAGACAATCCAAAATGGAATAAGCAAACAAATAAGTGGGACAAAGGGAGTTTCATATAAGGAGTTACTTATCCATTGTTTTATACAATTGGTTTTCAGATCAAGCTTTGGTCCTGAATTTGGGTGTCTGGTTGGGTTATTCGGATAAGCTCAATTTTGACAAGTCTAAGTTACCTCAGCCGCCTACTTCGACTAGTTGCCAGTAACTTGTCAAAAGTCGCGAAAAAAATCATAGTATTTCCAATAAAAAAATCATAGTACCAAAAGTGTATGGGTAGTAGACAAAGTGAAATTTTCTAAAATTTAATAATTTACTAAATCCAAAAAATATGTAAGTTGTTACTTTTAATAATACTTTCCGTTTACACCCGTGCACTGCACGGGTTCAAAAACTAGTTTTATATTACTACTTCTAGTAATTTATAAATTAGATCTTGAAAAATTTACTTTTCTAAAACTAATTTTAGAGAGATAGGGATAAAGTAAGAAGTGAGAAAAATGTTAAGAATGAACAAGAGAAAATAAGAACAATTCTTATTAGGGTAAAAAGGGGGCAAAACCGGTGGCATGGGAGAGGGTGAGAGAGAGCCAATGCATGCCATATTGCTTTGTCAATTGTTCTTCTCGAAATTACTAGGGTGTAGTTTTAGGTTTAAAAGTTAATCATTGTGTTTACCACTAAAAACAATTTAACCATTTAACCTAAAACTACCCCATAAAACCGGTGCCCCATGGTTAATATGGAGTCAATTTTATTTTTGTCAATTTGTCATATTGGCATATAATGTGTGACATGTGACATGTAACATGTTATTAATAATATTAATGCATATTTAACAATTAAATATCATTACATATATTATTTTAATTATATAAAACAATTGACTAGTAATTCACAATTACAAGTAAATAAAATGGTTCATATTAATATAATCTACAACATATTGCAATTATAATTAACTGTTCATTCTTAATTTAATTGTTTCATAAAACAAAATTGTTAGTAATATAACATCTTAATTACTAAAATGAATCTCATTTAATCGAATTATAATAAGATTCATATTCTTACTCACATATGTAAATTGTTCAATTTTAAGGAATTAATTAATCTGTATCATTATACAATTAATTAATTTTATCTATTAAGGGAATTGTCCTTTAGGTGTGACCTTAAGGGATCAACTGATCACCACCGTCAAACGACAGTAATGTCAAACTCTAGTCAGCAAATCATTACCGATTAATGTTGATCAGTTGACGTATAAAAATGAATCATCCCTTTGTGTATTCTTTGTTGGAGTATGTGTCGACAATAATGCGATCACATGTTTAAATCTCATATTAAGAATACTAAAGGGAAAGTAACATTTTATTGTCAACAGATCCACATTAATCAGTAATGATTGGCTGACTAGAGTTTGACATTACTGTCGTATGACGGTGTTGATCAGTTGATCCCTTAAGGTCATACCTCTAGGGAAACATTCTTAATTGACTAATTAATTAATTGTATGACGATATAAGTTAAAATAATTCCTTAAATTTGAACAAATGATTTTGTGAGTAATAATACGTATCTTATTGTAATTCGATTAAGTAAGATTCATACTAAGTGATTAAATTGTTTTATTACTTAAGGTTTATTTATTGTTTATGAAATAATTGAAATAAAAATGAATTGTTTATTATGAATACAAGTAGTTGTGATTGTGAATTACTAGTTAATTTTATATTGTGATTTATTTCATTTATATAATGATTTTTAATTTGTTAAAAATGCATTATTTAAATGACATGTCTAGTAACATGTTCCAATTGTCACACAATACAAATTAACAAGTTGACAAAGTTAAAATGGATCCATATTACACATTTGAACCGTGTAAATGGAAGGGATGGGAGGATTTGTGCTTAAATTAATTTAAATTAGTGGGTAACATAATGATTACCTACTAATCATAGGTATGCATACCTATACTCTTGAGAAGACAAAAATGCAATCACTTGGGCACTCTACCCACCTAAAACCGGTGGCCTCCTCCATAATACACTCAAGTAGTGTATTTTCTTTTCTCAACATTCATTGTTATTAGTTTTCAACTTGAGATATTTTTTATCTCTCTAGTTTTGTTGTTGAACAAAAATAATAAACTCTCACTAAAATCTCTAATATTATTCATATATTACTAGAAGTAGTAGTCACTTAATATTAGTATTTTTAAGGGAACGAATATTGATTTCTAGTAACAAAATTAATATTTGTATTAAGAAGGATTTCCTTGGTATAATCCTTGAGGAGTAGATCTTGCAATTAGATCTAAGGTTTTGGGGCATTTGGATTATTCTTAAGAAAACTAACTTGGTAGGAGACCAATTAGTATAAACCAAATTTCGGCCCTCCATGTAAGAAAGACCAAATTTATTTTCTTTTATTTAAATTGTTATGCATGCATAAGTTCCTTTAAATTTTATGACTAAACTTATAAACACTTAGATATTAGAGGAGTCTAATAAGAGATATATGAATCTTACAATTGGTATCAGGGCAAGAGTTGTTGCATGCATAATCGGTTTTATTTTTCCGAGTTATTATGTTAACATATAAAACTTAAAATTTGTGATGTATAAAGATAAATGCCACAAAAATTTTGCATGTTAAACCTTATGGTCCTAAATTGTTTTTAGGTCATTTTGATGATTTATGGTAATTTATTGCTCTTTAAAATGATTATTTGCATTTTTATTATATTTTATTGAGTAAAATGACATTTAAAATGCTAAAAATAGTTAGACTATGATTCTGACCTTGAAATTTGTACACGACCTCACATGCATATTTTACAAGTTGTATGTAATATTTCATATAAAATGGTTTTGTATAGCATGATTTATGATTTTTACATGTTAAAAGTCGATTAAATAAAGGTATTTATGTTAGAAATGGTTAGACTTTGTTCCTGCCCATGAAAATTTATTATGTTGTCACATGCAATATTTACACACTATATGTAAATTTTTATATGAAATGGTTTAATTTTGCATGATTTATGATTTTTAGATGTAAAAATCGAATAAATAGTGACTATTTTGACATAAATAGCTAAAATAAATTTTATGGCATGAAAATTTTTCCCAATGTTATATATATGATATGAACTTCAGATCTAAAGTTGTATATTAATTTTCTTATGATTTTAATAGTTGTTAATTTTTATGGGATATAAATTGATAAATAGCAACTTTAATAGTCATTAAAATACAAATTCGACTTTTGGGCTTAAAATTTGTCATTTCCAGGTTCTAGAAACTTGTTAAAGATATTCAAAATTTTAATTTTGATTTATTGCATAATTTTATGTTTAATTTGGAATTAAAGGGTTAAAATTATGTTTTATACGATTTATTTGTGAAATAAATTAAAATAAATTAAAGGGCAAATTTTATTAAAATTTTGGGATGTTGGAAATTTTCTAGAATATACAAAATTATGATTTTTATTTTTTCCGAATTTTTATGGTTTTTTGGGAATTATTTCCTTATTATTATGAATAATAGTCATTAAAGAGCAATTGTAAAGTATCAAGTTGAATTATTGTCAAATGTTTAGTGAAGACTAAATTTTGAGTCCTAAGAGGTTAGGGTAATTAACTTGGACATAGAAGTGATTTATATAATATTTTGTGATTTTAATAGGTTAATTGTCACAATAATCCATAAAATCGGACCATATATACGATATTAGCTTAAATAGGGCGATTTGGCACATAACGTGACATTTTTTTTTTACATATTTTAATGCTGCATTTTTAGTATGATCGTCATATTTTATTTTATATATTTTTTGAATTATGTAATTTGTACTTAGTATGGCCTTAGTTTTAATTGGTATTTCCCGAACTGAATGAGGGATATCGATTTGGTTGTAATTATTGTGATCTCGTATCGGTTTTATTTTATTTAGGTTTATTTTATTTTATATTGTATAAAGTAGAATAGCTATGTAATTTATTTATTCCGAAGTTCCTTGAAGACGGTGCCATTCGAAAAGGTGGTCCGACAAAGACGGTGTTACCTTAAAGTACCAAATGAAGTTCAAGGGACTAAAGGAGTTGGTTTCCGAATTTATAAATAGTTTATTTGATTTACTATTTTTGGTAAGGCCATACTAGGATTTTATCTTTATGCTTTGCATTTGTTTTATATGTTTGCATGCATAGCCAAATCGCTATAACTACATATGCATATCTTTTTATCGAGTCATCGACCGTGTCAGTTAAAATTATCGTAGTTCATCGCTTTAGTTCACTTAAAACGTGATAGATAATAAATTGACAAAGACCTCTCACTAAATAGTAATTGAGAATTAGCCTTACAAAATAGTAGAAACCATGAATCCCAATTTCATAAGGAAGTAGGCTTGGCTCACCGGGGTGCTAAACTTGTTACGTTGGGTAAGTGGGTAGTAAAATGTTATTACATCGAAATTTGGATTGAGCTCAACGGAAGTATTCGTGACCGTAGTCGCATGTGTTCCGGGCTAAAGATAAATATTAGAGTAATTTAATCGACCGAGAGCTCTAGAAGTAGAATCGATTAAATAGTTAATCCACCGAGTTATATTGATAAGGGATGAATCGGCTCACCGTGCCCAAGTTAATATGAATTTGGATCTCGGGATCATTTATGATAGTTGGGTAGAGGTCACTATATAAATGCGTAAAACTTGTTAAAAATGTTTACAAGTATTATTAAAACAATAGATGTTTATTAATTCCTTCACTTTTAATTTTGTAGTCAAATTTGTTTTCTCAATTGCAATGGCAACTCCAAATTCAAACGCAACCGCTAGCTCGAACACTCTCACCAACGTTTCATGGCTCCGATCCTTCATGGATCGTTGTAAATTAGAAAAGAATGGGTCCAATTTCGCCGATTGGGACGCACGACTTCGCTTGGCCGCGGAGGGTGACGATAAGATTCGTTACCTTACCGAGGCCTCTCCCGCCGCACCTACTACTAGGTCTACTCCCGCCGCTAGGCAAGGCTATGAGACTAACCAAAAGGAGTCGGTCGTGTTGATCTTCTCAATGGAGGCCGAACTCCAAAGGAGTGCTATAAAGATTAGCACCGCTTATGAGATCTATACGAAGCTTGTGACCTTGTTTTCACAAGCTCCGAGGATCATTCAATATGAAGTGGCATCCGCATTCTTCGATCTCAACATTAAGGAGGACCAAAAAGTTAGCCCTTATGTGCTCAAGTTGATGGAGCATGTTGAGACCTTAAAATTGCAAAAGGTAGAGATTCCCGAAGAACTCATCATTGATCGAATTCTTCATTCCTTAAACAAGGTTAAGGCATATGTTCAATTCAGGGTGAATTTTAATATTCAAAAATTGAAAGTGTCCCTCGATGAATTGCACAAAATGCTTGTGCAAGCCGAGAGGGACATGGGGCTAAATACTAGCACCACCAAGGATGTGCTCAACATTAATCAAAAGAGCAAAGGGAATTCTAAGAAAGGTGGTCACAAGGTAAAGAAGCAAACTCCCTACAAGAACAAAGGAAAAGCTTGTGAAGCTAGCTCCTCTAAGCTCAAGAAGGGTGCTCCGTCCGGGGACAAATGCCACTATTGTAATGGTGTTGGGCATTGGAAGAGAAATTGTCCTAAGTACCTTGGCGACATCAAAGCTGGAAAAGTCATTCCAGTAGGTAAATTACTATCCCTATCTTTTTGTTTCAATCTAAACTTTGGTATTTTGATACAAGTTGTGATATTTACCGCTTTTTATTGTAATTAGGGCATCCTAGCAAGTACAAGGGCAAAGAAAAGCAAGCCCAGAAGATCTTGAGGGAAGCTAGATGTAGCCGCCCATGGTGCTAGATCGATGGAAGCTTGGCTTTATTTTGTTTTGCCTTTATTTTCATGTTGCATTTTGAAGTTTTAGAACTATTTTAGTTTCCTCGTTCGATTTGGAATTTGTTTGTTTCCTTAAACAATGGTTGTATTTTGGATATTGGTGACTTGGTTTGCAACCCAAGTCACTTATTTTATCGTATCGTTTGTTCTAAAATTTGTCATCATACACTACTTGCTTCGAGAAACATTAAGATTTTATCGACTTAAATTGATCAAATTGACAATTATAATGATCAAGTCATTATATGTCCATGAGCTATGAATTCGATACTCCTTATGCCATTGTGACTAAAGTCACAACTTACTAATGAAAGATCAATTATGAAGTTATGATTGAGTTGTTGAACTCACACGAGGGAAGGTTGCCAACCTTATTTGATACACCTATCAAAATTTATATCGTCTATTCTATGAAATGCTTTCAATATGTTTCGATTAAATCATCATTATGTTGATATGTACTACGTTTTTTCCCTCCGTCTCCATCACTATTAAGTTGTTTTGTGGCTCAAAAGCTATCTTTGGAGAAAAAGAGCATTTTTCCTAAAGATAGAGTGGGAGTGATTTTAGCCACAAACTCTTCTTGTAGAGGAGACCAAAAGAAGATGTTCTTAAGGAAACTACGTGAGGAGACCAAAAGAAGATGTTCTTAAGGGAACTACGTGAGGAGACCAAAAGAAGATGTTCTTGGATTGTAAGAATTTTGATCGATGGAGGGATATAACTAGAGATTTTAAAATTCAACATTTTACTTAAGAGCCTTATGAAACTAAAATGGTATATATGCAAGTAAATGGATTTATTTGGGATTGTTGAGACCAATCCAAAAGTAAATGGAAATTTATGATTAAGAGTTACATAGAGAGAAAGCTGAGTTAATTGTCAGCTATGCTAAAGACTCAAAATCATTGCTATACTTGATTATGGAAATAAGTAAGTTATTAAGACCACTTTCCAAAATGACATATATGGTTTTAACCAACACTTAGAAAAGCAATGATTATTTCAATTCATGAAATCTTTCGAATGAGTTGTCAAAAACGAAACATGTGGAATTGAGTGGGAGTTGATGACAGTCATGCTTAGACATGAAGTTTAGTGGGAGCAATCATCCTTCATGAATTTTATAGCATATTACTCATTGGGAATGACGAGCATATACTATCTTTTATAAAGAAGTATTTAGTTTTTCAATTCTGGATGATATAGGACATTATGTGAATCCATTAAAACATGGGATGTTGGATTGTCACTTAGATAAGTATCTTATGTTAATAATGATTCTTCATCTTAAAGAAATCAATCAGTTAAGTAGGTTATTCATGTCGATGAATATGGAATTACCATGATAGAGTCATGGTTATTTAAAGAATCTAAGAACTGTAGTCTACATGAATTCGATAACCAATGTTTCCGCCATTGGTATAGTCATGTAATGCCATTATGCACATATCCTAGATGAATTAAATGCTTGGAGCATGATAAGTCGATAACAAGTTAACCCATATGAGAGTCATTGGTAATCTTCCAGGAACCGTCATGAATTCTCAAGGAGAACTAGTGGTTTGTTCTGGAGTTTGGAAGGATACTTAGTTGTGTGTTAAGAGGTTACACAAACTCAAGGTTCCGAACTCATTTGGATTTGTGGAAATCCTAGGCAATTATTGACATAAGGAGTAAGAGACTAGAAAAGTGTATTTTAGTGTTATCCATTGCAAGATTCTACGAAATGAACCTAAGTACGTTGTGATTGGGTGGTGAACTTTAAAAACTATAAATAGTGTTGTCCACCGAAACCCACATCACAAGTTATGTGATAACAGTAAGAGCTTCTTTCAAGTTAAAGAACCTAAGTCTAGTATGGAGTCTAGACATGTACTTTGTAAAATTCATGCTATAAGGGATAACATGAAATTGAAGAAAATCGCAATTCACAAAGTTTGAACACTTGGACACATGGTATGTTCACAAGCTAAACTTTTATTGCGTTATACAAGTGCATGAGTACGCTTATGATTATAAGACATAGAGTAGTAATATGGTATTGACTACTTATGTGTGATAATCACATTTATTGTTTGAGTTATCGTTAACTCATCTTGTACATTGTTATATCCAAATGGGATTGTTGAGTCAATATTGAACCCCATTAAAGTGAAATGGATTAACATAGTATTGGCCCCTAGTTACTTATATGAGGTGACATCTTGAAGCAACTAGAGTGTGATGCGATTGATGGCAAGTTCAAATGCCATAGAGTCATAAGGGATGACTAGTCGATCACATAGGCAGACTGTAAGGGACACTGTCGGGCTTATGGCCGCTTATAGAGTTCTGGCAATTTTTATAGCCTGGTCGTGGCGAGAGCTACTATGGTATTCTTATGAGTCAATTCTTTGACTAATGATTGTTCGCCTAAGATGGCACAGTATTAAAGTGACTTTGATTTATGTCCGGCGACCTTCGTAATTGAGGTCTAATGGGCATGTTTTGAGTCATGATGAGCTGTGGCTAATTGAAGGGAAGAGTGCAATAAGAATTGTCCATCCCCGTCAGGGTTATCTTATATCTCAAGGCCACTCGAGGAGCAATGAACTGGAAATGCGTGGCCACGCTCGGAAGGTATCTATGGTAGATAATTCCGGTCAGACAGTTATTCTCCAGATCGAGTAAACCACTCAAGATATGATCAAATGTAAGTACGACCTGCAAGATACCTTGCATTAAGTGGGAGATAGTAATAGGATAAGAGAATTGGTGACGCACACTTGTCGCGGACAAGTGGGAGATTGTTGGAGTATGTGTCCTCGACAATAATGCGATCACATGTTTAAATCTCATATTAAGAATACTATAGGGAAAGTAACATTTTATTGTCAACTGATCCAAATTAATCGGTAATAATTGGCTGACTAGAGTTTGACATTACTGTCGTATGACGGTGGTAATCAGTTGATCCCTTAAGGTCATACCTCTAGAGAAACATTCTTAATTGACTAATTAATTAATTGTATGACGATACAAGTTAATTAATTCCTTAAATTTGAACAAATGATTTTGTGAGTAATAATACGTATATTATTGTAATTCGATTAAATAAGATTCGTACTAAGTAATTAAATTATTTTATTACTTAAGGTTTATTTATTGTTTATGAAACAATTGAAATAAGAATGAATTGTTTATTATGAATACAAGTAGTTGTGATTAGGGCAGAGTATGGATCAGATACCTGATCCGAAACCATACTTCGGTTCGGATATCCGATCCGAAAATCCAAAATTTCATTATCCATGATCTGATCCGAATTCATCGGATATCCGAATTTTACTATCCGGAAATTTCGGATCAATTATCCGATATCCAAGATCTGATCCGTTTAGATATATTGTCAAAATTGGCATATAAGGCTCTAAACCCCTTCACATAATATTAATTTCATTCGAAATACATTATAATAACATAAATCCGCTACAAAACAAAGAAAACTAGCTTAATAGTTCGCCAAATACAAAGATAAATATCCATATACATAACATTCCGAGCATAATAGTCCGCCAAATACAAAAGTCCCCGTACATTACAAGAAAATGAAGCAAGTAACCGCCATTGCGCCATTGACATGAAACGTCCACTACCATGTGAATCAATAAAAACCTCTGCCAGCTCAATAGTACTCTTCGCAAGTCGAGTCCTCGTCTTGAACTTCTGCCAGCTCTACAAATTAAGAAGAATAAAGGGCCTTAGTGAATCAATAAAAAAACAGAATGTACTCTTCAGCTATGAGACAATATAAGTGACGATATAAGTGAAAATATATGTATAATAACAATATAAGTGAATATAGTAGAAGTACATACCTTTATCAAACTTCTCAACCTCTTCAATGTACTCTTCAGCTAGGAGCGGACCACGTGTAATACGTAACCAGTCTTGTGCGCAAACTAATCCTTCCACCATCCTTGGAGAGAGAGAGCTCCGAAATGGGTCAAGGATCCTACCACCAGTACTAAATGCAGATTCCGAAGCAACCGTCGATACGGGAATTGCTAGAACATCCCTAGCCATCAAAGCAACAACAGGATAAATCTCCTCATGTCTATTCCACCAGTCAAGGACATTAAATTTCCTAGAATTCACTTCTCTAACATCGTCTAAATACTTGTCCATATCACTTTTCTTATCATTAGTAACTTCAGTACTTACGTCTCTCTCAAATTGTGACTCCACCACATCTTGCCAATCATCCATGTTCTCACACTTATCGGGACACACTTCCACTTCCGCCGGTGGAGTACGCACTTGTGTGGGTTGAGAGCCCTTGTAATGTTCATACAAAGAAGTTAAAGTTTTCATAACTTTAGAACGCAAAATCAGAGAATTATCACTGTCAAATTGCTGATTAATTGCCCAATTAACATAATCAATTTTCCGTCTAGGATCAAGAACCACGGCAATATACAGCAATATGTTCACCTTGTCAACATTCTGCCAATACTTGGCATGTTTTTTCTTCATTCCGGAAGCCATTAACTTCACACCAACATCCCTACTCTCACATTTCTTATCAATCATCATACCAATACCAACAATCTCTTGCAAGTAGACATTTGAGGTAATGTATAACGAGCCTGAAAGTCTCAAGGTAGTATCGTAAAAGATTTTAAGAAAAGGTAAGAGAGAAGAAATAGATTACCAATCAAATTCATCTGGGACACCTAGATTCTTATTCATCTCAGTTACAAATTTACCACCGTCAGAAGTTTGAAGTTTCAAGAAAGCTTTACGATAGATTAAAGCACTATCCAACATCAAATAGGTGGAGTTCCACCTAGTTTCAACATCCAAACAAAGATGACGACTTGACTCAATTTGTTCTTTTTTCACACAAACATTAAACTTCATTAATCTGGCAGGGGAAGACCTCACAAACCTGACGGCATTACGTATCCTCAACATTGAATCATCACTATCTTTCAAACCCTCCCTCACAGTTAGACTTAGTATATGAGAAACACACCTCATTTGTAGAAATTCTCCATCTAAAACAGCACTATTCCATGACTGAAGTCTGCCCTTCAAGTACTCGACTCCCACATCATTTGCACTAGCATTATCCACCGTCACAGTAAGCACTTTAGTAGTAATCCCCCACTCAATCAAACAGTTTTCAATTGATTTGCCAATTATCTCACCAGTGTGACCAACAATAGGACAAAAGTTAATGACCTTTTTATGCAATTTCCAGTTTTGATCAATAAAGTGAGCCGTGAGACACATATAACTCAAATTTTGACAAGACGTCCAAGTGTCAGTGGTTAGGCATATACGAGAAGACAACTTGTTAAAGTAAGTTTTGAGCTTGCTCTTTTCCTCCAAGTACATATTAAAAATATCTTTAGCAATCGTCCAACGAGAGGGTATCATAAAATGAGGATAAGCAACAGAACAGAACAATCGAAAACCATCATGTTCAACGGTTCTAAATGGTTTCTCATCCATTATTATCATTTTACACAAAGCAACTCTAGTATCAGCTTGATTGAATTTCCACAACTCAAGCTTACCTCTCTTCTCAACCAAACTTTTAATACTATTGTTGCCAACACTAGTACCCCGACTATCCCCAACATCCCCACCAGTCAAGTCACTTTGCAAAGAAATAAGTTTTTGTTTTCTATCAACATTAGGAGGGTACTTAGGACATCTAAGTAGGTGATTTTTCATGGCAGTAGTACCACTCTTAGAACCACCACTTACGTTTGTCGTACAATAATTACATTGAGCTCTTTCAACCTCGCCTATTTTAAAAGGTTCGAAATGATTCCATTGTTCGAACGTTTTTACCTTTTGACGTGGTTCATCATCCCTAACCCTTTTTGTACCTCTTCCCTTTGGTTCAGTAGCTTCAACATTAGCTTCACCCATCTCAATATCCTCATTGATGGAGGGCAGCGATCCGTTATTTGGAACGTTTACACTAGCGTTACTAGAAGAGGACGCCATATAACCTTGCAAAAATTAACAGTTAAGACGTCAAATCATCAGATTAAAAAAGTAGTAGTACAAGGTCAAACACAAAAAACAGCAGCAAAAGATTAAATGACTTCACTACAGTAAGTGATAAAATTAGACTTTGAGTAGGTCTGTTCATAGGACAATACATATTAAATATATACAATTATACAGTGCATCTTTTCAGTAAGCAACCGTGTTCTAGACCACCTTTGCCAAAACCATAAACTCTTGCTCCCTCTGGTTCTTTGAATGTGCACAGTTTTTAAAGTAAAAAACGGTGCAAATCCAAAGAATGTGAGGGAGTAATTCGATTCCATTTAACGCGACAGTTCAATTATGTATAGTGACATTCGTTGTAAGATCAATACTCCGTATTCTTCTACTTTGAGTAGGTCTGTTCATAGGACAATTTTGCTGATATGTTAGATTTCTTTTGTTATCCTGTAATATTCTTGAATGATTGTGTAGCCGGACAAACAGTGATACCCTTCCAAATAACGCGATTATTCTAAACTTGCAAACCGACTCTGCATTCACCAATTACACCCATAAAATGCGCGAGATTTAAAAGTTACTACTCTATTTCACCCATCTACAACTTAAACTCAACTTAAACTCAGAAAAATTGAATACGAGATTTAAAAGTACACGGTCTAGACTAAGATACTACTCTATTTCGTTCATCATTTTAAGAAACCAAGGCATAACAAGTTAGATCTGCAACTTAAACTCAGAAAAATTGAATACGAGATTTAAAAGTACAAAAATCGAATTATACCTGCTATCAAGTCTGTAGATGGCGGTGGAGAATCAAGAATGGAGATGAAGAAGATGAAATCGAAAAAAAAAAAAGAAATTAGGATAGGATTTGAGCTGGTGAGGACGTGAGGTAGATCTGAGAGAGTGAGAAAAGAGGAGGCAGTGAGAAAAGAGGAGGCAGTGAGAAATGAATTAGATTAGGTTTTGAGCTGGTGAGGAAAATGAATAAGAAATGTCGGGAATGTGGGTTAATTAGGGATTTTTGTGATTTGTTTAATACTAACTCAGCCTCATATTGTGTGTCATTTACGGATCAGATCTCGGATACGGATCGGATATTAAACGGATATCGGATACCCGATCCGATATTTGATATCCGATCCGATTATTTTCGGATATCGGATATCCGAATTTTTTAAAGATGATATCCGTATCTGATCCGATATCCGATTTTTCGGATACGGGTATCCGATCCAAACCTCTTTTCGGATCAGATATCCATTATTTCGGATCGGATGCGGATCGGATATCGGATCAGTTCGGATCATCGGATTTTTTGCTCTGCCCTAGTTGTGATTTATAATTATATGACCCATTTTAAGTAATTGTAATTGTGAATTACTAGTTAATTTTAGTATGTGATTTATTTCATTTATATAATGATTTTTAATTTGTTAAAAATGCATTATTTAAATGACATGTTTAGTAACATGTCCCAATTGTCACACAATACAAATTAACAAGTTGACAAAGTTAAAATGGATCCATATTATACATTTGAACCGTGTAAATGGAAGGGATGAGAGGATTTGTGCTTAAGTTAATTTAAATTAGTGGGTAACATAATTATTACCTACTAATCATGGGTATGCATACCTATACTCTTGAGAAGACAAAAATCCAATGCATTGGCCACTCTACCGACCTAATACCGGTGGCCTCCTCCATAATACACTCAAGTAGTGTATTTTCTTTTCTCAACATTCATTCTTATTAGTTTTCAACTTGAGATATTTTTTATCTCTCTAGTTTTGTTATTGAACAAAAATAATAAACTCTCACTAAAATCTCTAATATTATTCATATATTACTAGAAGTAGTAGTCACTTAATATTAGTATTTTTTAAGGGAACAAATATTTATTTCTAGTAACAAAATTAATATTTGTATTAAGATGGATTTCCTAGGTACAATCCTTGAGGAGTAGATCTTGCAATTAGATCTAAAGTTTTGGAGCATTTTGGATTATTTTTAAGAAGACTAACTTGGTAGGAGACCAATTTAGTATAAACCAAATTTCGGCCCTCCATGTAAGAAAGACCAAATTTATTCTCTTTTATTTAAATTGTTATGCATGCATAAGTTCCTTTATGTTTTATGACTAAACTTATGAACACTTAGATATTAGAGGAGTCTAATAAGAGATATATGAATCTTACATTCTTATCATGAGTTTTAAAAATGTGATCGCACTATTGTTGAGGACACATACTCCAACAATCTCCTACTTGTCCGAGACAAGTGTGCGTCACCAATTCTTTTGTCCTATTACAATCTCTCACTCAATGCAAGGTGTCTTGCAGGTCGTTCTTGCAAGTGATCATATCTAGAGTGGTTTTCTCGATCTGGAGAGTAACTGTTTGACCGAAACTATCTACCAAAGATACCTTCCGAGCGTGGCCATGCATTTTCAGTTCACTACTTCTCGAGTGGCCCTGAGATTTTTAAATAACTCTGACAAGGGGGTGGACAATTCATATCGCACTATTCCCTTTGTTTAGTCTCAGCTCATCATGACCCAAGAGATGCCCATTTGACCTCATTTACGAAAGTCGTAGAGCATAACTCAAAGTCACTCAGAAAATGTGCCAAATTGGGCGAACAGTCTTTAGTCAAAGAATTGACTCAAAAGAATACTATAGTAGCTCTTGCCACAACCAGGCTATATATGAATTACCAGAACTCTATAAGCAGTCACTGTTCGACAGAGTGTCCATACAGTCTGCCTATATGATCGACTAGTAATTCCTTATGACCCTATGGCACTTGAACTTGCCATCAATCGCATCACACTCTAGTCGCTTGGAGACGTCACCTCATATAAGTGACTAGGGGCCAATACTTTGATAATCCAGTTCACTTAAATAGAGTTCAATATTATCTCGACAACCTATTTGGAAAACAAAGTATTATAAGAAAAGAGTTTTGAATAAAACTCAAACGATGAATGTATTATCACATATGTAAAATTGATACTATATCAATTACTACATAATCTATAATCCATACTTAATATTGTATACATCCATACATCTCAACTCAATTGAAATGACATGACCTATCATGCTAAGCCTATGAGAAGGCTTTGGTTAGTAAGTCTTAGCAACACATTGCATTTTCCCTAACCTTACTATGTACTTTTTCACTTTGTTATGTAAAATCTTTATTATAAAACTTTTGAGTACGTGTCTAAATCCAATCTAGACATAGGCTTTCGAGCCTTGAATATCTCCCACGGATCTCACAGTGAGTAGGGATAGGACCTTCGGTTATTGGAATGAACTACCATAGTTCCTCCAATTCATAAAACCGAATCCGTATATCATCCCTTCCTTCTTGCATATCTCATTACTGCAAGTATACTTAATTTCCGTTGTGTATATCTCATTTGTTCAACTGCCTAGGATGTTTCTAGCAGATATCCTCCTTAAATAATATAGCCAAGACGGTTCTTTAACCATCCTTATGTGTTTAGAATATGGTATTTGTGTAACTCCTTGCATACAAATCCATTAATTATTTCTACACACTTATCCTCTCATATCTATCACTATAGATTTGGATACTAAAGATGTCTTACATCTCTTCCTAGTCTCCCAATCATTTCTTCACAGAAGAGTGTATTGGCCCGTCATTCTTAATGAATAATATGTTATCTACATATGAGACATAGAAGACATATCATTAGTGCTTCTTGAGTACTAATGGATAGACTATATCGCTATATAGTGACTTTCAGTTAAATTCGATTTATAACCTTTCATCATACTCTAAGTATACGAATTATAAGAATGGCGATACATCTTAGCTTAATGAATTAATCCCGCAGCGGAAGCAAGTGGATTCACTTTCAACGTGTTCAATACCTTTGAACTTGTCTAGACTCTTATCAATATAAGAATATTCATTTAACGCGAATATCCTCTTAGAACTATCTTTATAGGTCTGGATACCTTAGAGATATATTATTCCTTTCCTAAGTCTTTGATCATTCACAATGATCAATATGTCCCTTACATATAAGACTATTAACACCACATTACACCCACTAAACTCCATGTATAAACAGAACTACTCGACAATTCGAGACATGTTTATTTCATGATCAAAACATCCAAGTCAACTCCTTAACTTCTACTTAAGATTTCTTCTTAAGTTTGTATTCTACTCTAGGATAGTCGCCATTTACAAAACTCATGCAAGAAGATTTTAAAATCCAACTATATCAAATCACATCGAAATACAATGAAGCGTTGTTGTTGCGTGCAAAACCCTTTGCCACCAACCAACCAAGCTAAATAAACATTTTCATGTTTATGCTTGCTTTGGACTTTTGCGGAGTTGAAACTAGATAAAGCATCTTAATAAGTTACAGGTTTTTTATTTTCAAAAATAACATGATTCCAGTCTACTTGGATTTCAAAAAAATATTTACTGATTTTGACCAAGAAGGAACATCTTCCCACGTCTTATTCTCAGTTTGTGGCTGTTGAACATTTTCTCCCACTCTGTCTATAAGAAATGATCCTCTTTTCTCTAATAGACAGCATCACGAGCCACAAACCATTTGTTCTCGTGATTATGTAGGAAGAGAGACCACATGTTCACTATCGAAACAAGCTACAATTTAGGTATCATGCATAAGCATATCACATATAAAATGTAGATGATTGCTTTAATTATATTTTGTTTTAGTGGAATAAATAAATACTAGACAAATTGTGATAGAAACTATTTCCAACTTTATAGTAAAGATTCAATCATATCGTATAGGATTATTTGTCACTTTCTAATATTATGAAGGTGAACTTGTGATACCATATCACACTCTTTTTGGTGTATATAAAAGTCTTCACTTTATTGTTCCCTGTTTTAACAAAGTACTAATACTTTGGTTTTATTATCTCTAGGTTTTGATACTTTTAAACATTTATTGAACTTGTTCAAAGAATCTCTCTTCTTACCTCATTAAGTGGATACCAAGTATCTACCTAGTTCATTGGTAGAAGAGATGAAGAAGTAATAACCTTTTCTAATTGAAATTGTATTCGACTATACACTTTAAAGTGTAAAAAGGGCGAATATCTTGCTCTATTCATAATCCTTCTCTAGAAAGAAGTCATGAATTAATCTTGCTTTGAATACAAGATTCGTACACACCAAGAGATTCCCAATCAAATGGTTTTGGACACTAGTCAAAACTAGTTTCAAGATGCAATTTTCAATCAAGAATTGAGAAATGATTGGAGTCACCAACTTGAGTCTTATATATATATATATATATATATATATATATATATATATATATATATATATATATATATATATATATATATATATATATAGAGAGAGAGAGAGAGAGAGAGAGAGAGAGAGAGAGAGATAGAATTTGGTGATTTTGGTTCTTATGGTGAGTTGTGAGTTGGGGGAATCTCAACCATTAGATTAAATTAGAGATGAGTGGCCAAGATTAATCTTAGTTGTCATATAAAAGCATTGTTATTTAGTTTATTTTCTCTTTTTTCTAGTGCTACTCTTTTTTTTTTTTACTTTAATTTTTTTATCTCTTTTTTTTTTACCTCGTGTTATTATGCTTTTTTTTACAACTTTGATTTTTTTTTCTCTTATGTTTTTCTCAAATTTTCTCATTATGTTACCTTTTTTTCTTGTTCTTTTTGTACCAATTTTTTTTTTTGCTTGAATTTTTTTTCACTCTTATTTTTTTTTACCTCGTGTTATTATGCTGTTATTGTGCTTTTCTTTAACTTGATTTTTTAACGACTTTGATTTTTTTTTTCTCATTTTTTTTACCACATGTTATTGTGCTGTTATTGTTATTCCACTGTTATTGTGATGCTATTCTGCTGTTACTTTGATTTTTTTTACGACTTTGATTTTTTTCTTTTTTTTAGCACGTGTTATTGTGCTGTTATTGTTACTCCGCTGTTATTGTGATGTTATTCTGCCGTCACTTTAATTTTTTTTACGACTTTGATTTTTTCTCTTCTTTTTTACCACATGTTATTGTGCTGTTATTGTTATTCCGCTGTTTTGTGATGTTATTCTGCTGTTACTCAGTTTTTTTTTTACGACTTTGATTTTTTTTTCCTTTTTTTTTACCACGTGTTATTGTACTGTTATTCTACTGTTATTCTGCTGTTATTGTGATGTTATTCCGCTGTTATTGTGATGCTATTCTGCTGTTACTTTGATTTTTTTTACGACTTTGATTTTTTTTTTCTTTTTTAACACGTGTTATTGTGTTGTTATTCTACTGTCATTCTGCTGTTATTGTGATGTTATTCCGGTGTCACTTTGATTTTTTTACTACTTTGATTTTTTTTACTACTTTGATTTTTTTACTCTTTTTTACTGCATGTTATTGTGTTGTTATTCTGGTGTTATTGTGATGTTATTCCGGTGCCATTTTGATTTTTTTTACGACCTTGATTTTTCCCCCTTTTTGTTTTACCACGTGTTATTGTGCTGTTATTCTACTGTTATTCTGCTGTTATTGTGATGTTATTCCGGTGCTACTTTGATTTTTTTTACGACTTTGATTTTTTTCCCTTTTTGTTTTACCACGTGTTATTGTGCTGTTATTCTATTGTTATTCTACTGTTATTCTGCTATTATTGTGATGTTATTCCGGTGTCACTTTGATTTTTTTTACGACTTTGATTTTTTTTTCTTTTTTTTACCACGTGTTATTGTGCTGTTATTCTACTGTTATTCTGCTGTTATTGTGATGTTATTCCGGTGTCACGTTGATTTTTTTACTACTTTGATTTTTTTTACTCTTTTTTACCGCATGTTATTGTGTTGTTATTCTGGTGTTATTGTACTGTTATTCTGATGTTATGGTGGTGTTGACAAACCACCATCCTCGTAAATATGTATATGTAAGAGTAATAATAGTAATAGTACAAAGTACTATATAATCAAAATAACAATAACTGTGGTCAACTTACTTCCAAGCCGAGATACTCGTGGAGAAAATCAACCAATGGACTACAAGGTACTATATAATCAAAATAACAATAATTGTGTGTCAACTTTGCTAATTCAAAAACCATAAATTATACTCCCTCCATTACTATAGGTGATTCAGTCGTTTTGCATTCCTCTATGCACTCTTTTCTCTTGATGCAATTGTAGATTAATTATGGCTCTTTCTTTCATCCCATACAAACCTTCCTTCATAGTCTACAAGTAAACAAATTCACTATACATTCTACGAAGCAGGAGCATCTTCCTCTTTCCATAGCTATATTTAAATTGCTACTTAATGTATTTTAATCACTCTAAGAATACTATTCTTCTCAAAATACTCTACTTTATTTTAACTACCAATATAACTAACTTTTACCCCTCTTCCCTTTTAACAGAATTGGTCAACTTGTTAACCGGTAACTATAGGTAAAAAGTAGCGCGGGTCCCACAGTATTTTCATCTTCCTCCTCTTGCCTTTTCATTATTAACCTGTAAATCTGTACAATTACTACACCCCCTCATTTTTCTCCCCTGCACACCGCAAAACAAATCAACTAGTCTGTATAAATATAAGCGGAGGTTATAAATTTTTGTGTTGAAGACATACCCAGAGCCAGAGGTAGCAGAGAATGAGCAGCCGTCACCACCTGTAGAATTTTAACAGAAAGAAAAACAGGAATCGAAATCAGCACCTTTATTACAGTTTTATTTTCCTATTTCCACACATGCACAAGATAAAACAAAACATCACAGGTAGCGGTGAAATTAACGAGATACTCTAATCATCAACTAAAAAACAATAATCAATTAAAAATGTATAGGAGTAGCTTACTAGGATCGGAATTAGTGAGTTAGGCAGATCCTTCGAAATCACAGGTAGCGGTGAAATTAACGACGGAAAAAGGATTTAACATCGCTCGACAAGATTAACAGTGTAATGGAGAGTAAGGACCAAGAGGTTTTAATGGTGTGTATTGAAATTACAAGAATACTGTTGTTTCTTATTTTGTACCTGTTTACGTTCCATGCATTCGTACACCCTCTTGTTGTCCTAATTTCAGGAATAACCGCCATTGTTGGAGGTTAAAGATAATCAATTGATTACTCAATCAATCCATTGGTTTCATCACTTCTTCTCACCTCATCCCCTTCACTACACTCTACAACAGTCTCACACACATTACCTCCATCACCACTATCAATACTTGTCAATTTCCCCTCAACCTCACCAGAAACCGATTCAATCCGATCCGAAACATCAAACAATCCATCACCATCACTATCAGACACCTTCCCAACGAAACTCAAACTCATCGCTCTCCTCGACTTAATCGACCGCGACGCCGCAGCCGCTGCAGCAAGCGCCGCACCAGGCTTCCCTGCCGCCCTATATCCACTACCAAAAACCGACGCCGACCGCGAATTCGACGGTTTTCTACTAGTATATCCGGAATACTCATCCGATTTAAACCGCTGAATCAAATTATACTTCACTTGTTCGTAATTAAACGATTTTGATGTCGAAACTAGGGTTTGAGAATTAGTGCTTGTGTCTGCGGATTTTGACAAGGATTTTGATGTCGAAACGACGTCGTTGTCGTCACTGTTGTGATCGGAGTTGTTGAGAAGGTCATCCACACGGCGGCGATCATCGTCGTTGTCAGAAGAGGTGGAGGAAGAAGAGGTGGAGTCAACGGCAGCATTGTGTCTGCGGAGTAATGAGTCAAGGTCGAGTTCGTCGGCCATTGATGCGGGTTTTAGTGGATTGATGACGTTTTTAGTCATTGTTGGTACGTAGAGTGAAACTATAAGTTTTATTGTTGTTTTATCTAAGCCGTGTATTTTTCCTCATCTAATGGCCCAGATTTTCCAAACTCACAACTCACCGTAAGAACCAAACTCACGAGATCCCGCAAGTTAAGATCATTCGAGAGCGGATGAAGGCCGCTCAGGACCGTCAAAAATCATATGCTGATATCCGTCGTCGACCACTTTCCTTTGAGGTTGATGATCAAGTATTCCTTAAAGTGTCACCTATGAAAGGGGTGAAACGGTTTGGCGTTAAAGGGAAGCTGAGCCCTAAATATATTGGACCTTTCCGGGTGATTGAAAAGATTGGTCCTGCTGCTTACCGTTTAGAATTGCCCCCAAATCTTAGCAAGGTTCACAATGTCTTCCATGTTTCTCAGTTGAGAAAGTACATTAGTGACCCTAGCCATATCATCCAAGAAGAGATTCTTGAATTGGAGCCTAACTTGGCGGTTGAAGAAAGGCCAATTCGGATTCTTGAAAAAGCCAATAAGCAACTTAGGAGCAAAGTTGTACCTTTAGTCCGAGTTCTTTGGCGTTGTGGAAATGTCGAAGAAGAGACTTGGGAAACTGAAGCTTCTATGTTAGCTAAATATCCTGAATTATTCTCGTAAGGTATTCCTTTTCTTACTCTTTTTCCGAGTTACTAAGCCGTGTTTAATCATAATTAGTAAAGATATTATTCTTATTATACAACTTTAAGCTAAAATTTTGAAAATGCTTTTATGATTTTTAATGGTTTTAACATTAGTGAATGTTAAATCTCGTTGTTGGTGACGTCCCAATAATGGGTTTTCTCATTTATTGGTGTAGAAATATTTTTATATCTTGATATGAATGTGGATGTTCTTGTCTGATCAACGAGAGTATCACCGTTTCATTGAAAAGATACCTATATTTTCTTATGATTATATTATTAAGATGTTGTATATTATAATTTCTCCTTCTAAGTTTCGAGGACGAAACTTTTTAAAAGGAGGGGTGATTGTAACGCCCCGTAATTTCGGACCGTTAATATATTTCGGAAGTAATTTATTAATCAAGTAAAATTTGATATTAATGTATTTAAAGTAAAAATAATTCAAAGAAATATAATTTTATTATATTTTGAAGAAAAGTATTTATTTTGATAGTTTCGAAATGTTTAAAAATAGTTTAAACCGTGTAAAAACTTTTTATTTCGAAATAAGGGCATATCGGGGAAAAATGACAACTCTTTTGAAAATTGGGTAAACGATTTTGGAAATGGGTCGTATGAGTATTCAATTTTCTTGTAATCTCGTGTTTAAGAACTTTGGTCTTGTCGGAATTTGCATTTGACAAGCGGTTCTAATTATTATCGAAACGAGCCAAAACCGACTCGTAAAATCCCGACTAAAAACCCGCTCCCTTTCCTCCTTTCCTCTCCTATCCCGCGGCACCCCCTCCCCCTTTCCTTTTTCTGATTTTTCTTTCTATCTTCATCTTCCTCTATGTTCTTAAAGCTTCTAACAAAACAAAACACCATTTTTCTACAAAATTCAAGCTAAAATCGCCATAACTTTCTCGTTTCTTGACGGATTTTCACATAATTTATATTTTCGGAATCCTCTCTTCGAGATCTACCTCCTTGTATGTTTTAATTTTAGTTTTCTTGAAGTTGTTTTAAGACGAATTTCGGTAATTTCGGTATTTTATACTTATTATTGTGTTTTTATTGTTTATTTAGGTGAAGATTTGGAGGACGAGTTTGGGGACTCGTATATTGTCGAAGATAGCGGCTAGTTGCTTGTTAGGGTTTGGTTTTCAAGGTGCTAATTGCTCATTTTCTAGCTTAAGGTAACATATTTCGAGTTACTCGACGAATAATCGTCACATTCTTTGCTTTTTGTATGTTTTTGTGATTTTTGGTTGAGTAGTAAATTTTCACATGTTTAAAATGGGTTGCATGCATGTCTTTTGTTAGTTTAAGATAACATGTTAGTATTGGGAACGATTAATTATGTTTCAGACGGTGTTAAACTGAACAAAAATGGAGAAAGGGAGGTGTGGGGGTGGCGGCAGCAGGCCCGGCAGGCCCATGGCAGGCCCACGGCTGGCCCGGGTCAGCCCGTTGCTTGTTTCGCGGTTTTTCATGCAATATTTGTCAATTCGGGTTCATTAATGTTATAGTTAGTATAAGTTACATATGAATACACTTTTGAATTGAATCATATTAGTAGTAAAAATTATGTTAATAGTAAAAATTATGTTTATATTGGTAGTTGCACATGTTAGGGTAGATTATAAAATGAAATTGTAATGATTAGGCTCAAAATGAATTTTATAGCGATAATTGTAATGTTTTGATGATTGTGCCGAAAACTGAGCCTTAGTCCCTTTGACTGATTCGATGTCAGTTAATTGAGTGATTGGTCACCGCAATTTAACCCGCACTGTCGCAGGGCTGGGGTTGCGGGTAAAAATTCGGTTGGATGAAATTTTATATGAATTGGATAATCGGCCTTTTTCTTGTTTTAGGCCATTTATCAAGTTTTTAGTTCACATGTATAGTTGGTTGAATTTAATAGTTTCTTATATTGTAGAAATGGCCCTAGATTCCCTGAAGCCTTTAATATTGTTAATATTGCTAGAAATGGTATTGGTATTAAATACTTTCTTGCAGGTTGTTGTGTTTGTCATAGATAGGTCTTTATAGTCTCTGACGAGTATATGTTCACTGCTTAATAGCCTTTGTGTTCCTGACTTGGTGGGTTTATATCCAAGTTGGGGCATGACCTCGTTACTTATTTTGATAGTAAGTGGTCAGCTTAAGTACTAGCCAACCCTTTGGTGGACTCCTTGGGGTACTCACTTTGTTTTAGAAAAATTGTGGGTCTTGGGTGCGGTGGTGTGTATCCGCATGTCTAGGTCTGTGCAGATTTTAGGCTAGGGTTGTGTTGTGTCTTGGCCATGTTTTATTAATATTAACCGCTGAGCCAAGATACCGGTTCGATTACCTTCCCTACCTCGTGGTATAGACTCGAGTTACAGAGTGACTATTGACGGGACTAAGAACTTATGCGTGTCTTTGATATATTGCCCTTTCTTGTATGGTGACTTTATGAATTGTAATAGGTGAGATGTAAGCCAGTTACAATTGATAAAGTTTGGATTACTACTTGTTATATGTTTCACATGATAGTTTAGTTTGGTCAGTTTAGGGCTCACATGTTAGAATATTTGATAATTGAATTACTTATCATGTTGTTTACATGTTTCATTACATGTTACATTAAATATGACGTTTCGTGGCTGGGAGGACTCGAAGTTACTCCCCACTGAATTGTGGCTTTCGTGTTTGTATAAAATGCGATTGGTGTACTTGATGCTTAGTTGGGGTTCACGGGCGAGCTAGTGAGCAAGAGAACCTTGGACTTAGTTTGGTTTTTATTTTGTAGAAACCTTTAACTCTTGGTTTTGTATATATTTTGAAGGGACATATGTCTCCCTCTTCTATTTTGGTTTGTATCATTATATCCCCGTGTCTTTAGCGTGGTTATGTAAATTAGTTTATTAGCTTTTGCAGGTTTTTGGCACTCTTAAGTTGGAGATGTTTGTGAATGGTTTAGGAAAAATTTTAAAAATTACAGGTTTTGTCTAGTTGAACCAATTACAAACAAATCCTGTCAGTTTTTCCGTAGATTTTACGTGTTTAATTAACGTTTTTTTTTAAGGGTGTCACAGTTGGTATATATATATATATATATATATATATATATATATATATATATATATATATATATATGACATCTATTTTTGTTTGAATATAATTACCTTAATTTGTATGGTTTCACCATAAACTTAATCGTGGTATATAAGGGCACAACGCTTGTTTTAATTGCAAAATAGTGAAACCCTTTGCATTTTTCTACAAAAACTTGAATTATATTCTTATTTAGACTTAGTGTACATCATATAACAATTATTGAGGTACAATTCTAAATAAAAAACTAAAATGAATACACTATAACACTTATATGGATGAAATGGCAACTACTGTGACACCCTCATTCATTGCGGAAAATTAAACACATAATTCTAGATAAAAACTGCATGGACATGTTTGTAATAGGTTCATTTGGGTAAAAACCTGTAATTTTTAAAACCTGGACCTGTTATAAAAATATCCAATTGGGAAGGTGTCAAACATACAAGGTGTAAAATAAATCTCATAAATAAAACATCGCTAAAGTCGCGAAACAAAGTTATACAACCCAAATATGAAAAAGGGAGACATATGTCCCTAAAAAGTATATGACATAAAAGTGTTTAAGGGTCACAATAAAATAAAGCCAATCTAGGTCCCAAGGTTACTTTACTCGCTAGCTCGTCCATGTACCCCATATATGCATCACCTACCTGTCAATCACATTTTATAGAAATACGAAAGCCACAGTCAGTGGGGAGTAACTCCGAGTTCTCCCAGCCACGAAATGTCATAATTAATATAACATGTAAACATAAGAATATGAATATGAATAACACATAGCCTTAGCTTATAGATGCTAGACAATCGTGCTTATCATGTGAACAACAACATAACAACACATAATCCTAGCATGTGAATACTAGACCGACTCATACTACACTATCATGTGAATCACATAACATCCAGGAATCCAAACTCTATCAACCATAGCCGGCTTGCATCTCACCTTCTATGATTCATAGAATCATCAAACAAGAAAGGACAATATATCTAGAGACAAGCATAAGTTCCTAGTATAGTCAATAGTCACTCTGTAACTCGAGTCTATACCACGAGGTAAGGTAAACACTCTAGTCCTAAACCTGCGCAGACCTAGCGACATGCGGAAAACTACCGCATCCAAGACCCATGATAATAACACATGAGTACCCCTAAGGAGTCCACCAAAGGGTTGGCTAGTACTTAAGCAGACTACATACTTCTAAGAGTACGTCAGGAAGTCATACCCTAACTTGGATATAAACCCACCAAGCTAAGACACAAAGGCTATTAAGCGGTGAACATACACTCGTCAAAGACTATAAGGGCCTATCTATGACGATGGTCTAAGATACCAACACCGCACAAGACAAGTAGGACACCCACTTAACCATAAGAGGGGCAAAGAGTCCAAACTTGTACACACAAATGATCATACACACCCTAGCATATGAAAGGCTACGCAAGAGCATATTCAGCTGACAATCCAACAATATCTCCAATATCAATAATAATCTAAATTCCAGCTAACCAACAGTACCATAATCCATGAGAACAAGCTAAACTGGCAAAGAGGCAACAAGACTCAAGCATAAGTCATCCAAAGCATCCAACAACCAACATGTGAAATGATAATCACAAATATTAAGGCATCAACATAAAACATCCAATAACAACCAATTTCACCTCAAAAACGAACCCTCGACCCGAGTCCTGCGAGGGGTCATCGGTCAAATCGAGGCTGTCCGGTTTAAACCTAGTTTGACCAAACTCGTTCGGTCAATCTGGCCCAGCTCAGAGTCTTGGCCTACTTTGGCCCAAATCACAAAATTCATCACAATATCATTCTCATGCCATTTCCAATTTATATCATGTGAAAAACTATCAACATAAGGAAGTATATTCCAACTTACAAAATATCCAATTCAATTAAATTCTCGCATAATAATAAAACCCACATGCCAAAAATACCAAAATACATAAATACGCAAACAAAAGACCCAAAACATCAAACAATAGACCCAAGACCCGACCCAAAGTGACGGGTCAAAGTCCGGGCCGGACCCACCGGGCCTGCCGGGTCATGCCGCGCCCTTTACGGGCTGTTTTGGGCGGTTTTTCCGCCCCTTTTCCCTTTTTGCTACCAAAATCTGTTTCAAGCTCAATTTAATACCGTGTCAAGCAACAATCAACAATACCCATTTCGTTTCAATACTCAAGTATATGAAATAACCACAAATTAGTAAACATTAACAACACAAGTCATGTGAAAAACGAAACTAACATATTATCAATCACCTAAACACTTAACAAACAACAAACACAACATCTATGTGACATTAAATCGTCGAGTAACTCGGAATAGTTACCTTAAGCTAGCAAAGAGACAAGTAATAACTTGAGAAAGCTTCTAAAACCCAAAATTACTCTCCATCTTCAACCACATATGAGTCACCTAACTCATCTTCAAATTCTTCACCTATAAGAACAACAAAAACACAATTATTAAGCTTAAATTCGAAACCCTAAAAAGATAAGACCTGAAACGAAATTGGGGGAAATGAAAATAAAGCCTACTAGTAGATGAGGATTGAAGAGAGGATTCCAAATATATAAGTTTTATGCAAATTGGTGGAGAAATGAAGGAATTATGAAGGATTTAGGGTTTGTAAGGAGGATTTTTGGTGGGTTTTTGGTGTTTGAGAGAAGGAGGAGATAGATTGAGAATGGAGGAAATGAAAATTGGAAGAGGAGACAAATGGAGGTAGGGGTGGCCGGTCCAAATGGAGGGGAGGTGGGTTAATTGTTTACGTTTTGGATTTGCTTCGACGGTAATTAGAAATATTCGTCGAACGCGATTTCCGAGAATATTAAAGTTCTTAAACACGATTTTACTAAGAGATTAAGTACTCATATGCCCAATATCCAAACTCATTTACCCAACGACCGTAAGAAATGGGAAAAATCCCAATTTTACGACTTTTATCCGAAATCTATTTTATCAAAGGAAAAGGTTTAAATATAATTTAAATCACTTTTAAACATTATTAAACTATCAAAAATAATTACATTTCTTCAAAATAAAATAAGATTATATTTTATCAAATAAATTTTATTTCAAATAAATTAATATTAAATTAAAATAGATTAAAATATTACTTTTAAAATATAATAAAGGTCTTCAAATTTACGGGGTGTTACAATCATCCCTCCTTTTAAGAAGTTTCGTCCCCGAAATTTAGAAGAAGGAACATTGTATATATGTAGGTCTATCTCTTTAAAATCAAGTAAACAAAATCTTCAAAATATGAACGTATGAAATATAAGTGTCTTTTCAATGGAACGGAATATCCTCGTCGGTCGTTCAAGAACATCAACATTCCAAATCAAAGACATAAAAATATATATTTTTACACCAACAAATGAGAAAACCAATTATCGGACGTCTCCAATAACGAGCTTTACCACTCATTGACGTTAAAACGAGTGGAAAACATTAAAACATTTTCAAATCTTTAGTTCGAAACTCTATAATAAGGATAATAACTCCACTAGCTATGACCAAACTCTAACTATGACTTTTAAACAACTAAGCAAGGACTACTAACGCGGACAGTATTTAAGAGAAGGAGAGGAACACTCGAAAGGATAGCTAAAACTCACAAGAATTAGATAAAGGAAAGAGTTTTACCTCACGAGAAAAGTTCGGGATATTTAGCTAACATAGAAGATTCAGGCTCCCAAGTTTCTTCTTCGACATTTCCACAACGCCAAAGGATACGAACTAGGGGCACAACTTTGTTTCTAAGTTGCTTGTTTGCCCTTTCGAGGATTCGGATCGGCCTTTCTTCCAAAGCCAAGTTAGGTTCCAAATCTGGGATTTCTTCTTGAATAACATGGCTTGGATCACTAATGTACTTCCTCAACTGAGATACATGGAAGACATTATGAACCTTGCTCAAATTGGGGGGCAACTCCAAACGGTAAGCAACGGGACCAATCTTCTCAAGCACACGAAAAGGTCCAATGTATTTGGGACTCAGCTTTCCTTTTACACCAAACCGTTTCACCCTTTTCATAGGTGATACCTTAAGGAACACTCGATCTTCAACCTCAAAGGCAAGTGGTCGACGACGGACATCGGCATAAGATTTCTGTCGGTCTTGAGCGGTTTTCATACGCTCTCGAATGATCTGAACCTGATTGATGGTCTCAGTCACCAAATCGGGTCCCAACACATGAGCATCTTGGACTTGATCCCAACAGACCGGACTATGGCACTTCCTACCATACAAAGCTTCATAAGGTGACATCTTGATAGAAGTATGATAGCTATTGTTGTAGGAGAATTCAAAAAGAGGTAAGCACTTCTCCCAAGAAGTGTGGAAGTCTAAAGCACAAGCACGGAGGAGGTCCTCTAAAGTCTGGATAGTCCTCTCAGTCTGTCCATCTGTAGCGGCATGAAAAGCGGTACTCATCAATAGCTTACTACCCATGGCTTCTTGTAAAGCAGTCCAGAAACGGGAACAGAATCTCGGGTCACGATCTGAAACTATATCCTTAGGCACTCCATGGTAGCGTACTATCTCCTTCACGTAGGCACCAGCTAGGACATCTAATCTCCATGTCTCCTTGATAGGTATAAACCTAGCACATTTGGTCAATCGATCTATAACCACCCAAACCGCATCTTTTCCGCTAGCAGTCTTAGGTAAAGCCATCACAAAGTCCATGGAGATGGACTCCCATTTCCAAAGGGGAACATCCAAATGTTGTAGCAAACCCCCGGGTTTCTGATGCTCAATCTTCACTTTTCGACGGGTAAGACACTTGCTAACATACTCTAGGACATCAATCTTCATCCTAGGTCACCAAAACTGTAATCTCAAGTCTTTATACATCTTGTCACCACCAGGATGAATAGAGTAAGGAGAAAGGTGAGCTTCATCAAGGATATTCTTCCTCAACTCGGCTACTCTCAGAACATACATCCTACCTTGGTAACGAAGGTATCCATCACTATCCACCACACAATCGTTAGCTTGCCCAAGTTGGATTTTTGCTTGAATGGACTTGAAAGTAGCATCCTCAGGTAGGCAAGTACGGATCTCACGGTAAAAGTCGGGTTCTGCACTCAAGGCACTAAGATAGTCAAAGCCCTTCCCAACAAGGCTTATCCCTAACTTTTGAAATTCCGTGGTAAGTTCATCAGGTAACACACGGATAGTGCTCACAGAGTGACTAGTCTTCCTACTCAAAGCATCGGCCACCACATTTGCTTTCCCTTCATGATAAATCAACTCGGCATCATAATCATTCACCAACTCTAGCAATCTTATTTGCCTCATATTCAATTCTTTCTGGGTAAAGATACACCTCAAACTCTTATGATCGGTATAAATGCGGCAATGAACTCCAATAAGGTAATGCCTCCATGTCTTCAAGGCATGTACCACGACGGCTAATTCAAGATCATGAGTCGGATAGTTCACCTCGTGAACCCTCAGTTGTCGAGAAGCATAGGTAATAACCCTTCGGTTTTGCATCAAGACACAACCTAGGCCATGCTTTGAAGCATCACAATAAACATCGTAGTCCACACCATCCTCAGGTAAGGTCAACACCGGAGCGGTAGTCAACCTAGTCTTCAACTCTAAGAAGGCATTCTCACACTCATCGGTCCACACATACTTAGAATCCTTCTTCAACAATTGAGTCATCGGTCTAGCTAACTTAGAGAAATCTTTCACGAATCGACGGTAATAACCCGCCAAACCGAGAAAGCTTCGAATCTCAGTCACATTTTTCGGACTCTTCCAATCAACAACAGCCTCAATATTAGAAGGGTCTACCATAACACCATCTTTGGATATGACATGTCCAAGAAAAGTTACTTGATGCAACCAAAATTCACATTTCGAGAACTTAGCATACCACTTTTGACGATGTAGAATGTCTAAGATGATACGGAGGTGTAGGTCATGTTCTTCATCATTCTTTGAGAAAATGAAGATATCATCAATGAACACCACCACACACTTATCGAGGTATTCACTAAAGGTACGATTCATTTGATCCATGAAGATAGCCGGAGCATTAGTCAATCCGAAAGGCATCACTTTAAATTCGAAATGACCATATCCCGTGCTGAAAGCAGTCTTAGGAATATCGGACTCACGTACCGGAATTTGATGATAACCCGATCGGAGGTCAATCTTGGAAAAAGTATAAGCACCACGTAATTGGTCAAAGAGATCATCAATTCGTGGAAGAGGATACTTGTTCTTGATTGTCACATGATTGAGTTCACGATAATCAATGCATAGTCGCATAGATCCATCCTTTTTCTTCACAAAGAGGACGGGGGAACCCCAAGGAGAGCACTAGGCCTAATAAAGCCTTTCTCAATCAAGTCATCAAGTTGAACTCTCAACTCCTTCAATTCGGAAGGTGCTATATGATAAGGAGCTTTAGCAATAGGACCGGTTCCGGGAACTAGGTCTATAGAAAATTCAACATCTCTTTCAGGAGGAATCCCGGGTAATTCATCGGGAAATACATCCGGAAATTCACAAACAATGGGAACATCCTTCAAGGGAGGAAGAGAAGGAGAATTAGAAGTAGTCACTACACATAGGAATGCTTGATGACCCTTCTTCAAAGCATTCACCATCTTCATAGCTGACATAAACTTCACACCTGTTTGCTTTCTAACCCCTTGATAAGATACGCGAGTACCTAAAGGGCTTTTAAGAACAATCTTTTGATCTCGACATTCAAATCGAGCATGATAGGTAGATAACCAATCCATGCCCAAAATAACATCAAACTCCTCAAGTGGAAATCGAAGGAGATTAACCGGGAAAATAGATTCCGCTATCGATATAGGGACATCCGAATAAAAATAAGAACAAGAGAAGATGTCGCCGGAGGGTAAAGATATTGAGGTACTATCTCCAAGTGAAGGTTCAAGAGGTAACTTGTCGGAGAATTTCATCGATATAAATGACAAAGAAGCACCGGTGTCAAATAAAACTAAACAAGGGACATCAAATATTAGGAACGTATCAGTGACTATGTCTGGGTGTGCCTCAGCCTCAGCACGGCTCATCACAAAGATGCGACCTCTCGGCCTCTCAGGAACAGCAGGAGTGGTAGTAGTCTTCTTCTCAGGACACTCATTAGCCTTGTGTCCAGGCTTGTTGCAGGAGAAACACACAATTTGCTTATCAAAGCAACCAATTCCGGGATGCAAAGGCTTCTTACAATGATAGCACATACGACCCTTAGGATTTTTGTCGTTGCTAGGAGATAGAACAAGAGCACCTTGATTTGCTTGTCCACTCGGAACAAACCTCTTCTTGTTAGGATAAGAGGGGGAAGAAGTAGGCACAAAGGGTCTAGAAGGAGCAACATAAGGCCTAGAAGTTGAGTAGAGTGGCCTCTTGCCAAGGGAAGTACGAGAAGCACGGGCCTCTTCATCAATAGCCCGAATAGAGCTCTCGGCCCATAATGCATCATCATAGATTGAGACAAAGGAAGTAGAATCCCTACGGATCAAGCTCTTAAGCTTTGGAGTAAGCTTGTCAAGGTAAAAGAAAGCCTTTTCTTCTTCATTTTTGAGAAGTCTAGAAGCATAGTGAGCAAGTTCATTGAACTTGTCGGTAAAGGCTTGGACAGAAAGACTTCCTTGCTTCAAATTCATAAACTCTTTAAGCCTTTGTTGTTTCAGCTCTTTTGGATAGAACCTAGTCTCAACTAGATCCTTAAAGCGATCCCAACCAAAACCAGGCTCAAGAGTGGAAGTAGGACTAGTCATGGTCCACCATCTATCAGCTTCTTTCACAAGGAAGTGAGAAGCCAATTTCACCTTGTCCTCTTCACGAACATCATACATGACAAAGCTCTTCTCCAATTCCCGAAACCATTCGATGAGTGCCACCGGGTCTACTTCACCACCATAAGTTTGAGTCTTGTTTCGAGTCAATTGACTTGCCACCCAAGTGTAAGAACCGGGTCTATCACCTTCTGGAAACTGAGGAGGGGGAGGAGGAGCTGGTTGGTTTTGATGATTCTGAAGAATCTGAGTAAGAGCTTGCAAGATTGCATTATCTACGAATCTTGGAGGAGCCATATTGCAAAAGAGAACATTGGTTAGCACCTAACAAATAGCAATCACAAGGAGACTACAACATAAGGTCCTAAGTCTACCCATCCTACCCATCTCTCAAGTTTATTATTTTAAGGTCAAGTTATTTAAATTGGGGGTGCACAAACGTGCGTTGGGAGCAAATATGCTCTGATACCAACTGTGACCCCCTCATTCATTGCGGAAAAGTAAACACATAATTCTAGATAAAAACTGCATGAACATGTTTGTAATAGGTTCATTTGGGTAAAAACCTGTAATTTTTAAAACCTGAACCTGTTATAAAAATATCCAAATGGGAAGGTGTCAAACATGCAAGGTCTGAAATAAATCTCATAAATAAAATATCGCTAAAGTCGCGAAACAAAGTTATACAACCCAAATATGAAAAAGGGAGAGATATGTCCCTAAAAAGTATATGACATAAAAAGTGTTTAAGGGTCACAATAAAATAAAGCCAATCTAGGTCCCAAGGTTACTTTGCTCGCTAGCTCGTCCATGTACCCCATATATGCATCACCTACCTGTCAATCGCATTTTATACAAATACGAAAGCCACAGTCAGTGGGGAGTAACTCCGAGTTCTCCCAGCCACGAAATGTCATAATTAATATAACATGTAAACATAAGAATATGAATATGAATAACACATAGCCTTAGCATATAGATGCTAGACAATCGTGCTTATCATGTGAACAACAACATAACAACACATAGTCCTAGCATGTGAATACTAGTGATGCGTGTCTTTTATATGATGTTTTACATCCCATTTTACACGCATTTCAGAGCTCATTCATGTAGTTTATGCAACATTTCTCCCTATTTCCGTCTACTTCCGTATTTTTGTACATTATTGCAGAAATGTGAAGAATCCAGCGGAAATCGAGCTAAATCCGTCCCCGAGTATCTTGCATTGCATTTGACGTGAAGTATTGACTCGAGGAATGAGCTTGGTGCGCATTTCAAAACCCAAAAGACAAATCCACGAGATTTTAGAAGTCAAGTATCAGCTCAAGCAGTCGATCGACCACTACCATCAGTCGATCGACCAACCTGCGGGTTCCAGAAGCTATTGTACACTGAAGAGCAGTCGATCGACTTCCATGCTTAGTCGATCGACCAAGCTGTTATCCCAGACGAGAATTAAAAGATCGAGCAAACGCAAGCCCATTGAGTTTAGGTTTTGATAATAATTGTTACGTATATTTTCTATATAACGTAACCTAGAACATCAGATAGAGGCATCCAGTTTTGATCCGATTTTTATCAAGTTTTCACATTAAGTTTTACATACAGTTCTTTAGAAATAATTAGGGTTTGGGAAACTATTTTCGCATTGGATTTTTGTTGTGCTTTCAATCATTCCGTTACGATCCTTCTGCAATTTCGGTATTCACTTGCTCTATTTTCAGTTCATCTTTATTGCATTGATAGTATAGAAATTGTCAGTTAGTCTCCCGAAACCGAATTATCCTTATTGTTAATTGTTTGTTCATTCGTTTTAAGCATGAAACCTTCTGTCTATTTCGTTAATTTCATTGTTGTTATCATCGTTAGTATGAGTAGCTAATTTGTTCGTGCTAGGATGTAGGGGAATTATAGTGTAGGCGGCAATATAATGAACACGGCTTAATTCGCGTGTTGGGCGATCGACCGCCATACCTGGTCGATCGACTGACCACGTGAGGTTTTTATTTTCGTTTTAATTGTTTTAATTCTTAATTCGACGAATCGAGTGCACACGACTAGTTGAATGCTTAGGATATGACTGACCCATTAGATCGGAGATAGGGACAGTTGCTAGATCACCAATTAAAATGACTAAACTATGCTGAGATCGAAAGATAGGTAAAGTTTAGACCGTAAGTCACTTTTCAGGATGAGAGTCGTATTAGTGATATTAGGGACTTATAGCGAGGTCGAAAGATGCTATTTGTTAAGAGTGGACCGAGAGGACCTCTTTATTTCCCGCCTCATGTGTTTTGTTTTAGACCTGTTTAGTACGCTGCCGCCGAAACTATAACAACCCGATCATCCTTGCACCCCTTCTTTTATCTGTCTTATTCGCGTTTTTTGTTCATTGTCTTTATTTGCTATTAGTATAGACCAAATCAATTCAACCCCCACTTTTGTTACCTTAGACCGAATTTAAACAACTAGAAATTACGTCTGCCTCTCTGTGGTTCGACCCGACTGCCGCTAGCTATAGTTGTAGTTGGAGAATATAAATTTATTTTTGACACCTCACGACGGGTATCAAATTTTGGCGCCGTTGCCAGGGAGGCAATTGTTCTAATTTTTAGTTGTTTTTATTCAGTCTTTCTTTAGTTTAAGGGACTTCCGTTCCTTAAACTTTTCTTATATTCTTTTTGTAGTTTCTTCTTATGCGCAGGTCACAGGGTGGTGAACTAGTACCATTAAATCCTGAGATCGAGAAATCCTTGCGCGAGTTGAGACGAACACAAAGGGTATTGCCGACAGAGGAAGAGCTGAGTACTCTGTCAAGTTTCTACGAGAACGAACTGTTCGAAGAAGATCCACCTACATCTCCTGCTTCTATTTCTTCAGCTGAGACAGTCACTTCTCCAGAAATTCCAGTCATGGCTAAAGAAGCAACCATTGCTAGTCACTCAGAGCCGACAGCTGAGAATCTTTACGAAGGATTCGAACTACCTGGGGAGGCGAGAAAATTCGAGCCGAAGCCTTCCTATATTAACCTGGTTGAGAGAAACCAGTATGGGGGAGCTGCAAATGAAAATGCAGCCAAGCATATGGAGACCTTCGTTGATTATTGCTGCTCTATACCCCCGCCGACCGGTGTGACCCAAGATCAGATCAAGGAGACTATGTTCATTTTCTCCCTTCGCGATGCTGCAAGGGAGTGGTATAGAGATCTGGATCGAGCCGCTCATGGGATCACCGATTGGAATTCCTTAGACCTGGCATTCTACAAAAAGTACTTCTCTGCTTGAAAGACAAATGCCATTAGAGCTCAGATCACGAGCTTTAAACAAGGGCCTGATGAGAACTATCATGAAGCATGGGTCCGTTTCAAGAAACTGGTGCGAACCATACCGCACCATGGGTTCGAAAAATGGAGTCTTTGCAACCAGTTCTATAATGGGCTGTATGACGATCAGAGGGCTATTTTGGATGCAGCCAATGGCCGATTTTTGAGAACATGGGAGAGACTAAGGGGTGGAAGATCATCGATGATTTGGCCACTCATAAGGCTGAATATGGGAATTCGAGAGGAAACCAGAGGAGAGCTGCTGAATCTTTCTCTTCTTTCGCACTAGAAGCTCTCACCTGCAAGGTTTGACAAATATGAATTTGGAGGAGCTTCTAAAGGTGGGATGTACCATGTTACTTATTTGTTTTGAGACGGTCCTTTCGTCGTAGAAGATGTGGAGCCGAGGGGCATGTCTCGAGAATTGTTCTTTTCCCTTTGAGTCTTGTCGCCTTTCAACACTATAGGCGGACAAACACGTACTATGAGCCGAATGTCCACCCCAACTTGAGGTGGAGTAGCAGAATGTCCCGAATCCGACTCAACCTCCACAACAAAGCAGCAAAGCAAGCTTATGTGCCCCCTCACAAACAACCATATCAAAAACCTCCCTATGTGCCGCAGCAGCAACAATCCCAAAAATCCGAGTTCACCGAGTTGAAGAACTTATTGCTGAAGGAGTCCCAAGCTAGAGAGGTCGGGATGAAGATGCTAGAGAGTCAAATTGCTCAATTGGCTAGCAAGAACACCACTCGAGCTCCCGGACACTTACCGACTCAAACTGACCAGAAAGAGACCCTGAATGCCATTACTTTGAGGAGTGGGTCTACCCTGGAGGGGCCTGCTATGGTCGAGGATGCCCCTGAAAAGAATGAAGCGGAACCGAGTCAAAAGAAAGCTTCAACGAAAAATAACAAGAACAAGGCGTCTACCAGGTACATCAGTCGATCGACTGATATACCCGGTCGATCGACTGATATGCGGGTTACAGGAGCTTCTGGAACTGTACACCTCAGTCGATCGACTGAGCAAGGTGGTCGATCGACTGAGGCCCCTGCTGATATTGAGAAATTTCGTCCTTCAATGCCCGATAATTTGAGAGACCATTTGTTCCGGGGTTCGACAACTCCGAAAGTATTGGGGCAAGACCCGAGTGCTGATGGGTCCGTCTCGATTCCGAAGTTCGACCCAATGTCGGTCAATGGCTCACATTTGAGACGGTCTGAGGAGGGTTCAAGCTTCAATAAGGAAAAGGTGGTGGACTTTCAGCCTAAGTCCATGGATGCCGGCATGCGAGACTTAGAGGAGAGGGCTAAGGTACTTCTCTCAGCCCCATATCCAGAAAGACTAGTGCCGACAAAGGAACAGGTATCTTTCAATAAATTTGAAAGGGTTATTCGTAGTTTGAATGTACACGTGCCTTTCCTTGAGTTAGTTAATCAAGTGCCTGCGTACACTAAATTCATGAAACAACTCTTGTCTAAGAAAAAGTCACTTGAAAATGTGCACACTGTCGCTTTAACCAAAGAATCATGCTCTTATTTGTCTCACACTACACCCCATAAGCTAGAGGACCCGGGTAGCTTTTCTGTTCCTTGCAATTTAGGTACCTTCTCTATTGAGAAGGCATTATGTGACTTAGGAGCTAGTATAAGCGTCATGCCCTTGAGTCTAGCTAGAAAGCTCAAACTAACTAGATTCGTAGTGACCGACATGACCGTACAGATGGCTGACCGATCTGCGGTCCAGCCAATAGGAGTCTTAGAGGACATTCATGTCCAAATAGGGAAGTTTTTCTTCCCCGTCGACTTCGTTGTACTTGACATGCCTGAGGATGCCCATATTCCCATTATTTTGGGTAGGCCATTTCTTCACACTGCTGGTGCAGTCATAGATGTTGGTCTAGGAACCTTGACCTTCAAAGTGGGAAAGCATTCTATTGTCTTTGCCCAACCCGCTAAGAAGAAGGACCCCATGTGGCCTGTGGCCTGTGACCTGTAACACGGTTTCTGACAAGAAATCGTACTTTGTGCTTCCTGATATGCCTATCTCTACTCCTTAACCCCTCCGCCCCAGACTGGGAGCAAAAAGGAGGAAGAATCTGTTGTTTTAGATGTTGCAGGAGATGGTTTGGGGAAGGAAGTGCTGCAAGTTGCTCCAACTATAAAGAAGCCGATCATTCAAAGAGGAGGTCTTGGTTGCCTTAGCTATGGAATTGATGAGGAAGTTGATGACGAGCCGGTCAAAGCCAGAGAGTCTGATTTGGATTCTGACAAGCCCGAAGAGATCATTGACTGGGGAGATGATGAGAGTGTTGATCCGTTGAGTTCAGCGGACGTGGAAGCTAAGAAGGGTGCAGCTGATCAGATAAGCACCGTTGAGGCTACCTCTAGTAGCCAGAAGCCGGTGAAGTGGGCCATACCGTGGCCGTTCTTGATCAACTACTAGTTGGTCGCATGTTTTACAAACATTTTATTGCTTTTAAGACTATTTACCGTATTTTGTGTGCGCGAAACTTCGCATTTTATCTTGCTTGCTTCGGATTTTATGCGCTTCAGACTTTACTTTGGGTTTTGCGCAATTTTGGGCGCGTATTATTGTGCACTTGCAGGTTTTTAGACCTCATTAGCTCAAGAAATTGAGCAAATACGAAGAAATAAGAAGTTACAGCAGTATTTCCAGTCGATCGATTTGGCTATATAGTCGATCGACCGGTCGGCAGTTCCCAGGAGCTTCTGTTCCTGTTCACTTGGTCGATCGACTGAGTAATGTGGTCGATCGACCGACCTGCACTGCTGTACTTGTTCACGACCTCAGTCCTGCTATGTTTGGTCGATTTGCGGAATTAAGGGATTTTTCTACTCCACTTTATCTTCCGTCATTATTTATTTCTTCTATTTTCCTCAATTTTGCACATAATACTGCTTTATTATTGCTTCTCGATTTTATGCGTGATACTTTATTTGTCTTTTCAGGTACTTATTAGTAGCACTGCTTGCTACTGAAACCTCCTAGCTCACGCTGGTTTGGGGAGGTTTCCTTGGCTGCGCTTAAAGTCTTGTGAGTTCCCGATTTCCACTTCATGTCATATTTATTTATTTCATTTTACGCAAATTCTCATTTCTCTTTTCTTCATTACATGATTTTTGCACAATGGGGACATTGTGCGATTTGGTTTGGGGAAGGGTTTTGCGTCGCATATCATTTGCTTGCATTCACGTTTACATTTTTGCCTTGCATTGTTTATTTCATTTTTCAGATTACAAAAATCCAAAAAATTGAAAAAATTCCAAAAATTCAAACAAAAATGCACGTTTATTTTAGTATGTAGGTCGAGTCGGAACGGTAGTATTTCCATGATGACATTGCAATTGCATCTGTTTTCGCCTAAGCCTTGCTAATTAACATGTTATTAGTAGAATCATATATGCATATCTACGAGTTTTCGTTAAATTTATTTGCTGAACTTTAGACTTGACTTATATTTTTGGCAAACTACTTATATTTTCTGAGATTTAGAGCCTATAACTGGTGACATCTATGACCAGTTTATCTAGGATGTGAGTAGTACTCCTTATGAGACATGTCAAATCAATTTGCATAAATATGAACTTAATCTGCTTAATACCTGTATGCATTCGGTTTGTGGTTTGTTGACACATGTGGTAGAGGTTTCCTTTTTCTTATTATGCCCATAAGCTCCACACTGCCAAAAATAGCCTTTTTGTCCCATTACTACATCCTACATTTAGCCTGTCCTTTGTCAAGCTAGTAGTCCATGTTTTTGGGATTGTTACTTCGTTTTTGGTGGTATTTGCTCAATTGAAATGATTGTTGGGAAAATGAAATGAAGGAGGAAAGAAACAAAGTTGAAAAGGAAAACAAAAGAAGTGAAAAAATGATTCGAAAATATGAAAAAGAGGTTCTGTACTGTTTAAGCGGTCGATCGACTGGCATCATAGGTCGATCGACTGAGGTTCGAGAGAAAGAAAAGAAATCAATTCGCATAATTCAAGCCTTTATCTTTTGGCGATTTTTGCTCCCATGTATTATTCATATTTTACGAGGAGTTGGTTGATTGCTTTTATACCAGGGATTGTGAGTTTTGTGCTTGCTATAGCACCGTGTCGATTGATTATGAGCAAGAAGTTGGATGTTGCCATATGGTTCCGTTTTGGTACTAGCTTGATCACCTGTACCTCCACTTTTCCATAAAATGTTTTGCCTCTTCTTACCCATACCTCACATACCCCGAGTATCCTGCATTGCATTTGACGTGAAGTATTGACTCGAGGAATGAGCTTGGTGCGCATTTCAAAGCCCAAAAGACAAATCCACGAGAGTTTAGAAGTCAAGTATCATCTCAAGCAGTCGATCGACCACTACCATCAGTCGATCGACCAACCTGCGGGTTCCAGAAGCTACTGTACACTGAAGAGCAGTCGATCGACTGCCATGCTTAATCGATCGACCAAGCTGCTATCCCAGACGAGAATTAAAAGATCGAGGAAACGCAAGCCCATTGAGTTTAGGTTTTGATAATAATTGTTATGTATATTTTCTATATAACGTAACCTAGAACATCAGATAGAGGCATCCAGTTTTGATCCGATTTTTATCAAGTTTTCACAATAAGTTTTACACACAGTTCTTTAGAAATAATTAGGGTTTGGGAAACTATTTTCGCATTGGATTTTCGTTGTGCTTTCAATCATTCCGTTATGATCCTTCTGCAATTTCGGTATTCACTTGCTCTATTTTCAGTTCATCTTTATTGCATTGATAGTATAGAAATTGTCAGTTAGTCTCCCGAAACCGAATTATCCTTATTGTTAATTGTTTGTTCATTCGTTTTAAGCATGAAACCTTCTGTCTATTTCGTTAATTTCATTGTTGTTATCATCGTTAGTATGAGTAGCTAATTTGTTCGTGCTAGGATGTAGGGGAATTATAGTGTAGGCGACAATATAATGAACACGGCTTAATTCGCGTGTTGGTCGATCGACCGCCATACCTGGTCGATCGACTGACCACGTGAGGTTTTTATTTTCGTTTTAATTGTTTTAATTCTTAATTCGACGAATCGAGTGCACACGACTAGTTGAATGCTTAGGATATGACTGGCCCATTAGATCGAGAGATAGGGACAGTTGCTAGATCACCAATTAAAATGACTAAACTATGCTGAGATCGAAAGATAGGTAAAGTTTACACCGTAAGTCACTTTTCAGGACGAGAGTCGTATTAGTGATATTAGGGACTTATAGCGAGGTCGAAAGATGCTATTTGTTAAGAGTGGACCGAGAGGACCTCTTTATTTCCCGCCTCATGTGTTTTGTTTTAGACCTGTTTAGTACGCTGCCGCCGAAACTATAACTAACCGATCATCCTTGCACCCCTTCTTTTATCTGTCTTATTCGCGTTTTTAGTTCATTGTCTTTATTTGCTATTAGTATAGACCAAATCAATTCAACCCCCACTTTTGTTACCTTAGACCGAATTTAAACAACTAGAAATTACGTCTGCCTCTATGTGGTTCGACCCGACTGCCGCTAGCTATAGTTGTAGTTGGAGATTATAAATTTATTTTTGACACCTCACGACGGGTATCAACTAGACCGACTCATACTACACTATCATGTGAATCACATAACATCCAGGAATCCAAACTCTATCAACCATAGCCGGCTTGCATCTCGCCTTCTATGATTCATAGAATCATCAAACAAGAAAGGACAATATATCTAGAGACAGACATAAGTTCCTAGTATAGTCAATAGTCACTCTGTAACTCGAGTCTATACCACGAGGTAAGGTAAACACCCTAGTCCTAAACCTGCGCAGACCTAGCGACATGCGGAAAACTACCGCATCCAAGACCCATGATAACAACACATGAGTACCCCTAAGGAGTCCACCAAAGGGATGGCTAGTACTTAAGCTGACTACATACTTCTAAGAGTACGTCAGGAAGTCATACCCTAACTTGGATATAAACCCACCAAGCTAAGACACAAAGGATATTAAGCGGTGAACATACACTCGTCAAAGACTATAAGGGCCTATCTATGACGATGGTCTAAGATACCAACACCACACAAGATAAGTAGGACACCCACTTAACCGTAAGAGGGGCAAAGAGTCTAAACTTGCACACACAAATGATCATACACACCCTAGAATATGAAAGGCTACGCAAGAGCATATTCAGCTGACAATCCAACAATATCTCCAATATCAATAATAATCTAAATTCCAGCTAACCAACAGTGCCATAATCCATGAGAACAAGCTAAAATGGCAAAGAGGCAACAAGACTCAAGCATAAGGCATCCAAAGCATCCAACAACCAACATGTGAAATGATAATCACAAATATCAAGGCATCAACATAAAACACCCAATAACAACCAATTTCACCTCAAAGACAAACCCTCGACCCAAGTCCCGCGACGGGTCATCGGTCAAATCGAGGCTGACCGGTTTAAACCTAGTATGACCAAACTCTTTCGGTTAATCTGGTCCAGCTCAGAGTCTTGGCCTACTTTGGCCCAAATCACAAAATTCATCACAATATCATTCTCATGCCATTTCCAATTTCAATCATGTGAAAAACTATCAACATAAGGAAGTATATTCCAACTTACAAAATATCCAATTCAATTAAATTCTCGCATAATAATGATTACCCACATGCCAAAAATACCAAAATACATAAATACGCAAACAAAAGACCCAAAACATCAAACAATAGACCCAAGACCCGACCCAAAGTGACGGGTCAAAGTCCGGGCCGGACCCACCGGGACTATCGGGTCATCCCGCGCCCTTTACAGGCTGTTTTGGGCGGTTTTTCCGCCCCTTTTCCCTTTTTCCTACCAAAATCCGTTTCAAGCTCAATTTAATACCGTCTCAAGCAACAATCAACAATACCCATTTCATTTCAATACTCAAGTATATGAAATAACCTCAAATTAGTAAACTTTAACAACACAAGTCATGTGAAAAACGAAACTAACACATTATCAATCACCTAAACACTTAACAAACAACAAACACAACGTCTATGTGACATTAAATCATCGAGTAACTCGGAATAGTTACCTTAAGCTAGCAAAGAGACAAGTAATAACTTGAGAAAGCTTCTAAAACCCAAAATTACTCTCCATCTTCAACCACATATGAGTCACCTAACTCATCTTCAAATTCTTCACCTATAAGAACAACTAAAACACAATTATTAAGCTTAAATTCGAAACCCTAAAAAGATAAGACCCGAAACAAAATTGGGGGAAATAAAAATAAAGCTTACTAGTAGATGAGGATTGAAGAGAGGATTCCAAATATATAAGTTTTATGCAAATTGGTGGAGAAATGAAGGAATTATGAAGGATTTAGGGTTTGTAAGGAGGATTTTTGGTGGGTTTTTGGTGTTTGAGAGAAGGAGGAGATAGATTGAGAATGGAGGAAATGAAAATTGGAAGAGGAGACAAATGGAGGTAGGGGTGGCCGGTCCAAATGGAGGGGAGGTGGGTCAATTGTTTACGTTTTGGGTTTGCTTCGACGGTAATTAGAAATATTCGTCGAACGCGATTTCCGAGAATATTAAAGTTCTTAAACACGATTTTACTAAAAGATTAAGTACTCATATGCCCAATATCCAAACTCGTTTACCCAACGACCGTAAGAAATGGGAAAAATCCCAATTTTACGACTTTTATCCGAAATCTATTTTATCAAAGGAAAAGGTTTAAATATAGTTTAAATCACTTTTAAACATTTCTAAACTATCAAAAATAATTACATTTCTTCAAAATAAAATAAGATTATATTTTATCAAATAAGTTAATATTAAATTAAAATAGATTAAAATATTACTTTGAAAATATAATAAAGGTCTTCAAATTTACGGGGTGTTACAACTACCCTAGTTCCACTCATGTAAATTTCTGAATTTTTTCTTGCTAGTCGTCGTACGATTATTCAATGTTAGGATTCTAAGGATTTACAAAACCCTCGGATTGTGTTATGAACACATCCTCCTCTAAATACCCATTTAGAAAGGTTGTTTTGACATCCTTTTGCCATATTTTATAATCATGAAATTGTTGGAATATGTGTCCTCCGACAATAATGCGATCACAACTGTCGATCATGATGATCACATGTTTAAATCTCATTTCAAGAATACATGTGGGATGTAATATTTAACAGTCAACTGGTCCACACATATCGGTAATGATTGGCTGACTAGAGTTTGACATTACTGCCGTGCGACTGTGGTGATCAGTTGATCCCCTTAGGTCATACCTATAGGGAAATACTCTTAATTGATTATTTAAATTAATCGTATGCCGATACGAGTTAATTAAATTGCTTAAAATTGACGGATGATTTTGTGAGTAAAGTTAACGTGTCTTATTGTAATTTGATTAAATGAGATACGGTCTAAGTAAACGAATTGTTTTATTACGTAGATAAAATTATTGTTTACGAAACAATTGAAATTGAATGAATAATTTATTATAAATACAAGACGTTGTAATTTATAATTTGATAAACCATTTTGGTACAAGTGATTACGAATTACTAGTGGATTTTGTATATGACATATTTTATGAGTATGTTGATTTTTAATATGTTAAAAATACATTACAAATTCACATGTCAAGTAACATGTCACCTATGTCACAATTAACAAATGACAAAATAAAATGGACCTTCCATTTTATTTTGTATGTACCGAAAAATTGGAGGGAGTATTAGTGGAAAAATTGTGTTGATTATTTTTATAAGAGAAAACATAATGATTAAGCCTAATATCTAGCCATGCAACCCTACAAGCTTTTGTGAAGAGCATCTTTTGCATGCATTGGCTCCCCAATAACCCTCCCCCAATAACCGATTTTTCCACAAGGAAAATACCATTGGTTTTTCCTCTACGATTATTCATTACCTTACTTAATAATTTTTCTAGTGTGAGAAAAAAGAACATTCTCTACAATTTGTGAAAACTTAGAGAAATAAAACTCACAAATCACTCCCCTCTTGGACCGAAATATTCAAGAACAAATTAATATTTTGTGTCAATTTTAAGTAAGACTAATATTGTTACTAGATCATAATAATATTGGTTATTAAGGGTATTCCTTGGGTATTCACTTTTGGGAGGGATTCTAATTTGGATCCTTTGTTCATCCATTGTTGGAAAGCTCAAGAACTAACAAATAGGTGAATTTGTTGGTGCCCTTTAATCCGAAATCCCAATGTAAGATAGACGATTTCTTCTCTTATCTTGTTTTAGTTTGCATGCATAAGATCTAGAACTTATTTTATGACTAAATAAATTATCTCATATATGAATATGTAAATTAATGAGATTAATGAATCTAACAAGCGGTATCATGAGCCTTAGGTTGTTTGCATGCAAATCGGTTTATAGTTTTTCCGAGTTATATGATTAACATACAAAACTAATAAATTTGGTTTTATGAAGATAAACCTTAAAATAACTTTGCATGTTAAAAGTTTCTGATCCTAAGTGATTTTTAGGAAATTTTGGTTTATTTATGGATTTTATTGTTCATTTCATATAATATTGGCATTAAAATGTGATTTTTATGATAAAAATGTCATTTTTGGACGAAAAATAGCTAAACTTCGAATTTTTAAGTGGTTTTTGGATATGTTTTCACATATATTATCTACTGACGGCCTGTAAATTTTCACGATAAAATGAGTTGTATTGCTCGAAATATGGATTTTTCAAGTTAAAATCGTATTTAAATGGGTAAATTGGTTAATATGAGTTATATTTCGAATCTGGTCATGAAAATTTAGTATGTTGTCACATGCAATTTTATAAGATGTGTGTAAAATATTTGGCTATAATGAAGTCTTTTTGCATGATTTATGAATTTTTGATGAAAAATCACATAAATAGTGACTATAATTAGTAATAATGCTAAAACATACTTCATGACTAAGGAAAAATGTCACATGTTGCATTTTATTATATATTTCAGATCAAAAAGTGAAAAGTTGATGAAAATATTTTTCCTCATATTTTTATGGTCATAATTGTTGAATCGATAAACCGCAACATTGTTTTTCACGATAAATTTTCGAAATTTTTAACCTAAGTTTTGAACATTATGAGTGTCATGATATTTTTCTAGAATATTCATGAGTTTAAATTTCAAATTTCGAATTTATTTGAAATTTTTATAATTTAATTTGAAGTTTATAGCATAATTTTGTATTTTAGGTCCATTTATGAACAATATTAAGAAAACAAGTTTAATTATTGTTAAAATGTTAGTGGAGACTAATTTTGAGTCCTAAGATGGTTAGGATAATTAACTTGTACATAAATATGAATTTATGTAATTATTGTGATTTTAACAAGTTAAATCACGCAAATCCGTAAAAACCGATTAATATACGATATTGGCTCTTAAAAGGCGATTTAGCATAAAATTTAGCATGTTCATACATATTATAATGCTGCATTTTAGTTATGATTGTCATATCTTAATTTTATGTAATTTTTGAATTATGTAATTTTACTTAGTATGGCCTTAGTTAGTTTTAATTGATATTACCCGAAATGTATGGGAATATCGATTTGGTTATAATTATTGTGATCTCGTATCACCGTTTGTAATTTAATAGATTTATTTTAATTTATTAAAAATATATAATAGGATATTATGTAATTCATTTTGTAATTTAATTATTCCGGAGTTCCTTGAAGACGGTGCCATTCGAGAAGGTGATCCATCAATGAAAATGTTGCCTTGAAATGCGTGCCAAGACCGAAGTTCAAGGGACCAAAGGAGTTGGTTTCCAAATTTGTAATAGTTTATTAGATTTACTATTTTTGGAAGGCCATACTAGGATTTTATTTTATGCTTTGCATTTTATTTATATGTTGCATGCATCGTTAAATCGCCATAACTAAACATGCATTTTAAATCGAGTTTATCGACCGTGTCAATTACAATTATCGTAGTTCACCGCTTTAGTTCACTTAAAACGTGATACATAATAAATTGACATGACCTTTCGCTAAAATAAACAATTGAGACTTAGCCTTACCAAAAAGTAGAAACCATGAAAACCTATTTCATGAGGGAGTGCACTCGGCCATACCGAGGTACAAACCTGGTTACGTAGGGGAAGTGGGTGATAAATGTCTACCTACCGAATTTATAAAGATAAGGGTTGTATTCGGCTTTACCGATGCCCAAGTTGATGTAAATTTGGATCATGGACACATTTATTCGAAATTTGGGTTGAACTCAACGAAAGTATTCTTGACGGTTGCCGGATGTGTTTCGGGGTAAAGATAAATATTAATGTAATTTTATCGACCAAGAGTTCTAAAAGTAGAATCGATTAAAGAATTAATCCACCGAGTTATATTGATGAGGGTTGTATTCGGCTTTACCGATGCCCAAGTTAATATGAATTTGGATCTTGGAATCATTTATCATAGTTGGGTAGAGGTCACTATGTAAATGCTTTACTTGTTATTTACAAGTATTAATAAAACGATAAATGTTAAGTTTTCCATTATTCCGTTATCATATTGTTCTATTTCTTTACCACAATTCATATACGATATCATTTCGATTTTTGATTCAAATCTCCATTAAAACATCGTAACACTAAAGACAAAATTTGAATTTTTCTTCTAAAAACCTCGTATTATCCATTGTAAGGATCTCTTGTGAAGAGTATAGATAAAAGTTATTCGTGATCAAAAGAGTTTTTGATTTTTGACTAACATATCTACTTACAATAAATTGGTTCTCATATGCTTAATTGAGTTGAGTACTTTGAAGCGTTAAATCATTTTGGTGACAAGATTTGTTGGAAATCATAATAGACCAAAATACCGCAACCACTTCAATGAAAGTTTTAAGACTAAACAAACGAATGAAGAGTAGTCTTCATGAATTTCAATTTTGCTTCTCTTAGCAAAGACTCATTGAAATGAGTGGGAGCATTCTCTTAAACCGTTAAGAAAAGGATAATGTTTTAAAGAAGTAAAATTAGAATGGAATTGATACAAGGTAATGTTAAAAGTAAAGTTATTGAGAATAACGATACTAAATCTATCAATCCCGACCGATAAAGATTCCATTGTCTTAATTGTTGGACGCTAAAAAGAAAACTACCCCAAATTATTGAAGAATCAACAAGTTAGTTGTGGGATATCTAATGGGACCTTCTTCTTTAAATGTTTATTTGATTAACATAAATTTTGTTAGTACTACTTCGTCAATATTAGAAACCAATGGAGGTTTTCATCATTGTATTCGATACATAAGATGATTATAATATGACGACTAGCATCAAATAATGTCGAGAGATAGAGTCATTGTGTAATTAATCTAGTTTTGGGTTTATAGTTGTACTTAATTATGACTATTAAGTGCATAAACTCTAAATAAGAATATAAACTTGTTAAGATACAAAAGAGGTTTCACTTTTGTGACCCTATACACCATGATTTGATGTATGGCTAACCCATTATCAAGCTGATTATATTCTAAACCAAACTAGAATGATATATCATGTAGATGATGCAAGACTCAAACTGGTAACCCAAGATTGAACCTTAGATTCTGGAATGATGAACGCAAAGAGTTATCGAGTACTCTTGAAACCATTAGATCTTATGGTATATGCGTATTTTGTATTTAAAGCAAGATGTCTCGTGCCTTTTGGTTGAAAATGAGATCGAGGTTGTAAATCATTAATCCAAAATAGGTTGATCATTTTCTTTTACCAACGATTTAAGTTGACGCTAATGTGTTCACTTAATAAGGTAAATAGATAAATCTTTGAAGAAGTTCAAAGAGTTCAAAGAATCACAATTTAGTCGTGATGGGATTATCAAAGTGAAGACTTTGATATAAGCCAAAGGAAATGTGATATAGTATCATAAATTAATCTCTCTTAGCATGCATTATGGGATAATGTGTGGTTGGATAAAGAAATCAAACACTATTCGATATGGTTTGGACTTCAATCAAGTTACTTTAAGTTACTTGATCCTTTTGGGGATTTTATCATTTTGTTTAAATTATTTTTCCACTAAATCTAAAACGAATCATATGAGATATGAAATGGTAGGGTACCATGTTTATAAGTTTACACAAGAAACAAATACTCTTTTTCCTTACAATAATCACGAGTACAACGGGTTTGTGGCTCGTGAAGCTGTCTTTCTAGAATACAAGTTTATTTCTAGAAGACAGAGTGGGAGAAAATATTCAAGAGCCACAAAAGAATTGTGTCAAAAATTGTATGTCGCAAAAAACTAAGAAACTATATTTTCTTGGCTACATGACGTTGTTTCATAGAAACCTAGGAGGTTAAATTCATCACATGTTGAAGATGATGAATTCATGTTACTTTTAAGAAAGTAAAGAGCTTACAACTTAACAAAGAAATTGTTTGATTCAAGTTACTTCTGGAAAGTAATGAATATATGACTTACATGACAGTGTTTAAGTCACAACTCAATACAAGGCATAAAGCCATGAAAATCCGAAATAAATTCCAAGTGAATTTATAGATATCAAAGCTTGATTGGTGGCAAAGGGTTTTGCACTGGTTGAAATGCTTAGGTCTATTTGGATCTTCTTAAGGATTGTGTTTCATTATGATGATATACACATAGTAAGTGAATCTAAAACCCACATCTTCAATTAGAAGGAATGTATTCAATACATGTCTTGAGTTTTGTAGATTCTTGCAATCCTAAGATAATGTGAAACTTAAGAGAGGGTCTTAAGTAGGACATCAATGAGTTGTAATCAATGTTTTGATCATGTTATAAAACTTTTCTCGATAAGTCAAGAAATTGTGTTTATACATGGAGTTTAGTGGGAGCTACGGAAATTTTAATTAGTCTAATATATGGATGACATATTGATCATTGGGAATGATTTAAGACTTGGAGTAATATAATACATCTTTAATATCCAGATTTATGTAGATAAATCCACATGATATTAGCGTCAAATAAGAAGTCTTATGTTGATAAGATTCATGACTAGTTCAATCAAATTGAACATATTTGATTGATTCCATTTGCTTCCGCTGCCGGATCAATTAAATGAGTAATGATGTATAACACTTCATATGCTTTGAGTATGATAAATTGTTTCAAAATCGAATTTAAGTAATAGTTACCAAGTAGCCATATAGATTATTCTTAAGTGCTAGATGAAGCATTAAGGATGGAAAGTTAAGTGTTTTTGATGCAATTAACTAATTTGTGTAAGGGTGTTACACGAATGACAATTGAGATTGCGAAATGTTTCAGACAAAACCATATTCAAAACACGTGAAGATGGTTAAGGAACCATTGTGGCTATGTTATTTAAGAAATAGATTAGCTAGAATCGTTCTAGGCAATAAAGAACAATGAGAGATATTTACAACGAAAATTGAGTACACTTGCAACCATGAGATGTGCAAGAAGGATGAGTCCCGCACACTGTGAAAACAGTGGGAGCTATTCTAAGGCTAGAGTGCTATGTCTAGATTGGATCTAGACACGTACTCGGGAAGTTTTGTAATGCAAATGTATACATTACAAAGGAAAACGAGTATGTAGTAAGGTTGAGTAAGGTACAAGAAGTTGATAAAACCTACTAACCAAAGCCTTCTCATAGGCTTAACATGATGATTCATGTCATATGTCATTTCAATTGCATTGAGATGAACAACTACATATACGATGAAAATGGATTATAAAAATATGAATTAGTAATCAGGTATTGACTATTCATATGTGATAATCACATTTGTCGTTCGAGTTTTTAAATCTAAAACTCCTTTTATACCTTGTTACATCCAAACGGGTTGTAGAGACAATATTGAACCCCGTTAAAGTGAACCCGGATTAACATGGTATTTGCCCATAGTCACTTGTATGAGGTGACGTCTCGAAGTGACTAGAGTGTGATGCGATTGATGGCAAGTTCAAGTGCCATAGAGTCATGTGAGATGACTAGTCGATCACATAGGCAGACTGTTAGGAACACTTTGTCGGGCCTTATGACCGCTTATAGAGTTCTGGCAAATTTATATAGCCTGGTCGTGGTGAGAGCTATTATAGTATTCTAATGAGTCGATTCTTTTGACTAAAGACTGTTCGCCCAAGGTGGCACAGTTTCAGATTAACTTTGATTTATGTTACTACGACCTTCGTAAATGGGGCCAAATGGGCATATTTTGGGTTATGATGGCTGTGGCTAGTCGAAGGGAATAGTGCGATAGGAATTGTCCACCCCCTTGTCAGGGTTAAAACAATATCTCAGGGCCATTCGAGGAGTAATGAATTGGAAATACGTGGCCACGCTCGGAAGGTATCTATGGTAGATGATTCCGGTCAATCAGTTATTTTCCAGATCGAGGAAACCACTCTCGATATGATCACTTGCAAGTACGACCTGAAAGACACCTTGCATTGAGTGGGAGATAGTAATAGGACAAGAGAATTGGTGACGCACACTTGTCGAGGACAAGTGGAAGATTGTTGGAATATGTGTCCTCCGACAATAATGCGATCACAACTGTCGATCGTGATGATCACATGTTCAAATCTCATTTTAAGAATACATGTGAGATGTAATATTTTACAGTCAACTGGTCCACACATATCGGTAATGATTGGCTGACCTAGAGTTTGACATTACTGTCGTGCGACTGTGGTGATCAGTTGATCCCCTTAGGTCATACCAATAGGGAAATACTCTTAATTGATTATTTAAATTAATCGTATGCCGATACGAGTTAATTAAATTGCTTAAAATTGACGGATGATTTTGTGAGTAAAGTTAACGTGTCTTATTGTAATTTGATTAAATGAGATACGGTCTAAGTAAACGAATTGTTTTATTACTTAGATAAAATTATTGTTTACGAAACAATTGAAATTGAATGAATAATTTATTATAAATACAAGACGTTGTAATTTATAATTTGATAAACCATTTTGGTACAAGTGATTACGAATTACTAGTGGATTTTGTATATGACATATTTTATGAGTGTGTTGATTTTTAATATGTTTAAAATACATTACAAATTCACATGTCAAGTAACATGTCACCTATGTCACAATTGACAAATGACAAAATAAAGTGGACCTTCCATTTTATTTTGTATGTACCGAAAAATTGGAGGGCGTATTAGTGGAAAAATTGTGTTGATTATTTTTATAAGAGAAAACATAATGATTAAGCCTAATCTCTAGCCATGCAACCCTACAAGATTTTGTGAAGAGCATCTTTTGCATGCATTGGCTCCCCAATAACCCTCCCCCCAAAACCGGTTTTTCCACAAGGAAAATACCATTGGTTTTTTCTCTACGATTATTCATTACCTTACATAATAATTTTTCTAGTGTGAGAAAAAAGAACATTCTCTACAATTTGTGAAAACTTAGAGAAATAAAACTCACAAATCACTCCCCTCTTGGACCGAAATATTCAAGAACAAATTAATATTTTGTGTCAATTTTAAGTAAGACTAATATTGTTACTAGATCATAATAATATTGATTATTAAGGGTATTCCTTGGGTATTCACTTTTGGGTGGGATTCTAATTTGGATCCTTTGTTCATCCATTGTTGGAAAGCTCAAGAACAAACAAATAGGTGAATTTGTTGGTGCCCTTTAATCCGAAATCCCAATGTAAGATAGACGATTTCTTCTCTTATCTTGTTTTAGTTTGCATGCATAAGATCTAGAATTTATTTTATGACTAAATAAATTATCTCATATATGAATATGTAAATTAATGAGATTAATGAATCAAACAGAAATGTGGCAATTTTTAACATGATTCACAGATTAGTATCAAATACTCATGACGTGATAATTCGCAAGAATGCAATGTCAATGTCATTGATATTCAAGAAGGAATATGTTGGAGTCACACGACCAACTTTCTTGATCTTTACTTATTTGGGGTTTGTATCTATTTTAGTGTCTAACACTTTCTCTTTCGAGCCTAGTTCTATCCTTAACAATTAAGATAGGTACTTACTTCTTATTGCTCCCACTTGCTTCAAGAATTTCTACTTGATGAAGAGTTATCTTCACATAAATTCCTAGTTTAATCCTTCACAGGGATGAACTCTTATTGTGGTATTTGGTCAATCAAAATTTCTAGCAAATCTATTTACCAATTTAACATTTTCATGTTCTTAATAACTTAAGTGCTTAATGACAAGTGTTTAGGTTGAGCAATAAGACTTTTTGAACCATGAATGCATAGAAGATATTATCAAAACATATTTTGACTAATCTTTACCTCTATTCATATTTCTTCACAAGAAATCATACATAGATATGTTAGGAATCTAAGATGCTAATCTTATATGACATAGGACAACTTCTATGGAGTTCTATGGAATAGAACGATTCCTATGGAGCTAGTCCATTACCTATGATACGTTTCATTTGAGGATTTAGAAAGATATTCTATTTGTTGTTAGTAATAGTGGTTTAGCGGAGACTCGTGTTACAATCGAATTGATATCATCTATTAATAGAAGAAATAATAAAGAACAACATAAAACAACGAAATAGTGGGAAAAGAAACATTCGTCGCTAATATATTAAAACATTTTAGCATGTTTTAGCATTTATATAATGACCTCCACCCAATTATATAAATGATTCCAAAATCCAAATAGATATTAACTCGGGCACGGGAAACCGATACATCCCTCACTAATATAACTCGGTGGGTTAACTCTTTAACCGATTCTAGAATTAGAACTCTCGGTTGATGAAATTACGTTAAATTCATCTCTAGCCTCGGAACATAAAACTAGTCTTCATGTCCCATTGAGACCAACCAAATTTCGCGTGTAATAACTTGTTATTACCCCACTTACCCGATGAAAAATGAAAGTACCCCCGGAAACGGAATCTACCCAAAATGTCAAAGGGATTCATGGGTCCTACTATTTGGAAAGGCTAATATCAATTTTAAATATGTGTGAGGTCTTGTCAATTTATTATCTATCATCTTTGAGTGAACTAAGTCGATGAATACTAGATAATTATAATTGACAATAATCGATAAAACGATAAAATATGCATGTGAAGTTATGGCGATTTGGCAATGCATGCAAACATATAAAGCAAGAAAATAAAGTAAAGTAAATTTCCTAGTATGGCCTTTCCTAAAATAGAAAATCTTATAATCTATTACATATTCGGAAACCAACTCCAATGGTCCCTTGAACTTCGAGTGACACGCCTCCCAAGGAAACACCGTCTTGTTCGGAACTCCTTTCCGAATGGCTCCGTCTTTAGGAAACTCCGAAATTACAAAATAATAATAAAAAATATATAGCTATTCCTATTATACATTTGTAATAAAAAATTTAATCTATTAAATTACAAGACGGTGATGCGAGATCACATTAAAATTACAACGGAATCGATATTCCCTTTCATTATGGATAATACCAATTAAAAAACTAAGGCCATACTAAGATAAAATTACATAATTCAAAATTACATAAATTAAAATATGACATTCATCAATGAAATATGCAGCATTATAATATCTATATAACATGCCAAATTATGTGCCAAATCGCCCTATTTAAACCTTTTTTTTATGACGAGGGGGTTGAGTCCTCCCCGGGCCCATGCATTCCCCCACCACCACATGGACCATGTAAGCCACCCCCTTCGGGGGCTGCAGTGGCCAAGTGATTATCGCCCCAGCTAGTAGTCGAACCCGGGACCTCTCAACTTCTGCATTTCTGCAAGCTTCAAGGTTTAACCCGGCTACCACTGGACTAACACCACTTGGTTCCCTATTTAAACTTATATCGTATATATAAACCGGTTTTATGGATATTCGCGATTTTTAACTTATTACAATCACAAAATAATACTAAAATCTAACTTTAGTCCAAGTTAATCACCCTAACATCTTATGACTCAAAAATTAGTCATTACTCAATTTTTGACAATAATTCAACTTGATTTAACATTTATGCTCATAATAGACCTTAAAATCATAACCTTTTATGAAATAAATCCAAATTAAATTACAATAATTTCAAATTTTGAATTTTAAATTTTTGAACATTCTGGAATAATTCCATAACACTCATAATGTCAAAAATCAAGATTAAAATTTTCGAATTTATTTCGAGAAAAATATAGTTGCTATTTATCGATTTTATCAAATAAAATATCTAAAGCATATGAAAATTATTCTAATCAATGTTCCAACTTTAGATCTTATATGTGGGATAAAATTGCAACTTAAAATAATTTTCTCCTGCCATGTAATTCGTTTTAGCTATTTTTGCTAAAATAGTCATTATTTATGTCATTTTTACACTAAAAAATTCATACATCATGCAAAATGAATCAAGTTCATCTTAAATTTTATATACATTAGTAAAATGTGCATGTGACATCATATTAAAATTTTATGGCCAGTTTCAAAGTTTAACTAATTTTAACCATTTTACCTCCATTTATTTCATTTTTATCTCATAAAAATTATAAATCATGCAAAATAAATCAAATTTATACGAAATTTTACATACAATAAGTAAAATATGGATGTGAGGTCATATAAAAAATTCAAGGTCAGAAACAAAGTTTAACTATTTTTAGCACTTTAAACACCATTTTATACATTAAAATGTAATAAAATTACTAAAAATCTTTAAAATGAGCCAAAAATTACCATAAATCATCAAAATGACCTAAATAAAATTTAGCACCAGAATACTTAATATGCAAAATAATTTCGTGGCTTAATCATAAAAATCACAAATTTCAAGTTTTAATTTAATCGGAAAAACCAAGCCGATTATGCATGCAACAACCAAAGCTCTTGATACCACTTGAAAGGATTCATTAAATCTCAAATTAAACTCTTTAATTATTTATCTAAAATATTCATCAATTTAGATGATGATCTTATGCATGCATAACAATATATAAATAGATAAGTAAAGAAAATGTTCCTTACAATATTCAAAACGGTTTTAAGGGCACAAGTAAGAACACCTTTCTTACTTGTTCTTGAGCTCAAAATAAATGGATGATCCTCCTTATCTCAATAGTGTGACAACCTCCTCTTAATTGCACCAAGACAACCCCTTAAATCTAATATATATATTAACTAGATATATGAATTAGAGACCTTAAAATTAATCTAATATTATTTTATATTACTACTTCTAGTAATTTATAAATTAGATCTTGAACAATTTACTTCTCTAAAACTAATTTTAGAGAGATAGGGAGAAAGTAAGAAATGAGAAAAATGTTAAGAATGAACAAGAGAAAATAAGAACAATTCTTATTAGGGTAAAAAGGGGGGAAAACCGGTGGCATGGGAGAGGGTGAGTGAGAGCCAATGCATGCCATATTGCTTTATCAATTGGTCTTCTCAAAATTACTAGGGCGTAGTTTTAGGTTTAGAAGGTAATCATTGTGTTTACCACTAAAAATAATTTTATCATTTAACCTAAAACTACCCCATAAAACCGGTGCCCCATGGTTAATATGGAGTCCATTTTATTTTTGTCAATTTGTCATATTGTCATATAATGTGTGACATGTGACATGTAACATGTTATTAATAATATTAATGCATATTTAACAATTAAATATCATTACATATATTAATTTAATTATATACAACAATTGACTAGTAATTCACAATTACAAGTAAATAAAATGGCTCATGTTAATATAATCTACAACATATTGCAATTATAATTAACCGTTCATTCTTAATTTAATTGTTTCATAAAACAAAATTTTTAGTAATATAACATCTTAATTACTAAAACGAATCTCATTTAATCGAATTACAATAAGATTCATATTCTTACTCACATATGTAAATTGTTCAATTTTAAGGAATTAATTAATCTGTATCATTATACTATTAATTAATTTTATCTATTAAGGGAATTGTCCTTTAGGTGTGACCTTGAGGGATCAACTGATCACCACCGTCAAACTCTAGTCAGCCAATCATTACCAATTAATGTTGATCAGTTGACGTATAAAAATGAATCATTCCTTTGTGTATTCTTATCATGGGTTTTAATAATGTGATCGCACTACTGTTGAGGACACATACTCCAACACCTCGGCATCGGGATGTCGCGACGATAGGTGGAGGATGGTCTCCCGTGACTCACCGGTCGCGGTTGGCCTAAAATCGGAGCTCGGAATTTATTACTTAGGAATGCGTGAAGTGACTTCGGAAGGTTTTTTGAGTTCATCCGTGCTGACACAGTGGTAGCTGTGGACAAGGGTCACAGGCCGGTCTGTGGATTTGGGCCACCTACTGATCTGCGGTCACGGGCCACATGCACGCCAAGCCAAACTGTGGACATGCAGCGGTCTTTTGAAAGCCACGCTCGGCGGCGTAAAAATGCATTTGACCGGATCGCTTTAGATCGGTCGGTTTTGTCTCGGTAAAGGTCTCGAAACGATTAGAAATGTTCGGAGTCGTCGCCAACAAATTATGGGATGCCTGGAACCCGTTCGAATCTACTTTATACCTAGGTCAATCAAGGCAAAAAGCGGTGCTTGACATAGGCACTAAAGATAAGGACTTGTCCCCCTTTTAGCATTCTATGCCTAAAATGACTCTCGTGCGCCCTGGATAAGGCCATCCACTATCCAAAGGTTCTGAGTAAGGGGTGGGAGTACGTATTGGGAAGCCCTTTAATCGGACACCCAATCCCGCCCGCGTTAGCGGCCTCTACTGATCGATCGTGGTTGTTTAAGTGCAAAAGTTGATAAAACGGTGTAAATGCATGAATGCACATCCAAAGGTTTTAACCTAACATGTGAATATTTCCTAAGTCGGTTGTTTAGGCATGTACCAAGAAATTGGTGTCAAAGTTGGATTTAGATTGATTTGCATGTGAAAATGAAAATTAAACATCCATTTACCAAGTTCGGGTTATGATGCTTAACACGATCCGTTATTTAAAAAAGATGTGCTTAAAAGACAAAGTATGAAATGCAAACTCGTCAATCTGATCCATCACGTATGCGGATAAACCGTAATCGGGATCGTCCTAGACAAGTGCTAAAAACGAGGCAGAATAGTGCCAGGCAGCCCTATTAAGGCGCGAGCCTATTGGCGAGAGAAGGGGCTCTGCCCGGGTTTTTGAAATATGAAAACAGACGGCCTCTTGGGGCGCGAGCCATGAGCCGAACCAAGAGGCGTCTCCTGGTTGTAAAAAGCTTTTTCAAAATCATTTTAAAAGGTTGTTAGAAAGGTTATTTGAAATCGTATTTGTGATGAATGATTTGCAAATGTTGTTTGCATGACTCGGAATAATTACTATTATCTTAGTAATATTCGTTGTCGGATTTGCAAGTTTGAAAAGCATAGTTTACAAATAAAAATGTAAAATGTTTGATTTGAACTAAATATGTTAAGTTAGTTTCTTTGTAATTAGTCAAGTTTGTCATTGTACTCGGATTAAATGACATGGTATAAAGAACCAAGGATGATTATGAATTATGACTAATATATTTACAAATGTAAATAAATGAGAAAAATGCTAAATAAAAGAAAAGGGTGTTAAAATACCAATTAAAATGTAATTAACCAAATAATATCACCGAGTCACAGATTAAACCGCCATGGTATAAAGAACCAAGGGTGATTTTTGTAATGGTCAAAATATTGTCATAAAAATGAATTAAAATGGTAAAAACCGTAAAAGGAAAGAAATAAAAATAAAAGAAAGTGTTGAAGGAAAGACGAACTCAAACACGTTTGAGTCTGACCCGAGATGCCACAAGAGGCACGAGTCTCCCTGCATAGCAAGGAGCTTCTGTCTCAGGCCAAAACTCGGTGTTGGCTCGTCTAACCTATGTTTGAATCGTGTTGTGCATTGTTCATACTCATAAACTCATAAAAACAGTAGAGACATGAAATAAGTGAGATATTTACACCCTCAAACTTACGTGTATTGATGTTTAAGTGGTAGACGACTTTAGAGACGGTTTTCTCGTTGTGACTACTCGCGATCAAAGAAGTTTAAAAGAGTGCCTTGAAAAAGGATTTTGTTTTGAAAATGAGTTGAAAATATGTTAATTAAAACATGTTGATTAACGAGTTGAGTTGGTCGAATGGGTCGGTCGAATGCACGGTGACGGTACCAAACAAAATGTGTAAGACTTGTGTTTACGATGGGTAGGTCGTAAACACGTGTCGATTTTGTGACTTAGGAAGTCGGGTCTAGAAGTTTAAGGGAGAAGGAGGGGGCGGACTCTCACGTGAGAATTATGGGGTGTAAAGGTTGGTATTTATATGGAAATGTGGGATGGTAGGTCGGTTGTGTTTGCTTAGAGGCTAAGTAGACACCTGCTTTAGGCGCGAGCTACCTTGTGATACAAATGAGTGTATTGTCCCTTTCAGAAATTTGGATTTTGCATTTGTTCTAACCAATGTTTTGTTGGTTGTGATTTGTGATCTTTGAGGTTTGCTGAGCCGTGTAAGCTTCCTCTTGGGTGATATTTGGGGTAGGTATTTTGTGTCTTTGACTCGGGTTTGACCCGTGTGAGTCGGGATTTGAATTTCGAGTCGGTTTTCGGCTCGGTGTCGGTTTTGACTCTAATTAGGGTCATTTTAATGGAAATGACATGATACAGACATTCATGGCATTATTTTTGACATTCGAGATTTGGTTTGACTCGGTTTGAATCGGTTTGACTGAGGTTGACTCGAGTTGCGGGTTTCTGAGTCGGTTTTTGGCCTGGTGTCGGTTTTGACCCTAATTAGGGTCATTTTAATGGAAATGACATGATAAAGACATTCATGGCATTATTTTTGACATTCGGGATTTGGGTTGACTCGGGTTGACTCAGGTTGACTCGAGTTGCAGGTTTTTGAGTCGATTTTGGGTCCGAATACGGTTTTAACACTAAATAGTGTTATTTTAATGCAAATGAAGTTAGAAAACTTTTGAAATTGTAACACCCCCATTTCTTCGGGAGCCTTTAGCTAGACATTTCCAAGTAAATGAGAGCGTTACCATCTCAGTTTCCCGAGGTAGTGAATAACAAAGTACAACAAACCAAAGTACTTTAAATTAAAACATTAGGGAATACATGTTTATTACAACTTAACCAACTAAAACTTAATATAAAAATAATTACAACTCACAGCGGATATAAATAAAGTGATATAATTATTTTATGTGATCTAGACTTCAAATATGGTCCAAGTCGAGCTCTCATCCCAATGCTCCCAAGTTAGCTAATCTTTAGTACCTGTCAAATCTGCTCCCCATAAAACGGTTCACCGCAGGTGTTCATGAATACCCAGTCAACCACGAGGTTGAGTAGGAATAAACTAAACAACAATTAATAATCCAACCAAATTAAACATCCTTCAAATTCTCATCACTTCATCCGTACAACTCACTTACATCACTGGCAGTAGCACAACTCCCTTAACACCGTGCTATGCTCAACTCAACAACTGGCAGTAGTACTTTCGTACCATGCTCAACTGGCAGTAGTACCCCCCGTAGTATGCAGAACTGGCAGTAGTAATCACTTACTATGCACAACTATCTGGCAGTAGCAATCACTTGCTATGCGCAACTGGCAGTAACAATCACTTCTTATGCACAACTGGCAGTAACACACTCCGTGTTATGCTCAACTAAATAATCAACTCTCCATACCAAATATAACCCAACAACAAAAACTCAATAAAAATCCCGTTATCAATCTCAACCAACATCTTAACATACTCTATTACTCTACTTCCAATAATGAATCACAACATTAACCTTAACCTCATAAATCGTCACATTTAAACATTCATTCACTTAACAATAAAACCGAGTTGAGTAGGAAATTCCTACCTGGCAAGCGATTCCAATAAAGCAGCTCAAGCAATCCAAATAAATAACTAAACCAGACGAACCCGATTATAAATTCTTCACAAACTGTCACCTAACATAAATATTATAATTTAGTTATTTATTATTCAATTCATTATATTAATTTATTCGATTATAATTTATTTACATTACTTATTTTCTCGTGTAAATTATTGTGTAACACCCGCTAAATAATTAAGCACGCATCCCCAAACAAACCCGTGTCTCATACCCCGAATATAATAATACAAGTCAACATATAATTTGTGTAAACTATTCTATACCCATACCACGACCAATTTCCCCCAATCATATCACCCGTGTATACACCTCCACCAAAACATTTTATTTCACCCAAACCCGATGCCACCACCTCTGTCACCTGCCCTACTGTGAGCCTCCTCTTCCCACAACCAAGACACGGCACTACCACTAGCAACAACTACCCTACACGGCTGCCAAAGCAAGCCCTAGCAGCAACAACCACACACCTCACCAACAATACCGAAAACCCGACATATACCACCCAACATTTAACCACTACTTACGACCACCACCAGCCTCCATCGACTCCACCCAACCTAGCCACAACTAGCTTGCAACCCAACGTCCCCAAGTACACCCTAACCACCGACCATACGGCCACCAACATCCCACAACCCAACGCCCTAAACAACCCCCTCAAAACCCGACACAACAACACAACACACATATATCCACCTCCTTACGCCACCCCACGACAACCAGTGGCCACCACCACTGACACCACTGGAACACGGTGGTCCCTCAATCCCCTCGACCCACTGCACCCTCCACAAACAATGCCATAAACAGCAGCAGCGACACATTCACACACCTCCCCTGTTTCTCGCTATTCCGACGACCACCTCCACAAACCACCACCAGCCACCCTACCAACACCCCCACCGTAGTCGACCCAACCCCCTGAATCCAACCCACCACAACCCAGGTCAAGTCAGGCCCGTTTATGGGTCCAATCACCCATCTTAAACTCCACGACCAAAACCCGTAACCCCCTTGACCAGCCACCTTTAACCGCCCCAAAAACCACCCCAACACGGTCAACGACGGTTAAATAAAGTCAGGTCATAATCACGGCAGTCCAAGGTTGCTCTAGGTCTAAATTTCGATTCCTATGCTGGTCTAGTTATCGAGTTATAATATGCTAAAGTGTATACATAAGATGGTCTGAAATATTACCTTGAGTCGATTAATTTGTTTTGTTAATTCCTTCTTCTTTCCGTCTCCTAAAGCTCCTCCTCTTTAATTTGTGATTAATTTCTCAAATTTAATAGGGTATTTATAGCGTAGGATTATAGAGAATACGAGGTCAATTAGGAAACTATCATAACTTACCCTATTCCAATTAGTATAGGAATTACCATTATTATAATTACCATTATATTATTATTATTATTATTATTATTATTATTATTATTATTATTATTATTATTATTATTACATAGGTTAATCTTACCATAAATAGGATTCCCTCATACAATATTTACTAATTTATTATTGCCATAAATTATTATTACTTTTATATATTATTATTTCCGTATTATATTATTATTAATTCCCGACATAAATCCCGATTATATTCATACCAATTTAATAAATTTCGGCCGAATTAATCAATGGCACACGGTCCAACACTCGATTACCAACTAAGCCCAATTCACGACTTGGATTATTAATTTATTAATTAATTATCGTCTTTCTTTATTATTAAGAATGCCTTTAATTTAATTATTAAATTACATGAATATTATCATTAATTAATTATCAAAATACGGGGTATTACAGAAATCATTTTTCATATTCGAGTAGTGCATTAAACCGTCTCATGTATAGCCAATCCACGCACGCATATCAAAAACACGTTATAGTCCGATCATCATCGGATGGTTTTTGGAAGGTGCAGATACTGGGTATCTACAGTAGCTAACTCGATCGACTAAGTTGACTGCTGAAACTGGACGATCGAGTACCCTTTTGTGCTAAGAACACTCGATCGAGAGGATGCTTACGCTCAATCGAGAAGGCTGTATGATGAGTTCCTCGATCGAGTACCTGCTTTGCTCGATCGAGGGGTTTGGCCTTTATTATGCTCGATCGAGTAGTTTGCCTTTGCTCGATCGAGAGGTTTTGACGCCAGAATATTTTTACGCAATCCTTAAGATTTCCCTATTGGGTATTTTAATTCTATCTTAGAATAAATTAGAGGGACGGCAGACTAGAACTCTCTCTCTCTCTCTCTCTCTCTCTCTCTCTCTCTCTCTCTCTCTCTCTCTCTCTCTCTCTCTCTCTCGCTCTTGCTCTTAACTCCTTAGACCTAAAACTCTAGAGTCTCCAATTGATTGTATTGGGTATTTTTCCATCCTTAATTTCAATTATTAGTTATTGCAATTGTTCTTGTTTTCCATCTCTTTCCTCTATTAATTTAGTTCTTGTTTTCTTTAGTAATTAAATTCTAGTATTAGGGTTCATAATTTATCACTTTATTATCATGTTCAAGTTAATTGTTTCATTCGTTATTGTTATTTTCTCAATTTTCATTATGCATAGCTAATCCCCTAATGCTAGGACTTAGGGGAGCCATGGTAATTAGGAAGGTTGAGATTTGGTGAGTAGGCTTGGCTAGAATTAGGTTTGTGTTGTTAATCACCGTAATTAATAGCAATTAGTTGTTTGAGTCGACGCATTTAACTAGTTGATTTGATACACCCTGACCTAGATCGGAAGATTGGGAGGGGTAAGACCTGCAGTGAACATTAGGACATTCTAATGAGGGCGGAAGCTAAGTTAGTAACGTTTTACGGTGAAAAGCGGACCGGAAGGACCTTTTCATTACCCTGCAGACTGAGTCTATACCGATCTTTGACCCTAGATTGGACTTTTAGAAAACCATGCTGAACCGACTGTCCTAACTGTTTCTCTCTTTTTGATAATTTTAATAGAACTTATTGCTTGTTTCTTTATTGTTTCTTTTCTCTTGATCTCTGTAGTTTAGAATCAAACAATTAACCCCCAAGAAACGGTTACCTAGGCAGACTTAGTTTAGCATACAGAAATCCCATCTCCCTGTGGATACGATACCCAACTGCCTCTACTACATTTAATAGAGACCGGTTGGTTTCATTTTTGATAGGGTTGCGACAGCCGTATCAGAGGTCATTCACGATCTTTAATGAACTCATAACCTAGTCACATCGTCGTGTCTTCACGACTTAACTGCCTTTTATACATATGTGTCGCACTTGCCTTTATTTGTGCAATACCTTGCCAAGACAAGTTATAACGCCTATCGTTATGTCAAATAGGAATCCCTTGGGTGCCTTCGATCGCCAACCAGAAACTCAAGAAGCTGATCAACCTTAATCTGCCATGACTTCTGCCGAAACCAACAACATGGTCCTTCGACTCCTAGCTACCGTGGAAAACTTGAGCACTCGTCTCTCCCAAGTTGAGGACAAAATGATAACCGAGAATTTTCCCTCTTCCGATATTGAGCAAAGTGTTAAGCTCTTTGAAAGTCGGCTACTTGCCTACGATAAAACCAACCCTTGTTGGAGGACTACCAAAACCACTGAAGCCAATCCCCTAGGAGCTCCGCCAAACAAGACCAGACGACCCCTTAGGTCCTTCCCTGATTTGGGCACACCTTATGCTACAGCCTTGGGAAGGCTAGTCTCCAAAGGAAAGCTTGAGCCGATTGGTCCAACTCCGGACCCTCTACCAAACAAGCAAGCACATAGATGGGACGGAAAACTATTTTGTCAATATCACCAAGGTCGCGGACATGATACTGAAATGTGTCTCCCCCTAAAAGGTGTCATCAATGATATGATTGAAAAGGGCAAATTACCACAACCTCCCTCTGTAAACAACGATAATAACCCTCCGGAACACTCTATTGAGAACACTGAGGAACCCTCCTTGGATTGCTCCCATCTCATCCCTCCCGACGATGAGAAAATTCATGCAATTGATGAAGATGGACTATAAAGCGGTATACCCATGATCTCCGTCTCCATTAACAACATATTCTCAAAGCTTCGAATGGCTATCGATGATTTGAACACTCAGGTAGCTAATTTGAGGAAAACGATTGGTAATGCCGAAAATGAACCTGACCACCAAGGAGAAGACCAACACCCAATTCTCCAACAAACAAATGCTGAAAATGAGGAACCGTCTGATGGTTCCCACACCCAAGAACGCACCAACAAAGAACATGAAATTGCCTCACCAAAATACCCTTCAAAAAATCAAGCAACATCCCCAAAACTTTTTATCGCCAGTGACCAAATCTTGTTTCCGCCCGGGGTTAACAAACACAATACTCACAAAAACATCCCCAAAAATAACAATGTTGGAACCATGAGAAAACATCAGAGGCCATTCACAGATATGGAAACATCATATGACACCGCTCTAGAGATGCTTGCTTCAAAAGGGCTACTACAACTCGTCGGTTCGACGCCGGACCCACCGGAAGATAAGAAAACCCGATCCTGGGATGGTAATTCATACTACATGTACCACCAAGGCCGAGCTCATGACACAGAGACTTGCTTTGATTTGAAGCAAGTTATTCAAGATATGATTGAAGTTGATAGAATCTTAATTGCACCTCGCAGCCAAGACAATCCTCTTGGGTGTCTTAAGTCAAACAACAAAGTGGAACGTCCTCAAAGGATATTAACTAATCTCGGCATAACGTATGTCGCAGCTCTTCAAAGGCTTATGACTGAAAGGGAGCTACAACCTATTGGTCCCACTCCGGATCCAAAACCAGAAAACATAACCCAATTTTGGAATGGCTATGCATATTATCGATATCACAGAGGCAAGGGGCATAACACTGAATCATGCTACGAGCTCAATCACGCCAAACACGATGGAATTAAGGATGGCAGGTTTTCCACCTTACTTCTAACCACTCCAGACAAAGAAACTGGGCGGCCTTATAGGAAGTTCATCGATTTGGGTGATCGAGAAGATGAGTATTCTACCAATCATTTGCTAAAAAGGAGAAAAGTAGACTCAACATCATCCTATCAGTCAAGAGATGGGGCTTTAGTTAAACATGTCATTAACTGCCTTCAGCCAAATGATGCATCCCATTTGAAGGTTTGTAACATCAAAAGCGTCGAGGACCTATCAGCAAAAATTTCTCGCATCGATGAAATCATTAAAGGAGGTTGAACATCTGCGACCCCTCCCGAAAAGCAAGCCTTCTGCATTACCGAAGTAAAATTTGTGGAGCCTTCGCCAGAAAGAGCCACACACCCGCAAAGACCATTTTCAGACTTGGGCATGCCTTATGCCATTGCTTTTAGAGTGCTTGTCTCTGAAGGACTAATCCAACCGATTGTCCCCAGTCCAGATCTTGCACCCAAGAAAAAAGGCCGCTTTTGGGACGGTTCCCAATATTGCCTATTCCATAAGGGTAATGGGCATGACATAGAGATGTGCTGGAAGCTCAAACATATCATCCAAAATATGCTCGATTGTGGCAGGTTGTCTTTATCAACCCTAGATTATTTAATGGAAAAGAATGGTCCCCATGGGCGTCTTACTCTTCAAAAACAGGACAACCTTCTAGGATCTTATCCTTCTAGCATCCCAAACAACGACAATGAAGCGCTCAAGCGAGTCAATGCTCAAGACCAGACATTCAAGCCGCTGGATGCTGCGAGGGAGACCTTCGAGGAGGAAAGTGATGATTAGGAGTCCGTATCTACGATTGAGTCCTAGTCCAAGTCCGAGTCTTAGGCTTTCTCATATCTATCCTAGTGTCTGTCCTTTTATTACTAAGTGACAAATTGGAGGTTGTCCCCATGAGTCACATGTATTCATCGAGTCTATGCTAACCTCTTATTTATCTAAATAAAAGCACGATTTCCAACTATCATATATTCTCCCCTTTACCATTTTCCGTTGACAACAAGAATTGATTTGAGAATTGATTTAAAACAAACAATATGTTCCAATTTAATGTGATTACACTCGAGTGACGTTCCGTACCGTGTAAGCAAAGGACCCGAAACTCTGTGTCCATCTCTTTACCTATCCATGTCTGGCAATAGAAACCTTTCATTAGCACCCTATTTCGAATGAGCTTCTATCAAAGGGATTATACGACGAACCAAGATAACAAACCATAACATCTCCATGTTCATGATCAATGACGGAAGGCAAGTGTTGGAGCTTGTGTCCTCCACAATTAGTGTGATAACATTTATAAATCTCTTATAGGTTCACAAGGGTATACTTCGTATTTTATCAGTTGATTAACGATTACTTAATAACGGTTGGCTTGCTAGAAAGTTTGACGTTATTATCATACTGATGGCGGTGATCAACTGGTCCTAAAAGTCACACCTAAAGGATGTGTTTGAGAGATGTGATTGTATGAAAATATAATCACATTGATGCCTGACTAAAAGGTTAGTCCAAGTATTTGTCTAAACAGTTAGTCAATGTGATGATGAGATAATTATTTAATACAATTAAATAATACTAGCTGAGACGAATTAACTGTCAATTAGTAAATTGAATATAATATGTTATATTTAATTAATGTATATAATGTGAGCTTAAACGAATTAAGATGTTAATTCGTAATTAAATGTAATCGGTTATATTTAATTAGCTAATTATAAATATTCGATATTTATAGTTAAATTATATATTATACAAGATTGTCATAATAAATTATTACAGACCGGTATTAATAAATCGACTGCAAGCTGTTGTGTGTAGACTTATTAATACGATAAAATAAATGACAATTTATAATATTACACATTTTTATACATTTGTGATTACAACTTAAAATAAGGAGATTTTTCTCCTTATTTGATGTTGGAGTCACTCGGTCAAACCGAGTAAAAGAGGAAGGAAAATGATCTCCCTTGGAACTCTCTTATTTCGGTTATAATAAGAGTGAGGGATTCATTTTTCCTTAACCTAATTTTGACCTAATTCCCTCATCATTCACACAAAACCCTAAAAATTAATTTGCAATTTTGGGGATCGATTCTAGCAAGAACAAAGGCATATCTTATATCATCTTGGGTGCAATGATTAGGCGAATATCATTGCGATATTGTTCTTAGGCCGATTTTGCTAGGACCGAAGGTTGTTTCTTAATCTTATCTCTTTTGTTCATGTTAATTCGTTTATGACTAGTTATCATTAATATAATTTCGTTATAATCCTTATAATTTAAAAGGAAGTATACCGATAATTCCCACAAGTGGTATCTGAGCAAGGCCACGAAATTATTTTTGATGGTTTTCATAAAATTGATTTAAACAATAGAATTTCGAGAGAGAAAAAAAAAACGGTTGTTAAAAAAAATTTTTGCCGTAGGGTTTTTATTTTTTTTGCCGATTGGTTTTTTTTTTTTTTTTTTTTCATGATTTGTTTCCATTTTGATTTTTCATATTGTTGTTTTAATTAGTTAAAATGATTATATGATGAATTTGTAGATGTTTGATTTAATGAGGATTAAATTAAAATGTAAATGGAAATCGTCTTGTTTGATGATGTTAAATTCGTTTTTGCTATATAGTTTTTGACATAAATGGTTTTAAATCGTTGTTTAGAATCATGTTTCATTAATTTACATGTTTTTTTTCCCGTTTTGCTGAAATGCCGAGAAAAAAAAAAAGAAAAAAAAAATTTCTGTTTTTTTTTACTGAATTGCCGAAATAAAAATAAAATTAATAAGGATTGTTTTTTTTGTTTTCGCATTTAGCCGTGAGCACAAGAAAAAAAAAAGGAACATTTTTTTCGTTTTTGCTAGGTGCCGTGGGCATTTTTAAATAAAAAAAAAATTATTTTGGCCAATCATTATTATTTATAATGAATAATTATTATTGTGAAAAGGTTCACAAATTTTCGATACCCATATTATTTTAAAGAGGTTTAAAATATTGGTGGATTAATTCATATTATAGGTCAATATGAATTAAGATTTAAATTAACGTGGGTAATTGAGGAATTGTCACATAATTTGATCAATTAAATAGGTGGTTTGGATAAATTAATCTAAATAATTAAGGAATTATGTCTTGTATGTTTAATTTTTAGTTGATGCATTTTTTTTAGTTGAATGAATGGTTGAATGGTTTTATTTACTTATCTTTTTGCAATCGGTTGTAATTTGTAATACCTAGTGTGGCCTTAGTTAAATTATGTTTTCGTAATGATGGAAACATAATTTTTAATGTAATTTAAGATCTCGTATCCCCGTTTTGGTTTTCTTTTATATTACAGTTTTGAAATTAGAATGTAAATAGATTTATTATGTAATTTTTTAATTGTAATTTTAAAAGAAGACTAAAAATGGAGATTGGAGCTCACTCCCGCTACATGGACCAAGATGGAACATCAAGACAAGCTTCTCGGGTCCAAGGATGGATTCCAAAATTGTATTTAATGTTCTTTTTGGTAGATAGGCCACACTAGGACTTTATTTTGTCTTACGTTTTAACGTTCTTATTGCTTTTCATTCACATGATAGTTAGTGCATCATATTCCGCCTAAAACCAAACCACCTACTAAAATGCATGAAAATTGACTCATATAGATTGTATGTTAGTTTTCATAGACATACATATGTCGCACTTTTTAAGCCATCACCTTAGTTTATTCATTCACGCATGCTAGATATTAGTTCACTTAAAATGAATTAAAATAAAGTTGATGGGATCTTCCTCTAAAACTGAAATTGAGACTAGTCTTTATAAGCCAAACAGCTATGAATCCCTTCTTTGTCGGTAGGCATATAGGACCTTACTCTCCATATGATCCCTTCTACGTTGGGTAAGTAGTTTGTGTTGACTTAGTTTACCTCAACATCATAGTCCGAAGAGTTTCTCGTGATTATGATGGACTAAAGATAGAATTTACATAAATTTATCGACCAAGAATTCTAACAGTAGAATTAGCCAAAAGGTTGGCTTATCAATTTACAGATAATTGAGTCTTGGGATCATTTATATAATTCTTGAGGGAGGTCAATTGTATAAATGCTTGAGTCTTCGCGTTATAACAGTATTGCATTAGACTTAAATCATAACGATGAATATGCTTATTATATTTATTCTTCTTTTCGCTGTGTAGAATTCGTTTATATTGATAATACTGTTACAACAAATGGCTGGAAATAACGAAATCCCAATGCCAAGTGCCACACTTGGACGCGAGTCCTGGCTGAAAGCTTTCATGGACCACATGAATCAGTTCACACGTCTGAAAAATGACGGGTCCCACTTTGCGGACTGGGAGGCATCATTGCGGAATACTGCCATTGCTGACGGCAAGCTCAAGTACTTAACTGAGCCAATACCGGTAAACCCAGGCCCCAATGCAGAAGTTAACGAGTCACTTGCCTATAGTGACTTCGTCATGGAAGCGGGTGCAATAAAGAACGTACTCATCTTTGCAATGGAAACCAATTTGCAGAGACGCTTCATTGCCCAAGGTGCAAACAAGATTTTCACCACGCTCACTAAAGAGTTCTCAAAAGCACCGAGAATCGTTACTTATGAGCATACCTGTCGCTTCTTTGATGCGAAACTCCAGAAGGGCCAACCAGTTAGCCCACACATTCTTAACATGATTGAGAATGTCGAGAAATTAGAGGCACTTGATTGCAAAATCAGTGAGAGCATAGTCATCGACTGTATGCTTCATTCACTTCATGATGGGTTTGCCCTTTTCAGGGCAAATTACTACATGAATGACATGAAGAAAAGTCCTCATGAGCTACACTCACTTCTCGTACAAACCGAGAAGGATATGAAATTGAGTGGGAGCATGAAGCAAGATGTTCTCATGATTTCCAACAAGAATAAGGGTAAGGGCAAAGCTCCCGGCGACCTAACTGTAGGTAAGCCAAAGTTTAAGAAGCCAGGAAACGGTAAGAGTGGGCATGGTGAGACTAGTGGCTCACAAGGCAAGGCAAAGAGCAAGGGCAGTGACAATGAATGCCACCATTGTCACAAGACTGGACATTGGAGGAGGAACTGTCCCGTGTACCGTGAGGACATAAATGCAGGCCGCGTCACTCCTGTTGGTATGTCATCTTATATTCATATTATTGAGATTAACCATGCAAGTTTCGGAACTTGGGTACTTGATACTGGTTGTGGTTCTCATCTGTGTAATCATTTGTAGGGCCTAAAAAACATCACACCTCTCGGAAAGGGTGATGTGGACCTGCGAGTCGGGAATGGAGATAGAGTTGCTGCAGTCTCGAAGGGAACATACGTAATCCAACTCCCTAGTGGTTTTGAGTTATTTTTATATATCTGTTAATATGTACCCAGTTTATCTAAGAACATTATTTCTGTTTCCGTACTCGATAAAGACGGTTTTGAATTTTCAATAAAGGATAGTAGCTGTATTTTCTCTTTTAATGAAATGATTTATGGTAAAGCAGTTTCCATGAATGGAATTTACATCTTAGATCAAACTACAGATATATTACACGTGAATAATAAGAAATTAAAGGTTGGTGATAAAGATCAAACCTATCTATGGCATTGTCGAATGGGACACATAAATGAAAAACGTGTAAAGAAACTCGTCGAGAATGGGACTATTCCCGCATTCGATTTTTCTACATTTGGCACGTGTGAATCATGTCTCATTGGAAAAATGACTCGAATTTCCTTCAAAGGTGTTGGAATGCAAGCAAGTGACCTATTAGGACTCATACATACTGACGTATGTGGACCTATGTCAATTACCGCTAGAGATGGCTATAGATATTTTATCACTTTCACGGACGATTTGAGTAGATATGGATATGTCTACTTAATGAAGTATAAAAGTGAGTCCTTTGAGAAATTCAAGGAATACCAGAATAAGGTTGAGAACCAACTGGGTAGAAAGGTTAAAGCACTCCGTTTAGATCTGGGTGGCGAATATCTTTCAAATGAGTTTGATCAACACCTTAAAGACCGTGGAATCGTTTTACAGTTAACTCCACCTGGAACACCTCAATTTAATGGTGTGTCCGAACGGAGAAATCGAACTTTACTTGATATGGTTCGATCCATGATGAGTCACGCGGTAGTACGTGATTCATTATAGGGGTTTGCTCTTTCGTCAGCTGCTCTTATACTTAGCCGAAGTCCGACTAAAGCTATCGACAAGACTCCATATGAAATGTGGAGGGGAACGGTCCCCAACTTGTCCTTTATTCGGGTTTGGGGCTGCGAGGCTTATGTCAAGTGGAGACACAGATAAGCTCGGCCCGCGATCGGTCAAGGCATACTTTATTGATTATCCAAAAGGAATGTTTGGTCATTACTTCTATTCGCCTACCAAACATCGAGGTTTTGTTGCGGCCAGTGCGACGTTCTTAGAGAAAGAATTTCTCGAGAACAAGACAAGTAATAGAACCTTCGAGCTATCGGAGATTCAAGAACCAACAACCGAGGAACAGATGGAAGAAGTGGTTCCTCCAACTGATGATACGGTTAATATTCCTCAGGAACCCAGGAGGTCGGGTAGAGTCTCTAATCCTCCAGACAGATACATTGGTATGGTCGAGGAGAATGACGTTTTGCTTCTAGAGAGTAATGAACCCGCTACCTATAAAGGTGCCATGGCCTGTTCCGACTCAATGCTATGGCTTGAAGCCATGCAATCTGAGATGGACTCCATGTATGAGAATGACGTATGGGATCTTGTTGATTTACCTAATAAGGTAAAACCTCCACAGTGCAAATGGCTTTACAAAATAAAGCATTCTGTAGACGCGCAACCGGATACCTATAAGGCACGACTAATGGCAAAAGGTTTCACTCAAGTGCACGAATTGCATTATGATGAAATTTTTGCACCTGTAATCATGCTACGTTCCATTCGGATAATCTTAGCGATTGCCGCTTTTGATGACTATGAAATTTGGCAAATGGATGTGAAAACCGCCTTCTTAAACCGTTATTTGGAGGAAGAGTTGTACATGGTGCAACCCGAAGGTTTCATAGATCCTGAAAATCCTAAGAAAGTGTGCAAGCTTAAGCGTTCCATTTATGGACTTAAGCAAGCTTCTCGGAGTTGGGATCATCGTTTCGACCAGGTGATAAAAGAGTATGGTTTCACTCGATCGGTCGAGGAACCATGCTTATATATCAAGTCGAGTGGGAGCAAGATTGTTTTCTTGATATTGTATGTCGATGACATACTCTTGATTGGGAATGACATTCCTCTCTTATCTTCGGTTAAAGAATTGTTGAAGAACCATTTCCAGATGAAAGATCTGGGTGAGGCACAACGCATATTGGGAATCCGTATCTACCGATATAGATCACGACGGACGTTATCACTGAGTCGGGAGTCTTATTTGGATAAGATTCTTTAAAGATTCAGCATGACCAATTCCAATAAGGGGAACCTTCCAATGACGTCTGGGATGCAGTTGAGCAAGTCTCAGTCACCCACGACGCCTGAAGGGATTGAGCGCATGAGTCGTGTTCGTTATGCATCTGCAATAGGATCAATCATGTATGCCATGATATGCACACGTCCAGACGTGGCATATGCATTGAGTATGACGAGTCGGTACCAAAAGAATCCAGGTGAAACACACTGGATTGCTGTTAAAAACATCCTTAAGTACCTACGGAGGACTAAGGATAGGGTATTGACATATGGAGGAGATACTAAGCTATGCGCAATCGGTTACGCATATGCTAGCTTCCAAACGGATCGGGATGATTCAAAATCTCAGTCCGGGTGCGTCTTCACTCTTAATGGTGCTGCGGTAAGCTGGAAGAGTTCCAAACAGAGTGTTGTAGCAAATTCTACTACTGAATCCGAGTACTATGCCGCTTCGAAAGCAGCAAAGGAACCTATATGGATGCGTCAATTCTTACAAGGACTTACGATAGTTCCTAGTTCGAATGACCCGATCACTATCTATTGTGACAATAGAGGTGCCATCTTCCAGGCTAAGGAGCCAAAGTCTAGCAACAAGTCTAGACATGTACATCGGAAAGCTCACCTGATCCGTGATTATGTGGAGCAAGAAGAGATAGTGATTGACAAGATAGCTTCGGATGACAACATCGCGGATCCTCTCACTAAACCGTTGAATTATGATAAGCCTGAAGGGCACGTTATTTTCATGGGAATTAAACATGTTCCTGAGTTGTAGTAGTTGATTATGGATTTGATACATTATCTTTTTCATATACTATTTATAACTTCATTGTTTTATTTCATATTTTGTTTTTCATGTGGATTGTACTGACAACATTGAACGCCACAAAGTGAACTGAATTACATTATATTTGTTTTGGTCCGTAATCGCCCATATGAGCTGATAACTCTGGCTATTATATTGTGCAGTCGATTGATGTTGGGTTCAACGAGCCATAAGTCAATCAGTTGGCTGATCGATCACAAATACGGGTTATAACGATACCTCGTAGGATAATTTTTGTGACAACGTAATGGAGTCCTAAATGTTTAAAAACATTCGGTGCCAGGTCGTGGATTGGACGTCCATTGTGTTCCTAGAGTCGATTCTTTTGACTATAGACTGTCTCTTGAGATTAAGGCAATTTTTGGGTGACTTTGGTTTCTTTCTCATGGTCTGTCGTAACTGGAGGCTAAGCAGATTTTTTCTGGGTCATTTCATATTGGGCTTAAATCTGCAGGATTCGAGTTGAAGAAAATATCCAACCTTTATCAGGTTTGGATATTTCTCAGGGCCACTCGAGGAGTTGTAACTGAAATGCATGGCCATGCTCGAATGATGATTCGTTTATCAGTTAAGTTATTCTCTAGTCGGGGAAACCAATCTTGATATTGATCACTTGTAAAATACGACCTTTGTGAATACGAATTTTGCAAATTATTTTACATCGAGTGGGAGAAATTTTAGGATATGAGAATCGGTTATCGCAGTTAAACTTGTGAGGACAAGTGGGAGTTTGTTGGAGCTTGTGTCCTCCACAATTAGTGTGATAACATTTATAAATCTCTTATAGGTTTACAAGGGTATACTTCGTATTTTATCCGTTGATTAACGATTACTTAATAACGGTTGGCTTGCTAGAAAGTTTGACGTTATTATCATACCGATGGCGGTGATCAACTGGTCCCTAAAAGTCACACCTAAAGGATGTGTTTGAGAGATGTGATTGTATGAAAATATAATCACATTGATGCCTGACTAAAAGGTTAGTCCAAGTATTTGACTAAACAGTTAGTCAATGTGATGATGAGATAATTATTTAATACAATTAAATAATACTAGCTGAGACGAATTAAGTATCAATTCGTAAATTGAATATAATATGTTACATTTAATTAATGTATATAATGTGAGCTTAAACGAATTAAGATGTTAATTCGTAATTAAATGTAATCGGTTATATTTAATTAGCTAATTATAAATATTCGATATTTATAGTTAAAGTATATATTATACAAGATTGTCATAATAAATTATTACAGACCGGTATTAATAAATCGACTGCAAGCTGTTGTGTGTAGACTTATTAATACGGAATAAAATAAATGACAATTTATAATAATACACATTTTTATACATTTGTGATTACAACTTAAAATAAGGAGATTTTTCTCCTTATTTGGTGTTGGAGTCACTCGGTCAAACCGAGTAAAAGAGGAAGGAAAATGATCTCCCTTGGAACTCTCTTATTTCGGTTATAATAAGAGTGAGGGATTCATTTTTCCTTAACCTAATTCCCTCATCATTCACACAAAACCCTAAAAATTAATTTGCAATTTTGGGGATCGATTCTAGCAAGAACAAAGGCATATCGTATATCATCTTGGGTGCAACGATTAGGCGAATATCATTGCGATATTGTTCTTAGGCCGATTTTGCTAGGACCGAAGGTTGTTTCTTAATCTTTTCTCTTTTGTTCATGTTAATTCGTTTATGACTAGTTATCATTAATATAATTTCGTTATAATCCTTATAATTTAAAGGGAAGTATACCGATAATTCCCACAGCAAGCCCATTCCCCACAAAAACATCCCATCACCAAGTACCAGCCTCTTACCGCCGGGTACATCCTCGCTTGCATCTTCTGTTGGAGCTTCTGTCCTCCACAAATTAGTGTGATAACATTTATAAATCTCTTATAGGTTCACAAGGGTATACTTCGTATTTTATCAGTTGATTAACGATTACCTAATAACGGGTTGGTTGCTAGAGAGTTTGACGTTATTATCATACTGATGGCGGTGATCAACTGGTCCCTAAAAGTCACAAGGATGTGTTTAAGAGATGTGATTATGGAAATGTAATCACAATGATGCCTTATATGACTAAAAGGTTAGTTCATGTATTTGACTAAACAGTTAGTCAATGTGTTGATGAGACGATTATTTAATATAATTAAATAATATTAGCTGAGACGAATTAACTGTCAATTCGTCAATTGAATATAATAAGTTATATTTAATTAATGTATATAATGTTAGCTTGGACGAATTAATATGTTAATTCATAATTAAATGTAATCGGTTATATTTAATAAGCTAATTATAAATATGCGATATTTATAATTAAAATATATATTATACAAGATTGTCATACTAAATTATTACAGACCGGTATTAATAAATCGACTGCAAGCTGTTGTATGTAGACTTATTAATACGGAATAAAATAAATGACAATTTATAAATAATACATTTTATATGCATTTTGTAAACTACCAAAATAAGAAGATTTAATCTCCTTATTTTGGGGCTAGGTCACTCGGTCAAAACCGAAAAGAAGGAAAGAAAAAATCTCCCTTTATTCACTCCCATTTCGGTTATAATAGGGATTGAAGGAGATCATTTTTGTCTAACTCTCTTTAACCTAATTTTAACCTAGCACACTCTCATCAAAACAAAAACACAAAAAAAATACCTAAATTAATTAAGAGAATTTGGGGATCGATTCTAGCAAGAACAAAGGCATATCTCATATCATCTTGGGTGCAACAATTAGGCGAATATCATTGCGATATTGTTCTTAGGCCGATTTTGCTAGGACCGAAGGTTGATTTCTTAATCTCTTTATTTTGTTTATGTAATTTCTTTTATGACTAGTATTCATAAACATAATTTCGTTATAATCCTCATAATTTAAAGGGAAGTATACTGATATTTTCTACAAGTGGTATCAGAGTCAATGCCACGAAATTATTTTATATGAATTTCATAATTGAATTTAAACAAAAGTGATGGATCGAAAAAAAAAAAATTCCAGCCGTGAAAAAAAAAAAATTTGCCGTAAGTTTTTTTTGTTTTTTTTTATGTATTGTTCCATTTTGATTTAGTCATATTGTTGTTTTAATCCGTTAAGATGATAATATGATAAATTTGTAGATGTTTTAATTTAATTAGGATTAAATTGAAATGTAAATGGAATAGTTTTGATTGATGATGATAATTTGTTTTTTGCTATATAGTTTTTGGCATATATGGTTTTAAATTGTTGTTTAGAATCATATTTCATTAATTCATATGTTTATGATTATGCCATTCTTGTTCTAATAGCAACTATAAACGAATTTGTTCATCTAAATATTTTTTTTGTTTTAGAGCTTAATGCCGAAATGAAAAGAAAAAAAATAGGGTTGTTTTCAATTTTCTTTCAGCCGAGTGTATAAGAAAAAAAAGGGTTTATGTTTTTTGTGTTTCGGTTTTTACAGAAATAACGAAAAGAAGAGAAAAAAAAGTTTCTGTTTTTTTTAGCCGAGCTGAAAAATAAAAAAAAAATTGTTTTTTTTCTCCTGTTTTGCCGAGACCAGAAAAAAAAAAGAAAAAAAAAAAGAAGTTTTTTTTCGGTTTTGTTTGGTTTGTTTTGGCCTAGATTGATTATACATTAAATTTACAATGTATGATAAATTATTGTGAAGTAGTTCACAAAATCATAGATAATATACCTAATTATTTTAAAGAGGTTTAAAATAATGTGTGATTAATTCATATTATAGGTCAATGTGAATTAAGATTGAAATTAATGTGAGTAATTGAGGAATTGTCACTTAATTTGATCATTTAAATAGGTGGTTTGGGAAATTAATCTACATAATTAAGGAATTATGTCTTGCATTATTTATTTTTTTTAGTTGATGCATTTCTTTTGTTGAATGAATCGTTGAATGTATTTATTTACGTTTTTTTGCAATCGGTTGTAATTTGTAATACCTAGTGTGGCCTTAGTTAAATTATGTTTTCGTAATGATTGAAACATAATTTTTAATGTAATTTGAGATCTCGAATCTCCTTTTATTTTCTTTAAGTATTATGTTTTGAAATTAGAATGTAAATAGGTTTATTTTGTAATTTTAATTGTAATTTTAAAGAAGACTAAAGAAGGAGATTGGAGATCACTCCCGCTACATGGACCAAGATGGAACATCAAGACAAGCTTCTCGGGTCCAAGGTTGGATTCCAAAGTTGTATTTTTGTTCATTTTGATATATAGGCCACACTAGGACTTTATTTTGTTTTACGTTTTACCGTTCTTATTGCTTTTCATTCACATGCTAGTTAATGCATCATTTTCTGCCTAAAACCAGACCACCTACTAAAATGCATGAAAATTGACTCATATAGATTGTATGTTAGTTTTCATAGACATAGAGATGTCACACAGTTTAAGCCATCACCTTAATTTATTCATTCACGCATGCTAGATATTAGTTCACTTAAAATGAATTAAAATAAAGTTGATGGGATCTTCCTCTAAAACGGAAATTGAGACTAGTCTTTATAAGGGCAAACAACTATGAATCCCTTCTTCGTCGATAGGCATAATATGACCCCTTCTACGTTGGGTAAGTAGTTTGTGTTGACTTAGTTTATCTCAACATTATAGTCCGAAGAGTTTCTCGTGATTATGATGGACTAATGATAGAATCTACAGAAATTTATGGGCCAAGAATTCTAACAGTAGAATTAGCCAAAAGGTTAGCTTATCAATTTACAGATATTGAGTCTTGGGATCATTTATATAATTCTTGAGGGAGGTCAATTGTATAAATGTTTGAGTCTTCGCTTATAACAGTTTTGCATTAAGACTTAAAATCATAACGATGCATATGCTTATTATTTTTCTTCTTTTCGCAGTGTAGAATACGTTTATTTTGATAATATTGTTACAACAAATGGCTGGAAATAACGAAATCCCAATGCCAAGTGCCACACTTGGACGCGAGTCCTGGCTTAAAGTTTTCATGGACAACATGAATCAGTTCAAACGACTGAAGAATGATGGGTCCAACTTTGCGGACTGGGAGGCAGCACTACGGAATGCTGCCATTGCTTACGGTAAGCTCAAGTATTTAACTGAGCCAATACCGGTAAACCCAGGCCCCAATGCAGGAGTTAACGAGTCACTTGCTTATAGTGATTTCGTCATGGAAGCGGGTGAGATAAAGAACGTACTCATCTTTGCAATGGAAACCAATTTGCAGAGACGCTTCATTGCCAAGGTGCAAACAAGATTTTCCCCACGCTCACTAACCAGTTCTCAAAAGCACCGAGAATCGTTACTTATGAGCATACCTGTCGCTTCTTTGATGCGAAACTCCAGAAGGGCCAACCGGTTAGCCCACACATTCTTAACATGATTGAGAATGTCGAGAAATTGGAGGCACTTAATTGCAAAATCAGGGAGAGCATAGTCATCGACCGAATGCTTCATTCACTTCATGATGGTTTTGCCCTTTTCAGGGCAAATTACTACATGAATGACTTGAAGAAAAGTCCTCATGAGCTACACTCACTTCTCGTACAGACCGAGAAGGATATGAAATTGAGTGGGAGCATGAAGCAGGATGTTCTCATGATTTCCAACAAGAATAAAGGTAAGGGCAAAGCTCCAGGCAACCTAACGTAGGGTAGGCAAAGTTTAAGAAGGCCAGGAAACGGTAAGAGTGGGCCTGGTGAGACTAGTGGCTCACAGGGCAAGGCAAAGAGCAAGGGCGGTGACATTGAGTGCCACCATTGTCACAAGACTGGACATTGGAGGAGGAACTGTCCCGTGTACCGTGAGGACATAAAAGCAGGCCGCGTTGTTCCTGTTGGTATGTCATCTTATATTCATATGATTGAGATTAACCATGCAAGTTTCGGAATTTGGGTACTTGATACTGGTTGTGGTCCTCATCTGTGTAATCATTTGCAGGGCCTAAAAAACATCACACCTCTCGGAAAGGGTGATGTGGACCTGTGAGTCGGGAATGGAGCTAGAGTTGCTGCAGTCTCGAAGGGAACATACGTAATCCAACTCCCTAGTGGTTTTGAGTTATATTTATATAACTGTTACTATGTACCCAAATTGTCTAAGAACAATATTTCAGTTTCCGTACTTGATAAAGACGGTTTTTTATTTTTAATAAAGGATAATAGCTGTATTTTCTCTTTCAATGAAATGATTTATGGCAAAGCAGTTTCCATGAATGGAATTTATATCTTAGATCAAACCACAGAAATATTACACGTGAATAATAAGAAATTAAAGGTTGGTGACAAAGATCAAACCTATCTATGGCATTGTCGAATGGGACACATAAATGAAAAACGTGTAAGGAAACTCGTTGAGAATGGGACTATTCCCGCATTCGATTTTTCTACATTTGGCACGTGTGAATCATGCCTCATTGGCAAAATGACTCGAATTTCCTTCAAAGGTTTTGGAATGCGCGCTAGTGACCTATTAGGACTCAAACATACTGACGTATGTGGACCTATGTCAATTACCACTAGAGATGGCTATAGATATTTTATCACTTTCACGGACGATTTGAGTAGATACGGATATGTCCACTTAATGAAGCATAAAAGTGAGTCCTTTGAGAAATTCAAGGAATACCAGAACAAGGTTGAGAACCAACTGGGTAGAAAGGTTAAAGTACTCCGTTCAGATCGGGGTGGCGAATATCTTTCAAATGAGTTTGATCAACACCTTAAAGACTGTGGAATCGTTTTACAGTTAACTCCACCTGGAACACCTCAATTAAATGGTGTGTCCGAGCGAAGAAATCGAACTTTACTTGATATGGTTCGATCCATGATGAGTCACACGGTAGTACCTGATTCATTATGCGGTTTTGCTCTTTTGTCAGCTGCTCTTATACTTAACCGAAGTCCGACTAAAGCTGTTGACAAGACTCCATATGAAATGCGGAGGGGAACGGTCCCCAATTTATCCTTTATTCGGGTTTGGGGCTGCGAGGCTTATGTCAAGTGGAGTCACGAGGATAAGCTCGGCCCGCGATCGGTCAAGACATACTTTATTGGTTATCCAAAAGGAACGTTTGGTCATTACTTCTATTCACCAACCGAACATCGAGTTTTTGTTGCGGCTAGTGCGACGTTCTTAGAGAAATAATTTCTCGAGAACAAGACAAGTGTGGCCTTAGTTAAATTATGTTTTCGTAATGATGGAAACATAATTTTTAATGTAATTTGAGATCTCGAATCTCCTTTTATTTTCTTTAAGTATTATGTTTTGAAATTAGAATGTAAATAGGTTTATTTTGTAATTTTAATTGTAATTTTAAAGAAGACTAAAGATGGAGATTGGAGATCACTCCCGCTACATGGACCAAGATGGAACATCAAGATAAGCTTCTCGGGTCCAAGGATGGATTCCAAAATTGTATTTTTGTTCATTTTGATATATAGGCCACACTAGGACTTTATTTTGTTTTACGTTTTACCGTTCTTATTGCTTTTCATTCACATGCTAGTTAGTGCCTCATTTTCCGCCTAAAACCAAACCACCTACTAAAATGCATGAAAATTGACTCATATAGATTGTATGTTAGTTTTCATAGACATACAAATGTCACACAGTTTAAGCCATCACCTTAATTTATTCATTCACGCATGCTAGATATTAGTTCACTTAAAATGACTTAAAATAAAGTTGATGGGATCTTCCTCTAAAACGGAAATTGAGACTAGTCTTTATAAGGGCAAACAACTATGAATCCCTTCTTCGTCGGTAGGCATAATATGACCCCTTCTACGTTGGGTAAGTAGTTTGTTGACTTAGTTTATCTCAACATTATAGTCCGAAGAGTTTCTCGTGATTATGATGGACTAATGATAGAATCTCTGAGAAATTTATCGGCCAAGAATTCTAACAGTAGAATTAGCCAAAAGGTTGGCTTATCAATTTACAGATAATTGAGTCTTGGGATCATTTATATAATTCTTGAGGGAGGTCAATTGTATAAATGTTTAAGTCTTCGCTTATAACAGTTTTGCATTAAGACTTAAAATCATAACGATGCATATGCTTATTATTTTTCTTCTTTTCGCGATGTAGAATACGTTTATTTTGATAATCTTTGTTACAACAAATGGCCGGAAATAACGAAATCCCAATGCCAAGTGCCACACTTGGACGCGAGTCCTGGCTTAAAGTTTTCATGGACAACATGAATCGGTTCAAACGATCGAAGAATGATGGGCCCAACTTTGCGGATCGGGAGGGCACTACGGAATCGCCATTGTGACGGTAAGCTCAAGTATTTAATCGAGCCAATACCGGTAAACCAGGCCCCAATGCAGGAGTTAACGAGTCACTTGCTTATAGTGATTTCGTCATGGAAGCGGGTGAGATAAAGAACGTACTCATCTTTGCAATGGAAACCAATTTGCAGAGACGCTTCATTGCCCAAGGTGCAAACAAGATTTTCACCACGCTCACTAACCAGTTCTCAAAAGCACCGAGAATCGTTACTTATGAGCATAACTGTCGCTTCTTTGATGCGAAACTCCAGAAGGGCCAACTGGTTAGCCCACACATTCTTATCATGATTGAGAATGTCGAGAAATTGGAGGCACTTGATTGCAAAATCAGGGAGAGCATAGTCATCGACCGAATGCTTCATTCACTTCATGATGGTTTTGTCCTTTTCAGGGCAAATTACTACATGAATGACTTGAAGAAAAGTCCTCATGAGCTACACTCACTTCTCGTACAGACCGAGAAGGATATGAAATTGAGTGGGAGCATGAAGCAGGATGTTCTCATTATTTTCAATAAGAATAAAGCTAAGGGCAAAGCTCCAGGCGACCTAACTGTAGGTAAGCCAAAGTTTAAGAAGCCAGGAAACGGTAAGAGTGGGCCTGGTGAGACTAGTGGCTCACAGGGTAAGGCAAAGAGCAAGGGCGGTGACATTGAGTGCCACCATTGTCACAAGACTGGACATTGGAGGAGGAACTGTCCCGTGTACCGTGAGGACATAAAAGCAGGCCGCGTTGTTCCTGTTGGTATGTCATCTTATATTCATATGATTGAGATTAACCATGCAAGTTTCGGAACTTGGGTACTTGATACTGGTTGTGGTTCTCATCTGTGTAATCATTTTCAGGGCCTAAAAAACATCACACCTCTCGGAAAGGGTGATGTGGACCTGCGAGTCGGGAATTGAGCTAGAGTTGCTGCAATCTCGAAGGGAACATACGTAATCCAAATCCATAAAGGTTTTGAGTTATATTTATATAACTGTTACTATGTACCCAGTTTGTCTAAGAACATTATTTCAGTTTCCGTACTTGATAAAGACGGTTTTTTATTTTTAATAAAGGATAATAGCTGTATTTTCTCTTTCAATGAAATGATTTATGGCAAAGCAGTTTCCATGAATGAAATTTATATCTTAGATCAAACCACAGAAATATTACACGTGAATAATAAGAAATTAAAGGTTGGTGACAAAGATCAAACCTATCTATGGCATTGTCGAATGGGACACATAAATGAAAAACGTGTAAAGAAACTAGTCGAGAATGGGACTATTCTCGGATTCGATTTTTCTACATTTGGCACGTGTGAATCATGCCTCATTGGCAAAATGACTCGAATTTCCTTCAAAGGTGTTGGAATGCGCGCTAGTGACCTATTAGGACTCATACATACTGACGTATGTGGACCTATGTCAATTACCGCTAGAGATGGCTATAGATATTTTATCACTTTCACGGACGATTTGAGTAGATACGGATATGTCCACTTAATGAATCATAAAAGTGAGTCCTTTGAGAAATTCAAGGAATACCAGAACAAGGTTGAGAACCAACTGGGTAGAAAGGTTAAAGTCATCCGTTCAGATCGGGGTGGCGAATATCTTTCAAATGAGTTTGATCAACACCTTAAAGACTGTGGAATCGTTTTACAGTTAACTCCACCTGGAACACCTCAATTAAATGGTGTGTCCGAACGAAGAAATCGAACTTTACTTGATATGGTTCGATCCATGATGAGTCACGCGGTAGTACCTGATTCATTATGCAGTTTTGCTCTTTTGTCAGCTGCTCTTATACTTAACCGAAGTCCGACTAAAGCTGTTGACAAGACTCCATATGAAATGTGGAGGGGAACGGTCCCCAATTTGTCCTTTATTCGGGTTTGGGGCTGCGAGGCTTATGTCAAGTGGAGTCACAAGGATAAGCTCGGCCCGCGATCGGTCAAGACATACTTTATTGGTTATCCAAAAGGAACGTTTGGTCATTACTTCTATTCACCTACCGAACATCGAGTTTTTGTTGTGGCTAGTGCGACGTTCTTAGAGAAATAATTTCTCGAGAACAAGACAAGTGTGGCCTTAGTTAAATTATGTTTTCGTAATGATGGAAACATAATTTTTAATATAATTTGAGATTTCGAATCTCCTTTTATTTTCTTTAAGTATTATGTTTTGAAATTAGAATGTAAATAGGTTTATTTTGTAATTTTAATTGTAATTTTAAAGAAGTCTAAAGATGGAGATTGGAGATCACTCCCGCTACATGGACCAAGATGGAACATCAAGACAAGCTTCTCGGGTCCAAGGATGGATTCCAAAATTGTATTTTTGTTCATTTTGATATATAGGCCACACTAGGACTTTATTTTGTTTTACGTTTTACCGTTCTTATTGCTTTTCATTCACATGCTAGTTAGTGCCTCATTTTCCGCCTAAAACCAAACCACCTACTAAAATGCATGAAAATTGACTCATATAGATTGTATGTTAGTTTTCATAGACATACAGATGTCACACAGTTTAAGCCATCACCTTAATTTATTCATTCACGCATGCTAGATATTAGTTCACTTAAAATGACTTAAAATAAAGTTGATGGGATCTTCCTCTAAAACGGAAATTGAGACTAGTCTTTATAAGGGCAAACAACTATGAATCCCTTCTTCGTCGGTAGGCATAATATGACCCCTTCTACGTTGGGTAAGTAGTTTGTGTTGACTTAGTTTATCTCAACATTATAGTCCGAAGAGTTTCTCGTGATTATGATGGACTAATGATAGAATCTACAGAAATTTATCGGCCAAGAATTCTAACAGTAGAATTAGCCAAAAGGTTGGCTTATCAATTTACAGATAATTGAGTCTTGGGATCATTTATATAATTCTTGAGGGAGGTCAATTGTATAAATGTTTAAGTCTTCGCTTAATGAGTTTTGCATTAAGACTTAAAATCATAACGATGCATATGCTTATTATTTTTCTTCTTTTCGCAGTGTAGAATACGTTTATTTTGATAATCTTTGTTACAACAAATGGTGGAAATAACGAAATCCCAATGCCAAGTGCCACACTTGGACGCGAGTCTTGGCTTAAAGTTTTCATGGACAACATGAATCGGTTCAAACGATCGAAGAATGATGGGCCCAACTTTGCGGGATCGGGAGGCAAAGACTACGGAATCGCCATTCGACGTGTAAGCTCAAGTATTTAATCGAGCCAATACCGGTAAACCCAGGCCCCAATGCAGGAGTTAACGAGTCACTTGCTTATAGTGATTTCGTCATGGAAGCGGGTGAGATAAAGAACGTACTCATCTTTGCAATGGAAACCAATTTGCAGAGACGCTTCATTGCCCAAGGTGCAAACAAGATTTTCACCATGCTCACTAACCAGTTCTCAAAAGCACCGAGAATCGTTACTTATGAGCATAACTGTCGCTTCTTTGATGCGAAACTCCAGAAGGGCCAACCGGTTAGCCCACACATTCTTATCATGATTGAGAATGTCGAGAAATTGGAGGACCTTGATTGCAAAATCAGGGAGAGCATAGTCATCGACCGAATGCTTCATTCACTTCATGATGGTTTTGTCCTTTTCAGGGCAAATTACTACATGAATGACTTGAAGAAAAGTCCTCATGAGCTACACTCACTTCTCGTACAGACCGAGAAGGATATGAAATTGAGTGGGAGCATGAAGCAGGATGTTCTCATTATTTTCAACAAGAATAAAGCTAAGGGCAAAGCTCCAGGCGACCTAAGCGTAGGTAAGCCAAAGTTTAAGAAGCCAGGGAAACGGTAAGAGTGGGCCTGGTGAGACTAGTGGCTCACAGGGCAAGGCAAAGAGCAAGGGCGGTGACATTGAGTGCCACTATTGTCACAAGACTGGACATTGGAGGAGGAACTGTCCCGTGTACCGTGAGGACATAAAAGCAGGCCGCGTTGTTCCTGTTGGTATGTCATCTTATATTCATATGATTGAGATTAACCATGCAAGTTTGAAAACTTGGGTACTTGATCTTGGTTGTGGTTCTCATCTGTGTAATCATTTTCAGGGCCTAAAAAACATCACACCTATCGGAAAGGGTGATGTGGACCTGCGAGTCGGGAATTGAGCTAGAGTTGCTGCAGTCTCGAAGGGAACATACGTACTCCAAATCCATAAAGGTTTTGAGTTATATTTATATAACTGTTACTATGTACCCAGTTTGTCTAAGAACATTATTTCAGTTTCCGTACTTGATAAAGACGGTTTTTTATTTTTAATAAAGGATAATAGCTGTATTTTCTCTTTCAATGAAATGATTTATGGCAAAGCAGTTTCCATGAATGAAATTTATATCTTAGATCAAACCACAGAAATATTACACGTGAATAATAAGAAATTAAAGGTTGGTGACAAAGATCAAACCTATCTATGGCATTGTCGAATGGGACACATAAATGAAAAACGTGTAAAGAAACTAGTCGAGAATGGGACTATTCTCGGATTCGATTTTTCTACATTTGGCACGTGTGAATCATGCCTCATTGGCAAAATGACTCGAATTTCCTTCAAAGGTGTTGGAATGCGCGCTAGTGACCTATTAGGACTCATACATACTGACGTATGTGGACCTATGTCAATTACCGCTAGAGATGGCTATAGATATTTTATCACTTTCACGGACGATTTGAGTAGATACGGATATGTCCACTTAATGAAGCATAAAAGTGAGTCCTTTGAGAAATTCAAGGAATACCAGAACAAGGTTGAGAACCAACTGGGTAGAAAGGTTAAAGTCATCCGTTCAGATCGGGGTGGCGAATATCTTTCAAATGAGTTTGATCAACACCTTAAAGACTGTGGAATCGTTTTTACGATTAACTCCACTGGAACACCTCAATTAAATGGTGTGTCCGAACGAAGAAATCGAACTTTACTTGATATGGTTCGATCCATGATGAGTCACGCGGTAGTACCGATTCATTATGCGGTTTTGCTCTTTTGTCATTTGCTCTTATACTTAACCAAGTCCGACTAAAGTGTTGACAAGACTCCATATGAAATGTGGAGGGAACGGTCCCAATTTGTCCTTTATTCGGGTTTGGGGCTGCGAGGCTTATGTCAAGTGGAGTCACAAGGATAAGCTCGGCCCGCGATCGGTCAAGACATACTTTATTGGTTATCCAAAAGGAACGTTTGGTCATTACTTCTATTCACCTACCGAACATCGAGTTTTTGTTGTGGCTAGTGCGACGTTCTTAGAGAAATAATTTCTCGAGAACAAGACAAGTGTGGCCTTAGTTAAATTATGTTTTCGTAATGATGGAAACATAATTTTTAATATAATTTGAGATTTCGAATCTCCTTTTATTTTCTTTAAGTATTATGTTTTGAAATTAGAATGTAAATAGGTTTATTTTGTAATTTTAATTGTAATTTTAAAGAAGTCTAAAGATGGAGATTGGAGATCACTCCCGCTACATGGACCAAGATGGAACATCAAGACAAGCTTCTCGGGTCCAAGGATGGATTCCAAAATTGTATTTTTGTTCATTTTGATATATAGGCCACACTAGGACTTTATTTTGTTTTACGTTTTACCGTTCTTATTGCTTTTCATTCACATGCTAGTTAGTGCCTCATTTTCCGCCTAAAACCAAACCACCTACTAAAATGCATGAAAATTGACTCATATAGATTGTATGTTAGTTTTCATAGACATACAGATGTCACACAGTTTAAGCCATCACCTTAATTTATTCATTCACGCATGCTAGATATTAGTTCACTTAAAATGACTTAAAATAAAGTTGATGGGATCTTCCTCTAAAACGGAAATTGAGACTAGTCTTTATAAGGGCAAACAACTATGAATCCCTTCTTCGTCGGTAGGCATAATATGACCCCTTCTACGTTGGGTAAGTAGTTTGTGTTGACTTAGTTTATCTCAACATTATAGTCCGAAGAGTTTCTCGTGATTATGATGGACTAATGATAGAATCTACAGAAATTTATCGGCCAAGAATTCTAACAGTAGAATTAGCCAAAAGGTTGGCTTATCAATTTACAGATAATTGAGTCTTGGGATCATTTATATAATTCTTGAGGGAGGTCAATTGTATAAATGTTTAAGTCTTCGCTTATAACAGTTTTGCATTAAGACTTAAAATCATAACGATGCATATGCTTATTATTTTTCTTCTTTTCGCAGTGTAGAATACGTTTATTTTGATAATACTGTTACAACAAATGGCTGGAAATAACGAAATCCCAATGCCAAGTGCCACACTTGGACGCGAGTCCTGGCTTAAAGTTTTCATGGACAACATGAATCAGTTCAAACGACTGAAGAATGATGGGCCCAACTTTGCGGACTGGGAGGCAGCACTACGGAATGCTGCCATTGCTGACGGTAAGCTCAAGTATTTAACTGAGCCAATACCGGTAAACCCAGGCCCCAATGCAGGAGTTAACGAGTCACTTGCTTATAGTGATTTCGTCATGGAAGCGGGTGAGATAAAGAACGTACTCATCTTTGCAATGGAAACCAATTTGCAGAGACGCTTCATTGCCCAAGGTGCAAACAAGATTTTCACCACGCTCACTAACCAGTTCTCAAAAGCACCGAGAATCGTTACTTATGAGCATAACTGTCGCTTCTTTGATGCGAAACTCCAGAAGGGCCAACCGGTTAGCCCACACATTCTTAACATGATTGAGAATGTCGAGAAATTGGAGGCACTTGATTGCAAAATCAAGGAGAGCATAGTCATCGACCGAATGCTTCATTCACTTCATGATGGTTTTGTCCTTTTCAGGGCAAATTACTACATGAATGACTTGAAGAAAAGTTCTCATGAGCTACACTCACTTCTCGTACAGACCGAGAAGGATATGAAATTGAGTGGGAGCATGAAGCAGGATGTTCTCATGATTTTCAACAAGAATAAAGGTAAGGGCAAAGCTCCAGGCGACCTAACTGTAGGTAAGCCAAAGTTTAAGAAGCCAGGAAACGGTAAGAGTGGGTCTGGTGAGACTAGTGGCTCACAGGGCAAGGCAAAGAGCATGGGCGGTGACATTGAGTGCCACCATTGTCACAAGACTGGACATTGGAGGAGGAACTGTCTCGTGTACCGTGAGGACATAAAAGCAGGCCGCGTTGTTCCTGTTGGTATGTCATCTTATATTCATATGATTGAGATTAACCATGCAAGTTTCGGAACTTGGGTACTTGATACTGGTTGTGGTTCTCATCTGTGTAATCATTTGCAGGGCCTAAAAAACATCACACCTCTCGGAAAAGGTGATGTGGACCTGCGAGTCGGGAATTGAGCTAGAGTTGCTGCAGTCTCGAAGGGAACATACGTAATCCAAATCCCTAGTGGTTTTGAGTTATATTTATATAACTGTTACTATGTACCCAGTTTGTCTAAGAACATTATTTCAGTTTCCGTACTTGATAAAGACGGTTTTTTATTTATAATAAAGGATAATAGCTGTATTTTCTTTTTCAATGAAATGATTTATGGCAAAGCAGTTTCCATGAATGAAATTTATATCTTAGATCAAACCACAGAAATATTACACGTGAATAATAAGAAATTAAAGGTTGGTGACAAAGATCAAACCTATGTATGGCATTGTCGAATGGGACACATAAATGAAAAACGTGTAAAGAAACTAGTCGAGAATGGGACTATTCCCGCATTCGATTTTTCTACATTTGGCACGTGTGAATCATGCCTCATTGGCAAAATGACTCGAATTTCCTTCAAAGGTGTTGGAATGCGCGCTAGTGACCTATTAGGACTCATACATACTGACGTATGTGGACCTATGTCAATTACCGCTAGAGATGGCTATGATATTTTATCACTTTCACGGACGATTTGAGTAGATACGGATATGTCCACTTAATGAAGCATAAAAGTGAGTCCTTTGAGAAATTCAAGGAATACCAGAACAAGGTTGAGAACCAACTGGGTAGAAAGGTTAAAGTACTCCGTTCAGATCGGGGTGGCGAATATCTTTCAAATGAGTTTGATCAACACCTTAAAGACTGTGGAATCGTTTTACAGTTAACTCCACCTGGAACACCTCAATTAAATGGTGTGTCCGAACGAAGAAATCGAACTTTACTTGATATGGTTCGATCCATGATGAGTCACACGGTAGTACCTGATTCATTATGCGGTTTTGCTCTTTTGTCAGCTGCTCTTATACTTAACCGAAGTCCGACTAAAGCTGTTGACAAGACTCCATATGAAATGTGGAGGGGAACGGTCCCCAATTTGTCCTTTATTCGGGTTTGGGGCTGCGAGGCTTATGTCAAGTGGAGTCACGAGGATAAGCTCGGCCCGATCGGTCAAGACATACTTTATTGGTTATCCAAAAGGAACGTTTGGTCATTACTTCTATTCACCTACCGAGCATCGAGTTTTTGTTGCGGCTAGTGCGACGTTCTTAGAGAAATAATTTCTCGAGAACAAGACAAGTGTGGCCTTAGTTAAATTATGTTTTCGTAATGATGGAAACATAATTTTTAATGTAATTTGAGATCTCGAATCTCCTTTTATTTTCTTTAAGTATTATGTTTTGAAATTAGAATGTAAATAGGTTTAATTTGTAATTTTAATTGTAATTTTAAAGAAGACTAAAGATGGAGATTGGAGATCACTCCCGCTACATGGACCAAGATGGAACATCAAGACAAGCTTCTCGGGTCCAAGGATGGATTCCAAAATTGTATTTTTGTTCATTTTGATATATAGGCCACACTAGGACTTTATTTTGTTTTACGTTTTACCGTTCTTATTGCTTTTCATTCACATGCTAGTTAGTGCCTCATTTTCCGCCTAAAACCAAACCACCTACTAAAATGCATGAAAATTGACTCATATAGATTGTATGTTAGTTTTCATAGACATACAGATGTCACACAGTTTAAGCCATCACCTTAATTTATTCATTCACGCATGCTAGATATTAGTTCACTTAAAATGAATTAAAATAAAGTTGATGGGATCTTCCTCTAAAACGGAAATTGAGACTAGTCTTTATAAGGGCAAACAACTATGAATCCCTTCTTCGTCGGTAGGCATAATATGACCCCTTCTACGTTGGGTAAGTAGTTTGTGTTGACTTAGTTTATCTCATCATTATAGTCCGAAGAGTTTCTCGTGATTATGATGGACTAATGATAGAATCTACAGAAATTTATCGGCTAAGAATTCTAACAGTAGAATTAGCCAAAAGGTTGGCTTATCAATTTACAGTTAATTGAGTCTTGGGATCATTTATATAATTCTTGAGGGAGGTCAATTGTATAAATGTTTAAGTCTTCGCTTATAACAGTTTTGCATTAAGACTTAAAATCATAACGATGCATATGCTTATTATTTTTCTTCTTTTCAGCGAGTGTAGAATACGTTTATTTTGATAATCTTATTTACAATAAATGGCTGGAAATAACGAAATCCCAATGCCAAGTGCCACACTTGGACGCGAGTCCTGGCTTAAAGTTTTCATGGACAACATGAATCGGTTCAAACGATCGAAGAATGATGGGTCCAACTTTGCGGATCGGGAGGCAAGACTACGGAATTGCCATTGCTTGACGGTAAGCTCAAGTATTTAACTGAGCCAATACCGGTAAACCCAGGCCCCAATGCAGGAGTTAACGAGTCACTTGCTTATAGTGATTTCGTCATGGAAGCGGGTGAGATAAAGAACGTACTCATCTTTGCAATGGAAACCAATTTGCAGAGACGCTTCATTGCCCAAGGTGCAAACAAGATTTTCACCACGCTCACTAACCAGTTCTCAAAAGCACCGAGAATCGTTACTTATGAGCATAACTGTCGCTTCTTTGATGCGAAACTCCAGAAGGGCCAACCGGTTAGCCCACACATTCTTAACATGATCAAGAATGTCGAGAAATTGGAGGCACTTGATTGCAAAATCAGGGAGAGCATAGTCATCGACCGAATGCTTCATTCACTTATGATGGTTTTGTCCTTTTCAGGGCAAATTACTACATGAATGACTTGAAGAAAAGTCCTCATGAGCTACACTCACTTCTCGTACAGACCGAGAAGGATATGAAATTGAGTGGGAGCATGAAGCAGGATGTTCTCATGATTTTCAACAAGAATAAAGGTAAGGGCAAAGCTCCAGGCGACCTAACTGTAGGTAAGCCAAAGTTTAAGAAGCCAGGAAACGGTAAGAGTGGGCCTGGTGAGACTAGTGGCTCACAGGGCAAGGCAAAGAGCAAGGGCGGTGACATTGAGTGCCACCATTATCACAAGACTGGACATTGGAGGAGGAACTGTCCCGTGTACCGTGAGGACATAAATGTGGGTATACATCCGTATAATACCCTTTAAATTTAGGACTATAACGTAAATTTAAACATGTGATTATTGTCATAAAACATAAAAACAATAGAAACGATAAGGAACAAGAAATAACCTCGGGTCCTTTGATGCACGGCGTAAAGAACAGAAATCAAACGAGATTCCCTCCTAATTGTTGCACCCAAGACTTGTCCGAGATATGCCCTTGTGCTAGAACGTGTTCTCCGATTGCCTTGCAATATTGGGAGAACTTGTTGTGAGGTTTTCGAGATGTGAGATCGAGTTTCGAGAGAAAGTGTCTCCAAAACCCTAGTTTTTCGTAAAAGTGAAATGTCTAGGTCAAAAGGAGAGGGAGTCTCTCCTTTTGTTTGGTTCGGCTGGACCGACGGTTTGCATGGGGAAGTGGGCTTCCACTTCCTCTTAATTTTAGCTCGAAGTCCAGTTCGCCAAATGCTAAAATGTATATGACGGGTTTGTATTATAAACTGTTATCGGTTATCGGAAATTAAGGCATCAGCTAATAATACGGGTTAGATTTGAATTATTAATACGTGTCCGACAAAAAGAGTATTGTATAATTATATTCAATATACATTTAGTTAAATATAAAACGCTTATATTTAATTTTTACGAATTAACTGGTTAATTCGCCTTAGCTCATAATATTTAATCCGTATTAAATATAATATCTCAACATCACATATTTGACTAAATATTAGTCAAATAACTCGGACTAACCGGTTAGTCAATTTTGGCATCTACATGATTTGTATTTTCATACCGTCACATCTCTCGAACGTATCCTATAGGTGTGACTTTTAGGGACCGTTGATCACCGCGCCATCGTATGACAATAACGTCAAACTTATCTAGCAAGCCAACCGTTATTGATAAACGTGGATCAATTGATAATAATACCAAAGTATGCCCTTTGATCCTTTTAGAGGTTTATGAGTCCTTGCACTAACCGTTAAGGACACCAACCCCAACAAGCTCCCACTTGTCCGTACAAGTGTATGTGCAATGACGTTATCCGCACTAACTGGAGGACACAAGCTCCAACAAACTCCCACTTGTCCGTACAAGTGTATGTGCGATAACCGATTCTCATATTCATTTAAAATTTCTCCCACTCAATGTAAAACAATTTGCAGATCCGGATCCGCAAAGGTCGTATTTTACAATCGATCTGTATCTAGAGTGGTTTCCCCGACTAGAGAGTAACTTAACCGATAAAACGAATCGTATTCGAGCATGGCCATGCATTTTGATTCTGACTCCTCGAGTGGCCCCGAGAAATATCGAGTACCGATAAAGGCTGAATATTTCCTTCAACTCGAACTCCTTCCGATCTAAGCACAGCATGAAATGACCCAGAAAAAATCTACTTGGCCCCCTGTTACGGATGACCGTGAGAAAGAAACCAAAGTCACCCAAAATCTGCCTTAGTCTTAAGAGACAGTCGATAGTCAAAAGAATCGACTCTTAGGATCACCATGGAGGTCCTATCCACGACCGGGCACCGAATGTTATAAAACATTTAGGACTCCACGTCGATGTCACAATTGTGTCCTACGAAATATCCGTATAAATCGCCTCTGTGATTGGTCAGTCAACCGGTTGACTTATGGCTCGTTGAACCCACCATCAACCAACGTCACAAAATAATTGCCAGAGTTATCAGCTCATGTGGGCAATTAAGGACTGAAAAATATAATGTTCTTTCAGTTCACTTTGTGGTGTTCAAAATTTGTCGTACAAATCCACATGAAAAACAAAATATATATAAAATATCAAAACGATGATGTCGTATAGAGTACAAGAGAGAATGAATCTGATCCATAAAAGAGTACTACAACTTAGGAACACGTTTAATTCCCATGGAATTAACGTGCCCTTCATGCTTATCTTGTCGTAATGCTTTAGTGAGAGGATCTGCTATGTTATCATCTGTAGCAATCTTTTCTATCACTACTTCCTTTTGCTCCACGTAATCCCGGATTAGATGAGCTTTCCGTTGTACATGTCTAGACTTGTTGCTAGACTTTGGCTCCTTAGCTTGGAAGATGGCACCACTATTGTCGCAATATATGGTGACCGGGTCATTCGAACTAGGCACTACAGATAGTCCATGTAAGAATTGACGCATCCATATCGCTTCCTTTGTAGCTTCAGACGCGGCATAGTACTCGGACTCGGTCGTAGAATCTCTTTGTAACAGTTTGTTTGAACTCTTCCGGTGATCTGCAGCGCCATTAAGAGTAAAAACGAATCCGACCGAGATTTCGAGTCATCTCGATCCGTTTGGAAGCTAGCATCTGCGAACCGGTTGCGCATAGCTTTTGTTCACCTCCATAAGTCAATGCCCAATCTTTAGTCCTCCGTAGGTACTTAAGAATGTTCTTTGAGCCAGCCAATGTGGTTCACCTGGATCTTTGTTGGAATCGAATTGTCATACTCAATGCATATGCCACGTCCGGACGTGTGCATGTCATGGCATACATGATTGATCCTATAGCCGAAGCATAAGGAATCCGTGTCATGCGCTCTTTCTCTTCCGGTGTCTCGGTGCACGAGACTGGCTCAAATGCACCCCTGGAGACATAGGAAGGAACCCCTTCTTGGAGTTAGTCATCTTTGAATCTCTCCAGGACTTTGTCTATGTAAGACTCGATCGAGAGATAGCATCCGTCGTGATCGATCTCGATAGATACGGATGCCTAGAATTCTTTGTGCCTCTCCCAGATCTTTCATCTGGAAATGGTTTTTCAACCATACTTTCACCGAAGTTAAGAGAGGTATGTCATTCCCAATCAGGAGTATGTCGTCAACATACAATATTAGGAAGACAATCTTGCTCCCACTCGACTTGATATATAAACATGGTTCCTCGACTGATCGAGTGAATCCATTTTCTTTTATCACTTGGTCGAAGCGATGATTCCAACTCCTTGATGCTTGCTTAAGTCCATAAATGGAACGCTTAAGCTTGCATACTTTCTTAGGATGTAAAGGATCAATGAAACCTTCGGGTTGTACCATGTACAACTCTTCCTCCAAAAAGCCGTTTAAGAAGGCAGTTTTCACGTCCATTTGCCAAATTTCATAGTCATGAAAAGCGGCAATCGCTAAGATAATCCGAATGGAACGCAGCATGACTACGGGTGCAAAAATCTCATCGTAGTGCAAACCTGGCACTTGGGTGAAACCTTTAGCAACTAGTCGTGCTTTGTAGATATCTTGTTGACCTTCCACAGAATGCTTTATCTTGTAAAGCCATTTGCATTGAAGGGGACGAACCTTAGCAGGTAAGTCAACAAGATCCCACACGTTGTTCTCATACATAGAGTCCATCTCGGATTTCATGGCCTCAAGCCATAGTTTCGAGTCAGAACTGGTCACGGCACCTTTATAGGTTGCGGGTTCACTACTCGTTAAGAGTAGAACGTCATCTATGTCATGTTCCTCGACCATACCAATGTATCTGTCTGGAGGAATAGAGACTCTTCCCGACCTCCTAGGTTCCTCGGGAATATTTACGCGAGTAGGGATTGAAGGAATAGGTTCCTCCAATGGTTGCTCGGTGTTTGGTTCTGGAATCTCCGACAGGTCGAAGGTTCTATCACTCTTTGCATTCTCGAGAAATTCCTTCTCTAAGAATGTCGCACTAGCCGCAACAAAAACGCGTTGTTCGGTTGGCGAAATAGAAGTAATGACCACGTGATCCTTTAGGATAACCTATAAAGTATGTCTTGACCGATCGCGGGCCGAGCTTATCTTCAGGTCTCCACTTGACATAAGCCTCGCAGCCCCAAACCCGTATAAAGGACAAGTTAGGGACCGTTCCCTTCCATAGTTCATATGGAGTCTTGTCAATGACTTTAGACGGACTTGGTTAAGTATTAGAGCGGCCGACAATAGAGCATAACCCCATAATGAATCGGGTAAAACCGTGTGACTCATCATGGATCGAACCATATCAAGTAGTGTTCGATTTCTCCGTTCGGACACACCATTCAATTGAGGTGTTCGGTGGAGTTAAGCGTAGGGCAATCCCACAGTCCTTTAGGTGTTGATCAAACTCGTGAGAAAGATACTCGCCACCACGATCCGAACGCAGTGTTTTTATCTTTCTACCCAATAGGTTCTGTACCCTATTCTGGTATTCCTTGAATTTCTCAAAGGATTCACTTTTGTGCTTCATTAAGTAGACATAGCCATATCTACTCAAATCGTCCGTGAAAGTGATGAAATACCTATAGCCTTCTCGTGCGGTGATTGACATAGGACCACATACATCCGTGTGTATGAGTCCTAATAGGTCAGCAGCGCGCATTCCAACACCTTTGAAGGAAATACGAGTCATCTTACCGATGAGACATGATTCACACGTGCCAAATGATTGAAAATCAAAGGCCGAGATAGCTCCATGTTTGATGAGCTGTTTTACGCGTTTCTCATTAATGTGTCCCATACGGCAGTGCCATAGATACGTTTGATCTTTGTCACCAACCTTTAACTTTTTATTCATTACGTGTAATATTTCCGTGGTCTGATCTAAAACATAAATTCCGTTCATGGAGACTGCCTTGCCGTAAATCATATCGTGTAATGAGAAAATGCAAGAATTATTTTCTATTACAAATGAAAAACCAAGTTTATCAAGTGCGTAAACCGAAATAATGTTTTTCGAAAGACTAGGAACATAATAACGGTCATATAATGACAACTCGAATCCGCTAGGAAAGCTGGATCACATATGTCCCCTTGGAGATGGCGGCTACTCTTGCTCCATTCCCAACACGCAGGTCCACCTCACCCTTTACGAGGGGTTCGATGTTTGAGCCCCGCACATGATTACACGAGATGAGAACCACAACCAAGTATCAAGTACCCAAGTTAGTAACTTGCGTGGTTAATCTCAATCATATGAATAAAAGTAGAAGAAGAAGACATACCAACGGGTTTAACACGACCTGCCTTTAAGTCCTCATGATAAACAGGACATGTGCGTCTCCAATGCCCGGTCATGTGGCGGTGATGGCATTCCATGTTATCTTTCTTGCTCTTTGTCGCGCTTTGATGAGTTACTCGACTCACCAGGACCACTCTTACCCGAGCCCGACTTCTTGAACTTCGCCTTACCTCTCGCTAGGTTTGCACGAGCTTTGCCCTTACCCTTTCCTTTATTTGACACAACGAGAACATCTTGTTTCATGCTCCCACTGGACTTCATGTCCTTCTCGGTCTGTACGAGAAGGAGTGCGATTCATGGGGAGTTTTCTTCAAATCATTCATATAGTAATTCGCTCTAAATTGCGAATAACCATCGTGGAGTGAGTGAAGTATGCGGTCGATAACAATGTTCTCGCTGATGTTACAATTAAAGGTCTCAGTTTCTCGACATTCTCAATCATGCCGAGAATGTGTGGGCTAACCGGTTGGCCCTTCTGGAGTCTCGCATCAAAGAAGCGAGTGGTATGCTCATAGGTCACGATTCTCGGTGCTTTCGAGAATTCCTTAGTGAGCGTGGTGAAAATCTTGTTTGCACCATGGGCTATGAAGCGTTTCGGCAAATTGGGTTCCATTGCAAAAATGAGTACGTTTTTAATCGCACCCGCTTCCATACAGAAATCATTAAACTTGGTGATTTCAGCAGATCTAGCCGTGGGACCTGGGTTTGCCGGGATGGGCTCTAATAGATATTTGAGCTTCCGTCGGCAGCAGCAGACATTCCGTAATGCCGCCTCCCGGTCCGCGAAGTTGGATCCATCATTCTTGATCGAGTAGCGATTCATCCGATTCATGAAGATCCGAAGCCAGGACTCACGGTCCAATGTGGCACTTGGCATTGGGTTATCACTTGAACCAGACCATTTGTTGTTAAGCGAGTTTAAAACGTGATCTACACTTTGAAAAAGAAAGAAAAACAAAACGAAATAAGCAACTCATCGAGGTGATTTAAGTCTATTTTAAAATTCATTTTAAACATGTAGACTCTCGCACTTGCATAATTGATCTCCCTCAAGAATGATACAAGTGATCCCAAGACTCAATTTCTGTAAATTGATAAGCCAACTGTTTAGCTAATTCTTCCGGAAGAACTCTTGGTCGATAGATTTCCGTAAATCCTATCTATAGTCCACCATAGTCACAGGATCGTACGAGTGACCATAGTGTTGAGATAAAATAGGTCAATCGGTTCCAACTTACCCGACGTAGAAGGGGTCATATTATGCCTACCGACGAAGAAGGGACTCATTGGAGTTTGATCTATAAAGACCGTTCTCAATTTTTGTTTATACGAGGAAGATCCCATCAACTAAATTATAATTCATATTAAGTGAACGAATAACTAGCGTCTGCGTGAATGAATTAATTTGGGTGATGGCTTAAAAAAAAACGTGTGACATACGAATGTCAATGAAAACTAACTCGTGACCTCTATATGTGTCAGTTTTCATGCAATTATTAGGTGGTTTGGTTTTTAGGCGGAATATGATGCATACTATCGTTACGATAAAATAAATAATTGAATGCAATACGTAAATAAAATTTCCTAGTGTGGCCTATCCTAATAAAAAGAACAAAATACAACTTTGGAATCCACCGTTGGACCCAAGAAGCTTGTCTTGTTGTTCCATCTTGATCCAATTAGCGGGAGTGAGCATCTGGTCTCCGTCTTTGGTCTTCTCAAAAATTACAATTTAAAATTACAAAAATAAACCTATTTACATTCTAATTAAAACTGTAATTACAAGTGAAAAATCCAAAACGGAGATACGAGATCTCAAAATACAACCAAGACCGTGTTCCATCATTACGGTAACACGTTCTACTAAGGCCACACTAAGTTACAATCGATTGTAAAAATTAAATACGTAATATAATGGCATTCACGGCATTCAAGATAAACGATAAATAAAAATGCATCAACTAAAAACAAATTCATTCGTGACATAATTCCGTAATTATGTTAAATTTATCCAAACCACCTTTTAATGATTAAAATTCATGTGATAAAACCGCTTCTATCATTTAATTTTAATCCATTACAATCCGTTACTTTAAATACGCTTTAAAATAACTTAATGGTACGTGTGTGAACCGTGTCACAATCATAGCGAGTGTACAATATCCGTATAAAGTACATATTGAAGCCAAAAGAAAATTTAAATCAAAAAGAAACAAATTTTCAAAGCTGTTAAAACGGAAATCCTTCGATCCAGGGACATAAGTGCTCGATCGAGGGACAAAAGGGCTCGATTGACTGAACTGCAAGTCGATCGAGAGGGTTGCAGGAAGTGCTCGATCGACTAAACTGGTGGTCGATCGAGTACCTATATCAGCAAATCTACTCGATCGAGTACGAGGACAACTCGATCGAGCAGTAGGGTTTAGAAAGGGGTCGATCGAGTACAACAGGGACTCGATCGAGCAAAAGGTTTTTGAAACGGGGTCGATTGAGTACAACAGGGACTCGATCGAGCAAAAACAAGACAGAAAAAACACTCGATCGATTAAAAACTTGTTCGATCGAGTACAAAACTTTCTGAAAAACTCCAAACCCTCGTGAAACAAGTTTTATGATACAAAACCACAACAATTTTGATCAAAAACGCATAAAATCAATTTTAACAATTGACAAAAAAACATGACATATTGTTATGATCTCCGTATAAAACAACAATATGCAAAAATCAACGAAAACAACATGAAATAACCGTGTAAAACATGTCACGGTTTCATAAAAAACGCAATGACCAAATCAAAAAATTTCTGCCGTGAGAAAAATTGGCTGATGCCGCACGGTTTTTAAGACAAAAACAATCGTTTCAAAATCGTTTTATGAAAAACACATAGAAAATTTACGTGGCCTCGCTCTGATACCACTTGTGGGTATACATCCGTATAATACCCTTTAAATTTAGGACTATAACGTAAATTTAAACATGTGATTATTGTCATAAAACATAAAAACAATAGAAACGATAAGGAACAAGAAATAACCTCGGGTCCTTTGATGCACGGCGTAAAGAACAGAAATCAAACGAGATTCCCTCCTAATTGTTGCACCCAAGACTTGTCCGAGATATGCCCTTGTGCTAGAACGTGTTCTCCGATTGCCTTGCAATATTGGGAGAACTTGTTGTGAGGTTTTCGAGATGTGAGATCTGAGTTTCAGAGAGAAAGTGTCTCCAAAACCCTAGTTTTCTGTAAAAGTGAAATGTCTAGGTCAAAAGGAGAGGGAGTCTCTCCTTTTGTTTGGTTCGGCTGGACCGACGGTTTGCATGGGGAAGTGGGCTTCCACTTCCTCTTAATTTTAGCTCGAAGTCCAGTTCGCCAAATGCTAAAATGTATATGACGGGTTTGTATTATAAACTGTTATCGGTTATCGGAAATTAAGGCATCAGCTAATAATACGGGTTAGCTGAATTATTAATACGTGTCCGACAAAACAGTATTGTATAATTATATTCAATATACATTTAGTTAAATATAAAACGCTTATATTTAATTTTTACGAATTAACTGGTTAATTCGCCTTAGCTCATAATATTTAATCCGTATTAAATATAATATCTCAACATCACATATTTGACTAAATATTAGTCAAATAACTCGGACTAATGGTTAGTCAATTTTGGCATCTACATGATGTATTTTCATACCGTCACATCTCTCGAACGTATCCTATAGGTGTGACTTTTAGGGACCAGTTGATCACCGCCATCTGTATGACAATAACGTCAAACTTATCTAGCAAGCCAACCGTTATTGATAAACGTGGATCAACTGATAATAATACCAAAGTATGCCCTTTGATCCTTTTAGAGGTTTATGAGTCCTTGCACTAACTGTTAAGGACACCAACCCCAACAATAAAAGCAGGCCGCGTTGTTCCTGTTGGTATGTCATCTTATATTCATATGATTGAGATTAACCATGCAAGTTTTGGAACTTGGGTACTTGATACTGGTTGTGGTTCTCATCTGTGTAATCATTTGCAGGGCCTAAAAAACATCACACCTCTCGGAAAAAGTGATGTGGACCTGCGAGTCGGGAATTGAGCTAGAGTTGCTGCAGTCTCGAAGGGAACATACGTAATCCAAATCCCTAGTGGTTTTGAGTTATATTTATATAACTGTTACTATGTACCCAGTTTGTCTAAGAACATTATTTCAGTTTCCGTACTTGTTAAAGACGGTTTTTTATTTTTAATAAAGGATAATAGCTGTATTTTCTCTTTCAATGAAATGATTTATGGCAAAGCAGTTTCCATGAATGAAATTTATATCTTAGATCAAACCACAGAAATATTACACGTGAATAATAAGAAATTAAAGGTTGGTGACAAAGATCAAACCTATCTATGGCATTGTTGAATGGGACACATTAATGAAAAACGTGTAAAGAAACTAGTCGAGAATGGGACTATTCCCGCATTCGATTTTTCTACATTTGGCACGTGTGAATCATGCCTCATTGGCAAAATGACTCGAATTTCCTTCAAAGGTGTTGGAATGCGCTCTAGTGACCTATTAGGACTCATACATACTGACGTATGTGGACCTATGTCAATTACCGCTAGAGATGGCTATAGATATTTTATCACTTTCACGGACGATTTGAGTAGATACGGATATGTCCACTTAATGAAGCATAAAAGTGAGTCCTTTGAGAAATTCAAGGAATACCAGAACAAGGTTGAGAACCAACTGGGTAGAAAGGTTAAAGTACTCCGTTCAGATCGGGGTGGCGAATATCTTTCAAATGAGTTTGATCAACACCTTAAAGACTGTGGAATCGTTTTACAGTTAACTTCACCTGGAACACCTCAATTAAATGGTGTGTCCGAACGAAGAAATCGAACTTTACTTGATATGGTTCGATCCATAATGAGTCACACGGTAGTACCTGATTCATTATGCGGTTTTGCACTTTTGTCAGCTCCTCTTATACTTAACCGAAGTCCGACTAAAGCTGTTGACAAGACTCTATATGAAATGTGGAGGGGAACGGTCCCCAATTTGTCCTTTATTCGGGTTTGGGGTTGCGAGGCTTATGTCAAGTGGAGTCACGAGGATAAGCTCGGCCCGCCATCAGTCAAGACATACTTTATTGGTTATCCAAAAGGAACGTTTGGTCATTACTTCTATTCACCTACCGAACATCGAGTTTTTATTGCGGCTAGTGCGACGTTCTTAGAGAAATAATTTCTCGAGAACAAGACAAGTGTGGCCTTAGTTAAATTATTTTTTCGTAATGATGGAAACATAATTTTTAATGTAATTTGAGATCTCGAATCTCCTTTTATTTTCTTTAAGTATTATGTTTTGAAATTAGAATGTAAATAGGTTTATTTTGTAATTTGAATTGTAATTTTAAAGAAGACTAAAGATGGAGATTGGAGATCACTCCCGCTACATGGACCAAGATGGAACATCAAGACAAGCTTCTCGGGTCCAAGGATGGATTCCAAAATTGTATTTTTGTTCATTTTGATATATAGGCCACACTAGGACTTTATTTTGTTTTAGTTTTACCGTTCTTATTGCTTTTCATTCACATGCTTGTTAGTGCCTCATTTTCCACCTAAAACCAAACCACCTACTAAAATGCATGAAAATTGACTCATATAGATTGTATGTTAGTTTTCATAGACATACAGATGTGACACAGTTTAAGCCATCACCTTAATTTATTCATTCACGCATGCTAGATATTAGTTCACTTAAAATGAATTAAAATAAAGTTGATGGGATCTTCCTCTAAAACGGAAATTGAGACTAGTCTTTATAAGGGCAAACAACTATGAATCCCTTCTTCGTCGGTAGGCAAAATATGACCCCTTCTACGTTGGGTAAGTAGTTTGTGTTGACTTAGTTTATCACAACATTATAGTCCGAAGAGTTTCTCGTGATTATGATGGACTAATGATAGAATCTACAGAAATTTATCGGCCAAGAATTCTAACAGTAGAATTACCCAAAAGGTTGGCTTATCAATTTACAGATAATTGAGTCTTGGGATCATTTATATAATTCTTGAGGGAGGTCAATTGTATAAATGTTTAAGTCTTCGCTTATAACAGTTTTGCATTAAGACTTAAAATCATAACGATGCATATGCTTATTATTTTTCTTCTTTTCGCAGTGTAGAATACGTTTATTTTGATAATACTGTTACAACAAATGGCTGGAAATAACGAAATCCCAATGCCAAGTGCCACACTTGGACGCGAGTCCTGGCTTAAAGTTTTCATGGACAACATGAATCAGTTCAAACGACTGAAGAATGATGGGTCCAACTTTGCGGACTGGGAGGCAGCACTACGGAATGCTGCCATTGCTTATGGTAAGCTCAAGTATTTAACTGAGCCAATACCGGTAAACCCAGGCCCCAATGCAGGAGTTAACGAGTCACTTGCTTATAGTGATTTCGTCATGGAAGCGGGTGAGATAAAGAACGTACTCATCTTTGCAATGGAAACCAATTTGCAGAGACGCTTCATTGCCCAAGGTGCAAACAAGATTTTCACCACGCTCACTAACCAGTTCTCAAAAGCACCGAGAATCGTTACTTATGAGCATACATGTCGCTTCTTTGATGCGAAACTCCAGAAGGGCCAACCGGTTAGCCCACACATTCTTAACATGATTGAGAATGTCGAGAAATTGGAGGCACTTGATTGCAAAATCAGGGAGAGCATAGTCATCGACCGAATGCTTCATTCACTTCATGATGGATTTGCCCTTTTCAGGGCAAATTACTACATGAATGACTTGAAGAAAAGTCCTCATGAGCTACACTCACTTCTCGTACAGACCGAGAAGGATATGAAATTGAGTGGGAGCATGAAGCAGGATGTTCTCATGATTTCCAACAAGAATAAAGGTAAGGGCAAAGCTCCAGGCGACCTAACTGTAGGTAAGCCAAAGTTTAAGAAGCCAGAAAACGGTAAGAGTGGGCCTGGTGAGACTAGTGGCTCACAGAGCAAGGCAAAGAGAAAGGGCGGTGACATTGAGTGCCACCATTGTCACAAGACTGGACATTGGAGGAGGAACTGTCCCGTGTACCGTGAGGACATAAAAGCAGGCCGCGTTGTTCCTGTTGGTATGTCATCTTATATTCATATGATTGAGATTAACCATGCAAGTTTCGGAACTTGGGTACTTGATACTGGTTGTGGTTCTCATCTGTGTAATCATTTGCAGGGCCTAAAAAACATCACACCTCTCGGAAAAGGGTGATGTGGACCTGCGAGTCGGGAATGGAGCTAGAGTTGCTGCAGTCTCGAAGGGAACATACGTAAACTAACTCCCTAGTGGTTTTGAGTTATATTTATATAACTGTTACTATGTACCCAGTTTGTCTAAGAACATTATTTCAGTTTCCGTACTTGATAAAGACGGTTTTTTTATTTTTAATAAAGGATAATAGCTGTATTTTCTCTTTCAATGAAATGATTTATGGCAAAGCAGTTTCAATGAATGGAATTTATATCTTAGATCAAACCACAGAAATATTACACGTGAATAATAAGAAATTAAAGGTTGGTGACAAAGATCAAACCTATCTATGGCATTGTCGAATGGGACACATAAATGAAAAACGTGTAAAGATACTCGTCGAGAATGGAACTATTCCCGCATTCGATTTTTCTACATTTGGCACGTGTGAATCATGCCTCATTGGCAAAATGACTCGAATTTTCTTCAAAGGTGTTGGAATGCGCGCTAGTGACCTATTAGGACTCATACATACTGACGTATGTGGACCTATGTCAATTACCGCTAGAGATGGCTATAGATATTTTATCACTTTCACGGACGATTTGAGTAGATACGGATATGTCCACTTAATGAAGCATAAAAGTGAGTCCTTTGAGAAATTCAAGGAATACCAGAACAAGGTTGAGAACCAACTGGGTAGAAAGGTTAAAGTACTCCGTTCAGATCGGGGTGGCGAATATCTTTCAAATGAGTTTGATCAACACCTTAAAGACTGTGGAATCGTTTTACAGTTAACTCCACCTGGAACACCTCAATTAAATGGTGTGTCCGAACGAAGAAATCGAACTTTACTTGATATGGTTCGATCCATGATGAGTCACACGGTAGTACCTGATTCATTATGCAGTTTTGCTCTTTTGTCAGCTGCTCTTATACTTAACCGAAGTACGACTAAAGCTATTGACAAGACTCCATATGAAATGTGGAGGGGAACGGTCCCCAATTTGTCCTTTATTCGGGTTTGGGGCTGCGAGGCTTATGTCAAGTGGAGTCACGAGGATAAGCTCGGCCCACGATCGGTCAAGACATACTTTATTGGTTATCCAAAAGGAATGTTTGGTCATTACTTCTATTCACCTACCGAACATCGAGTTTTTGTTGCGGCTAGTGCGACGTTCTTAGAGAAATAATTTCTCGAGAACAAGACAAGTAATAGAACCTTCGAGCTGTCGGAGATTCCAGAACCAACAACCAAGGAACAGATGGAGTAAGTTGTTCCTCCAACTGATGATACGGTTAATATTCCTCAGGAACCTAGGAGGTCGGGTAGAGTCTCTAATCCTCCGGACAGATACATTGGTATGGTCGAGGAGAGTGACATTTTACTCCTAGAGAGTAATGAACCCGCTACCTATAAAGGTGCCATGACCTATTCCGACTCAAAGCTATGGCTTGAAGCCATGCAATCCGAGATGGACTCCATGTATGAGAATGACGTATGGGATCTTGTTGATTTACCTAATAAGGTAAAACCTTTACAGTGCAAATGGCTTTACAAAATAAAGCGTTCTGTAGACGGGCAACCAGATACCTATAAGGCACGACTAGTGGCAAAAGGTTTCACTCAAGTGCACGGTTTGCATTATGATGAAATTTTTGCACCCGTAGTTATGCTGCGTTCCATTCGGATTATCTTAGCGATTGCCGCTTTTCATGACTATGAAATTTGGCAAATGAATGTGAAAACCGCCTTCTTGAACGGTTATATGGAGGAGGAGTTGTACATGGTGCAACCCGAAGGTTTCATAGATCCGGAAAATCCTAAAAAAGTATGCAAGCTTAAGCGTTCCATTTATGGACTTAAGCAAGCTTCTCGGAGTTGTAATCATCATTTCGACCAGGTGATAAAAGAGTATGGTTTCACTCGATCGGTCGAGGAACCATGCTTATATATCAAGTCGAGTGGGAGCAAGATTGTTTTCTTGATATTGTATGTCGATGACATACTCTTGATTGGGAATGACATTCCTCTCTTATCTTCGGTTAAAGGATGGTTGAAGAACCATTTCCAGATGAAAGATCTGGGTGAGGGACAACGCATATTGGGAATCTGTATCTACCGAGATAGATCACGACGGACGTTATCACTGAGTCAGGAGTCTTATTTGTATAAGTTTCTTGAAAGGTTCAGCATGACCAACTCTAAGAAGGGGAACCTTCCAATGACATCTGGGATGCAGTTGAATAAGTCTCAGTCACCCACGACGCCTGAAGGGATTGAGCGCATGAGTCGTGTTCCTTATGCATCTGCAATAGGATCAATTATGTATGCCATGATATGCACACGTCCAGACGTGGCATATGCATTGAGTATGATGAGTCGGTACCAAAAGAATCCAGGTGAAACACACTGGATAGCTGCTAAAAACATCCTTAAGTACCTACGGAGGACTAAGGATAGGGTATTGACTTATGGAGGAGATACTAAGATATGCGCAATCGGTTACGCAGATGCTAGCTTCCAAACGGATCGAGATGATTCAAAATCTCAGTCCGGGTTCGTCTTCACTCTTAATGGTGCTGCGGTCAGCTGGAAGAGTTCCAAACAGGATGTTGTAGCAGATTCTACCATTGAATCCGAGTACTATACCGCTTCGGAAGCAGCAAAGGAAGCTATATGGATGCGTCAATTATTACAAGGACTTACGGTAGTTCCTAGTTCGAATGACCCGATCACCATCTATTGTGACAATAGAGGTGCCATCTTCCAGGCTAAGGAGCCTAAGTCTAGCAACAAATCTAGACATGTACATCGGAAAGCTCACCTGATCCGTGATTACGTGGAGCAAGAAGAGATAGTGATTGACAAGATAGCTTCGGATGACAACATCGCGGATCCTCTCACTAAACCGTTGAATTATGATAAGCATGAAGGGCACGTTATTTCCATGGGAATTAAACGTGTTCCTGAGTTGTAGTAGTTGATTATGAATTCGATACATTATCTTTTTCATATACTATTTATAACTTCATCGTTTGATTATAATATTTTGTTTTTCATGTGGATTGTACCGACAACATTGAACGCCACAAAATGAACTGAATTACATTATATTTGTTTTGGTCCGTAATCGCCCATATGAGCTGATAACTCTGGCTATTATTTTATGCAGTCGATTGATGGTGGGTTCAACGAGCCATAAATCAAATAGTTGGCTGATCGATCACAGATACGAGTTATAACGATACCTCGTAGGACAATTTTTGTGACAACGTAATGGAGTCCTAAATGTTTAAAAACATTCGGTGCCAGGTCGTGGATTAGACGTCCATTGTGTTCCTAGAGTCGATTCTTTTTACTATCGACTGTCTCTTGAGATTAAGGCAGTTTTTGGGTGACTTTGGTTTCTTTCTCATGGTCTGCCGTAACAGGAGACTAAGTAGATTTTTTCTGGGTCATTTCATACTGTACTTACATCTGCAGGATTCAAGTTGAAGAAAATATCCAACCTTTATTAGGTTTAGTTATTTCTCAGGGCCACTCGAGGAGTTGTAACTGAAATGCATGGCCATGCTCGAATGATGATTCGTTTATCAGTTAAGTTACTCTCTAGTCGGGGAAACCACTCTTGATATTGATCACTTGTAAAATACGACCTTTGTGAATACGGATTTTGCAAATTGTTTTACATTGAGTGGGAGAAATTTTAGGATATGAGAATCGGTTATCGCACATACACTTGTGAGGACAAGTGGGAGTTTGTTGGAGCTTGTGTCCTCCCCAAATTAGTGTGATAACATTTATAAATCTCTTATAGGTTCACAAGGGTGTACTTCATATTTTATCAGTTGATTAACGATTACCTAATAACGGTTGGCTTGCTAGAGAGTTTGACGTTATTATCATACTGATGGCGGTGATCAACTGGTCCCTAAAAGTCACACCTAAAGGATGTGTTTGATAGATGTGATTATGGAAATGTAATCACATTGATGCCTTATATGACTAAAAGGTTAGTTCATGTATTTGACTAAATAGTTAGTCAATGTGTTGATGAGACGATTATTTAATATAATTAAATAATATTAGCTGAGACGAATTAACTGTCAATTCGTCAATTGAATATAATAAGTTATATTTAATTAATGTATATAATGTTAGCTTGGACGAATTAATATGTTAATTCGTAATTAAATGTAATCGGTTATATTTAATAAGCTAATTATAAATATGCGATATTTATAATTAAAGTATATATTATACGAGATTGTCATAATAAATTATTACAGACCGGTATTAATAAATCGACTGCAAGCTGTTGTATGTAGACTTATTAATACGGAATGAAATAAATGACAATTTATAAATAATACACTTTATATGCATTTGTAAACTACCAAAATAAGAAGATTTAATCTCCTTATTTTGGGGCTAGGTCACTCGGTCAAAACCGAAAAGAAGGAAAGAAAAAATCTCCCTTTATGCACTCCCATTTCGGTTATAATAGGGATTGAAGGAGATCATTTCCGTCTAACTCTCTTTAACCTAATTTTAACCTAGCACACTCTCATCACAACAAAAACACAAAAAAAAACCCTAAATTAATTAAGAGAATTTGGGGATCGATTCTAGCAAGAACAAAGACATATCTCATATCATCTTGGGTGCAACGATTAGGCGAATATCATTGCGATATTGTTCTTAGGCCGATTTTGCTAGGACCGAAGGTTGATTTCTTAATCTCTTTATTTTATTTATGTAATTTCTTTTATGACTAGTATTCATAAACATAATTTCGTTATAATCCTCATAATTTAAAGGGAAGTATACCGATATTTCCTACATCTTCACCACCCTCCAGCAAAGGATGGGAAAGTTCGAATAGATCAAAGCCGCCCAATCTCCAAACACAAAGCCAAAGCCAAAGCCAAAGGCCAAAACAAAAGGCCCAAGCCAATAGTCATTCATCCAAAGCCAAAGCGAAAGGCCAAAATCAAAGGCCAAAGCCAAAATTCATTCACCCAAGGCCAAAACAAAAGGCCCAAACCAAAAGTGATTCACCCAAAGGCCAAAACCAAAGCCAAGGCCAAAAGCCATTCACCCAGGGCCAAAGCAAAAGGCCAAAACAAATGCCCCAAGCCAAAATTCATTCACCCAAAGCCAAAGCAAAAGGCCAAAGCAAAAACCCAAGCCAATAGCCATTCACCCAAAGCCAAAGCAAAACCAAAACCAAAACCAAAAGGCCAAAAGCCATTCGCCCGAAGCCAAAGCAAAACCCATAGCCAGAAGCTACTCAGGCGAAGGCCAAGACCCGAGCCAAAATAAAAAAAATAGAGAGATGAGAGAGAGAGAATCCAAAAAATTCCCCAAAAATCCGTAAACCCTAATTCTGAAAAACCCTAATTAAAAAAATCCCAAAAAAAATTCCTAAAATTAATCGATGTCGATCGATTGTACTGACCCAATTCAATTCCCTCCTCTAGTCTCAAATCCACCAATACAATTACCAAATAATCAAGCATCTTCGTCTGTCTCGTCTTCGACTACCGTTGTAGTTGGTGGACCTGATTGTGAGCAAGTTCAGAAGATGGCGGATGTTAATCAATTGGTCGGAATACCCCCGTATGATCTGGATTCTTTAGCCCCTACTGAAGAGTGGGTTACTCAAACCAAACGTCGTGGGAAGCAACCGTTGGCTACCATTCCGGAGGAACCCTCTGACTTGCTGCAGTTCTCAGATGAAGATGTGAAAGAAGAGTTAGAATATTGGAAAAATTCTGTGTATGGGTTTGTCCTTGGTGCGAATCCGCATGTTGAAGTAGTTGAAGGTTTTCTCAAGCGCTTATGGTCCAATTATCCCATTGATAAGATCTCCTTCTGTGCCAATGGAGTTTTCCTGGTACGTTTTCGCACTAGTCAAGCTCGTCAACAGATTCTGCAACAAGGTCACTTTTTGTTTGACAATAAGCCTTTAATTGTCCGCCCTTGGGATGAAGGAGTAGCCCTGGAGAAAGAAGATATCAAAGAAGTACCAGTATGGGTCAAAATTTTTAACCTTCCTCTTAAGTTTTGGGGGAAGTGTTTACCTAGAATTGCTGGTATTATGGGCAAATTTGTTAGATGTGATGATGCTACCCAAGGGAAAACTCGTCTTAGTTTTGCCATAGTGATGATTGATGTTCCTTTCGGTCAACCTATCCCTGAGTCAGTCAAATTCCGTGATGTGGATGGAAGTACCATTTCTTTGAAAGTGGAGTTTGAATGGAAGCCACTCCTCTGCAATCAGTGCCAAGGGGTAGGCCATGAAGCTGCTAAGTGTGGGAAAGGCAAGAAGGATGGCAAGAACGATATCCCTCAGAAGACTGTTAACCAGGTGGGGAAAAAGCAATGGCGACCTAAGCAGACTCAGAAACCTGCTGTCACTGTTGTGTCACCTCATCCCACACCTCAAGAGGATATCCCTGTAAGTACCCCTGTTGAAAAACCCAACAATTTTGAAGTTTCATGGTCTAGAAATGGGAAGTACCACATGGCTAATACTCCTGCTCGCAAGATTGTTCGTCTGAGTAGGCAAGAAATTGTTGAGAGTGGACATCAGGCTATGCAGTTTGGTTCCTATAATCTTTTGGAAACTCTGAACAACTTGACCCCTAAAGTAGGAATAGGGACAATTGGTAGTGTATTACCTCCAGATGGGGGTAATGCATAATTGGGGGTTCTGGAATGTGAGGGGGTTGAACAGTCCTTCTAAACAAAATAGCATCAAAAGTTTTCTTCATCATCACCAGATATGACTGTTTGGCCTCCTTGAGACAAAGGTCAAGCCTTTGTCTCTAAATGCTGTTAAAAACAACTTCTGCAACTCTTGGTGTATTACTACTAACACTCACCTTCATCAGGGAGGTAGAGTGTGGATTATTTGGAATCCTGCTATGTTCAATGTTCAAATTCTTCTTTATGATGCTCAATTTATTCACTTGGTAGCTATGGACTTGGAGTCTAAGTCTCAGTTTACTCTTACTATGGTATATGCTTATAATGGGACTCAAGAAAGGAAAGAGTTGTGGGTAAAGCTTTCTTAAATTAAAAATCAGACTCAGGGACCTTGGGTTATTTGTGGTTATTTCAACACTGTCCTTAGTCCAACTGAAAGACTTGGTGGTCACAGCACAGAGGAAGAAATTGCTGATTTTAAACAATGTGTTGATGAGTGTGAAGTGCTGGATTGTCCAGCTTCTGGATCTCTTTATACTTGGTGCAACAAGCAAGATCCTACCACCAGAGTTTATAGCCGTCTTGACAGAGTTTTAGTTAATCAAATGTGGCTCACTGAAAATTCTCTTGCCTATGCTCATTTTTATTGTGAAGGCATGTTTGATCATACACCTTGTGTGGTGCAAGAACAATGTGATGGACCTAAGAAGAGGAGAAGCTTCAAATACCTCAACATGTGGAGTCAATCTGTTGATTTCAAATCTTGTGTCCAAGAGCATTGGAGTAAAAATTGGCCTGGGACCAAAATGTACAAGTTAGTTCATAAGCTTAAAAATCTAAAAGGGCCACTTAAGAGTCTCAATAGGAATGACTTTGATGATATTGAGAACAATGCTGCCAGGGCTAGGATGTATCTTGAATCCATTCAGGAGAAGTTAAGGATTGATCCCAACAATCCTGAACTAATTCATATGGAAATTGAAGCTGTTAGCAGTGTGAGATTTTTGGAGGATGCTTGCTATACGTTTTTAGTTCAGAAATCCAAAGTCACATGGGTGGATAAAGGTGACAGCAACAATAGATACTTCCATAGTGTGATCAAAACAAGGCAAGTGAGGAGTAAAATTATGAAAATTGAGGATGCTAAGGGTGTGCTGTGTGAAGATATTACTCAAATTCAGAATGCTTTTATTGAATTCTACACTGATTTACTTGGCACCAGCTCATCTGTTACAAAAGTATCTCAACATGTGGTTCAGCTGGGTAATCTTTGTACTGAGGATCATCATGCTATCCTGCTTGCTCCCATCACCAATGATGAGATTAAACAGGTATTATTTTATATTCCCCCATAAGGTCTTGGACCGATGGGTACTCGATGCGTTTTTAGGGATTCCCGGGACATTGTGGGTCCTTCTGTGTGTGAGGCTATTCATGATTTTTTCCACAATGGTCAGCTTTTAAAACAACTTAATCATACTCTTGTTACCTTAATCCCTAAATGTGACTTGCCCAAAAATGTTACACAATTCAGACCCATTTCTTGTTGCAATGTAGTGTATAAGTGTATTTCCAAGTTGTTGTGCAACAGGCTAGCTCAAATTCTTCCTCATATTATTAGTGATAGCCAGGGTGGGTTTATTAAAGGTCAAAGTATAGTGGAGAATATCCTAATTTGTCAGGATGTGATTAGATGTTATAAGAGGAAGTCTGTGTCACCTAGGTTTATGCTCAAAGTAGACTTAAAAAAAGCCTATGACTCAGTTAATTGGGATTTTTTCCTACTTAAATTTCCCTCCTTTCTTTATTCATCTAATCATGGAGTGCACAAGAACTGCTTCATATTCTCTTGTTCTTAATGGTGAGTCTTTTGGACATTTTAAGGGTGCTAAAGGTCTGAGGCAGGGAGACCCTATATCTCCCCTTCTTTTCACTATTGCTATGGAGTATTTGAGTAGGATCTTAGCCTATACCACTGCTACATTTCCATTCAAAATCCATCCTCTTTGTAGTCCCTTGAGATTGTCCCACCTGATGTTTGCTGATGATCTATTACTTTTCTGCAAAGGAGATGTAAAGTCTATTATGGTTATTTTGAGATCCTTTTCCACCTTTTCTCATGCCTCTGGTCTCCAAATGAATCCTACCAAGACTAATTCTTTTTTTAATGGGGTCTCTAGTGATGTTAAGCATGAGATACTACAAATTTCTGGGGTTCAAGAAGGCCTTCTGCCCTTCAGGTATCTTGGAGTCCCCATTACCTGTGGCAGAATGTCTAAAATGGATTGTAGTATTCTGGTGGAGAAACTAATCACTCGTATAAGAAGTTTTGGTTCTAAAAAATTGTCATACTCTTGGAGATTGGTGTTAGTGTCCTCTGTGCACACTGCTCTTTACAACTACTGGGTGAATATCTTTGTTATACCTAAGGGTGTGCTCAACAAAGTCAATTCCATATGTAGGAATTATCTATGGGATGGAGGGCCTGACTTTATCAGATGTCCAAGAGTGAGTTGGGAGAAAATATGCTCCCCCAAGTCTGAGGGGGGACTAGGACTTAGAGACAGTCATGTTTGGAACATTGCAGCTATGGGCAAATTAGTTTGGTGGATATATTACAATCCAGGCAGACTCTGGGTGAAGTGGGTTAATCAAATATACTTAAAGGGCCAATGTTGGGATGATTATCAGCCTGGGAATGACATCAGTTGGGGTTGGAAGTAAGTTTGTAGGATCAAAGATAAACTGGCTGCTGGTTATTCCAATGGGCAATGGGTGTTAGATACTAAAGGCTATACAATTCAAAGTGGTTATGAGCTTCTCAGACAGAAATTCCAGACTATAACATGGCACAAACAGATCTGGAATACTTGGTACATCCCTAAACATCAATTTATAGCTTGGCTTGTGGCTAGAGAGGCTCTTCTTCTCAAGGAGAGGCTGCTGTCACTAGGTATAGTGCGATCTTGATCGCTTATTATGTGGCAAGGGGATAGAAAATCATATTCACTTGTTTCAGACATGTGAATATACAAGGAAGATCTTTGATGAGCTTGGTCAACTGTTGGATGTTGCTCTTCCTGCAACTGATTTGGTACACCTTGTAGCTTCTAGACAATATTCAAAGTTGAAGAAAGGGGTCCTGCTGTGTGCTGTTCTTGCAGCACAATACCACATCTGGCTCCAGCGTAATCAGGCTAGAGTTGCTGGCTGTATTCTTAGGCCTACTCTAGTTGTCTCACAGATAATGAAGTTACTTAAAATGCGAGTTGGTTCACGTCTTCAGCCTAATTTAGTAAGTCGAGATGTTATGTGGCTAAGTAGTGTTAAATTGCATATGTAGGTTCCTTCTTAGGAACTGAAATTGTTGTGTAACCAAAAAACGGTGTTGTAACTTTTGTTACGGTTATTAATAGAATTCTTACATTTCACCAAAAAAACAAAACAAAAAAAGATTGAAACCCTTTTTTTTTTAAAAAAAAAAGAAAAAAAAGGAGGGCCGAAATCCAAAGAAAGCATCCAACACACAAAATCTCGGACCAGTAAGTCTAAAACACCAAGTCCATGACCAATGTCCAATGCCCAAGACCAATAAGCCCAAAACACCAAAACAGAAAAACACCAAAGCCTGACATCAAAGAGCTGAAATAAGAGTTCAAGACTGGACAACTACAACACAGCCAACTTTTCTTCCCTCCAAACTCCGGGACCAACAAGTACAAAATACAAAAACACCAAAACCTGATGTCGAAGAGCTAAAATAAGAGCTCAAGACTCGTCAGCTAACAACAAACCCAACTTTGCTTTCCCCCCCCCCCCCCCCCCCCCCCCCCCCCCCCCCCCCCCCACAAAGTCCTTCTGGAGACTATTACAGGGAGACCTATCTAGGATCCTGGGGATTCCCCTCAAGATCATAACCAACACTGCTTCACCCCTAAGTCCGTCTAGAGACTGTTATAGGGAGAACTATCTAGGCTTCTGAGGATTCCCCTCAAGCTTGTAATATCACACCTTAACCTTTAAGGTCCACAAATGGGATTCTGATCCCATATTTGTTTACCAACCACTTCGTGCTCAGGTTACATCAAGCCTGAGACCCCATTCCGTTCTACATTACAAGCCGTAACCCATCGGCCTAAACACCACAAAATACAAACTTTATATCTGCCAAACAAACCTATTATTACCAGGCTCCACATTCCATAATGTCGAAGCCATTTTCACCCTGACCCAGATACAGAGTCTTCAAAAAACATTGCTCCCCGGAAAGAGACATGCACATTTCATTCTTAGAGTCCACTTTTTAGTGTGCTCACGTAACAAGAAACATTTTCACAAACTATGCCTCTTCGATTCATGATCAAGAGGGATTTCTCTCCAATCAACCTTCGAGTCACCAAACGGAATTTACCGTCGTGACCCTAAGCTCCAGATTTTTATCTGTCAAACAAACCTATCATTACCAAGCTTCACATTCCATAATATCGAAGCCATTTTCACCCTGACCCAAATACGAAGTCCTCGAATGCTTTGCTACCGAGAACGGGACATACCTAGTCTATCTTTAGGGTCAACGTTTTAGTGGGCTCATATGATAAGGAACATTTTCACAAATTACACCTCTTTGATTCATGATTAAGGAAGGATTCTCTCAAATCAATTTTTCGAGTCACCAAACGGAATTTACCGTTGTGACCCTCACACTTTAAGGTCCTAACAACTCGCTTAGGCACACACACGCAGAACTATGATCTGGTTTGATTTCACACCACGTGAATACGTAGGGAGTCCTTCATGGACGCAACCATACACCTCAAAATCAATTATCAAAGCACACTCAGAACTACGATCTAGTTTGATTTCGTAAACACGCGAATACGTAGGCAGTCCTATTATGAGGACATAACCACACCCCCAAACACATTCAATTTTCACATATTTAATTTTCAACTCATTTCACACCCAGCAGAACTACGATCTGGTTTGATTTTGCAAACACGCGAATACGTAGGCAGTCCCCCAACAAAGACACAACCGCACACCCATTTCAATCTCAACCATCAACATCAATCCTCAAAAGCAGCCCACCTAGCTGCAAAAATTAATCTTATACCTCTTTACTGGGGGCTTCTTCCTTAAGACGTCGCCCATTCCTTGTTTTGTCAAATTTCCACCTTCTCACTCTGGGGGCTTCTCTTTCAAGACGCCACCCGTCCTTTATCCTCAAATATCTTTTGAGTCTCAACTACAGTCCAAAATAAAACCGCCCATAGCCGAGTGCTCGGTTTGGACGATGACAAGTTCTTGGTTCCGATCTCCGAATCATCATACCTCGAGAAGGGATCTCAAACAAGCAAACGGAGGCAAAGATGTCTGGAGAAGATAATTAATTTGTGTTCCCCAGCCAAGTGGACCTTCTACCTCAGGGATTTGATACGCGTTGTTACCCTTTCTTGGCTAGGAGTTGCACTTACATGTGCAAAGTCTATCTGAGTCACCCCCGTGTTGTGTCGATACTGAGTTTGCGTGACATTCACGACCGTCTTCTTGCCAGTCTGTCAGTATGCGTCTGTGTGAGTCAATGTCGCAACGGTCACGTGTCTCCAATCTATCAAATCACGGATCTACTAGCAACAAGACTCAATTTTACGCTTCACAACTTTCAAAACTTCTATCTCTCCTCACGTGAGATATTACATGCTAGTTTTTTTTTTTTTTTTTTGGTAAAATGTGAGGGTATATATTAGAATAAAAGCAAAATGTCCAAAAATTTACAATACAACACATCTTAGGCTCTAACAATTCAGCTTAAAACATCCACTAGAAACCTATTTTACTAAGCCAAAATTTGTCCTTCTTAATGCAATTACATGCTAGTTGCTTATATGATAATTGCTCACATGCTTATGTGCTTACGTGCTTATATGCTTGTATGCCTACATGCCTGTCTATGCGACTGCGTATTTGTGCGGTCACTAACCATGCAGATAATCTTGAGATGAAAAACGAACTCCAACTGGGTACTAGGTTCTTCCCAACAAATGCCGACCCGTCAAGTCCAAGGGCTTTAACCGCGTCAATTACATGGCATACGCTACCTCCCAACGAGCAGCAACTCATATCCCCGGCAAGTCCTGAGAAGTTTTTAACTCCCCAACGAGTTCCGATTTTCAAATGGAAGTCACACAAGTCTTTCAAAGATCCCCGCAACATCGTTCATTATCCCGACGCAACGCTCTCCTTAAATGGTTTTCCAGAGAGCCTTGCTTAGATGATTTATCCCCACGGAGCTCATTTAGGACTCCAACAAGTTGGAGTTCGTTGCTCCCTAGCCGAACCTATCAACGTCAACCTGGTTGGAAGTCATTACCAGACAATATCTTGAAATAAGCCCGATGTTTCAGGCTATTTTCCACAGTCGACCATTCGACCATCGATGGTTGGCGAGCCTCAAAACGCACCATCATCATGGCTGGCGAGCCTCTACGCATCGTCAACATTGCTGGCGAGCCTCAAAACATACCTTCAACATGGATGGCGAGCCTCAAAACGCACCATCAACATGGCTGGCGAGCCTCAAAACGCACCGTTAACATGGCTGACGAGCCTCAAACCGCACCTTCAACACGGCTGGCGAGCCTTTGCGCGCAAACAAGAAATAATTCAAGGACATATCCCGAAGATGCCTCATGTATGCCTTCTTCCTATGGTCGGCGAGCCTTTATACGTAGTCTAATGGACATTAAACAACCCGAACCGGAAGTCGACAGACTCTAAACTATTCCCGACAGCAGGTCCTTGACTCGAATCCCCGAGTCGCCTCGACGTCGCCCTTCCCGACGGCAGGTCGTTGGCTCAAACCCTTTTGAGTCGCCTCGACATCGAAATGGTCTTCAGGTTGTATTCTTCGATTGACCTGGAGGCCATATTTTGACTTTTACCCTGTCTAAGCCTCAGTCAAAGTGGGGGCTCTGTAGATACCCAGTATCTGCACCTTCTAAAAAACACCCGATGATGATCGGACTATAACGTGTTTTTATATGCGTGCGTGGATTGGCTATACATGAAACGGTTTAATTCATTAATCGGATATGAAAAATTATTTTAAAAATGGTTTTCTAACTTCATTTGCATTGAAACAACACTATTTAGAGTTAAAATTGTCTTCGGACCCAAAACCGACTCGGAAACCTGCAACTCGAGTCAACCTGAGTCAACCCAAATCTCGAATGTCAAAAATAATACCATAAATGGTTTTATCTTGCCATTTGCATTAAAATGACACTAATTAGAGTCTAAACCGACAACGGGCCAAAAACCGACTCCGAATTCAAATCCCGACTCAACACGGGTCAAACCCGAGTCAAGCACAAAATGCCTACCCCAAGTAACACCCAAAACCATATTATTAGGTGCCCATATTGTTAGAGGACATCCTATTTGATTACCACAAATCAAACCAACCAAACAATGGATAAGGGAAAGGCCACGTCCAAATTGAAAAGGACAGGGCACCCAATTGCGTAGCAGGGTGGCTCGTGCCTCAATGGGCGTCCTCCTTAGCCTCCAAGCAAACTCAACCGATCTATCATCCCACATTTCTCTATAAATACCCACCATCACACACCACGATCTTTACGCGAGCGTCCGCCCCCTCACATCTCCCTTAAACGTCTACACTCGACTTCCTAAGTCAAAAAATCGACACGTGTTTACGACCTACCGATCGAAAACACAAGCCTTACACATTTTGTTTGGTACCGTCGCCGTGCATTCGACCAACTAAACATTAATCAATATGTTTTTCAACAACATATTTTCAAACAAAATCCTTTTTAAGGCACTCTTTTAAACTTCTTTGATCGTGAGTAGTCGCATACGAGAAAATCATCTCTAAAGTCGTCTACCTCGCAAACATCAAAACACGTAAGTTTGAGGGTGTAAATATTCCACTTATTTCATGTCTTCAGTGTTTTTATGAGTTTATAAGCATGAACAATGCATAATACGATTCAAATATAGGTTAGATGAGCCAAAACCGAGTTTTGGCCCGGTTTTGGCCCGAGACAGAAGCTGTTTGCTATGAAAAGAGGCTCGCGCCTCTTGTGGCTTCTCGGGTCAGACTCAAACGTATTTGAGTTCATCTTCCTTCAACACTTTCTTTTATTTTTACTTCTTTTCTGTTACGGTTTTTACCATTTTAATTCATTTTTATGACAAATATTTTGACCATGACCGAAATCATCATTGGTTCGTTAGACCATAACGGTTTATTCCGTGATTCGATGATATTATTGGTTAATT